>NW_022437008.1:2884463-2954477 GCF_009761245.1 Sapajus apella
GGAGTCTTGCTCTGTTACCCAGGCTGGAGTGCAGTGGCATGATCTGGGCTCACTGCAACCTTCATCTCCCAGGTTCAAGCGATTCTTATGTCTCAGCCTCCCAAGTAGCTGGGATTACAGGTGCCTGCCACCATGCCACATTAATTTTTGTATTTTTGGTAGAAACAGGGTTTTGCCATGTTGGCCAGGCTGGTCTTGAACTCCTGGCCTCAAGTGATCCACCCGCCTCAGCCTCCCAAAGTGTTGGGATTCCAGGTGTGAGCCATCAAACCTGGCCTCGCAATTTCAGTATGAGATAAAAAGGTATTTCACAAAAAGTGCAAGGATTTCCCGCCTGCTGGTATAACTGTGACCACTTTGGGAATTTCCTGTTTTTTTTTTTCTACAATGCTCCTTAATGCTGAATTCATCTTGAAATGGCAGTCAACTGCAGCTGCAGACCTCAGTCTATGATACATAACAAGCAATTCAACTCTTTCTTGTAATGTCATGACTTCTGTACTTCTTGGGAGTACTTTCAGTTTCCCCGGTGGCACTTTGTATGGGTCCCCTGGTGTTATTCAGGGTTTACAATATTGCACTCAAGATGAAAAATGAACGAGAACCGGGAGAGATCACTGTTTACTGTGCTATGCAATTTACTGGAGAATCGCACTCCCTAAAGATGATCAGCATCACTTGGTATTTTAAGCTAATATTTGCAACGCTTCAGCTCACTGCAATAACAACAGGAGGTGGCTACAAAATCGTTACAGTAGTACAGTATTACTTCCGTTAATTTCATGCAATTATAGTTTAACACTGCATCTTTGCATTTGTTTACGTTTCTCTCAACTGCAAATGGTGCCATGCATAGTCTGTGTTTATGTGTGAAAGTTTTGGCCAGCATAGTGAAACTCCATCTCTACTAAAAATAAAAATTAGCTCGGCATGGTGGCAGGTGCCTGTAATCCCAGCTACTCAGGAGGCTGAGGCAGGAGGATCGCTTGAACCCAGGAGGCGGAGGTTGCAGTGAGCCGAGATTGCGCCATTACATTCCAGCCTGGGCAACAAGAGTGAAACTCCATCTCAAAAAAAAAAAAGTAAAGTAATAAATAAAGTGTATGTGAGTATGTGCGGAGATTTATGTAAATATCACTTCATTTTATATAAGGACTTGAGTATCTGTGGATTTGGGGATCCATGGGGTTTCTGGAAACAATCCCATGGTTACTAAAGACACTGTAGATCCTACCCGTTTCTTCAGCCTATAGGTTGCAGCAACCCTGCTTTCTATTCCAACTGTTAAGTGTTGAATTTATTGATAGAGATTTGAGATTTGCAAGGAGAAAAAAAATGGAGAAATTTGAAAACTGCTGTGTATTTTATGACTATTTCATCTAGATGTATGGCGTTTTGTTTTGTTTTGAGACAGCCTCGCTGCCGCCCAGGCTGGAGTGTAGTGGTGCAATCTTGGGTCACTGCAACCTCCACCTCCCAGGCTCAAGTGATTCTCAGCTTCCCAAGTAGCTGGGATTACAGGCACGTGCCACCATGCCCAGCTAAGTTTTTGTATATTTAGCTGAGACAGGGTTTCACTGTATTGGCTGGGCTGGTCTCAAACTCCTGAGCTCAGGTGATCCACCCATCTTGGCCTCCCAAAGTGTAAGATTCTAGGCGTGAGCCACTGCGCCCGGCCTAGCTGTACGATTTTTTTTAAATCAGTGTAAATGTTTGTGCTTGCAATATACACTATGGAGATCATCTGGATTAGGGAAAGCTGCAAAAATAATTGTGTGTATATAAAACAACTCACTTGCTTTTTGCCAACAATGGGAGGATTGGAATTTAAATTCACTGAGTATTGGAAACAGAACAAGTACAGTCTCTATAAGTGATGATTTTTGCCATAATTTTGGCTTACTGGAGCCTTTGGAGAAAGTAAGAAGCAGTAAAAAGAAAGACACAATCTCTGGATACTTTTGGAGTTCCACTTAAAAAAAAAATACTTTTTTTGAGGCAGGATCTTACACTCTCACCCAGGCTGGAGTGCAGTGGCGCAATCATGGCTCACTGCAGCCTCCTTGACCTCCTGGGCTAACGTGATCCTCCTGCTTCAGCCTCCTGAGTAGCTAGGAATACAGGTACGTGCTACCACACCCAGCTACTTTTAGAGTTTTAAAAAACAGTTTTTAGTTTGCTAATGAGTCCTTGTTAAAATCAAATGCTGGACCCTTAAAGGTAATGATGAGGCAGCCTGGTGTTGTCTGGAAAAGTTTTTTTCTTTTTTTTTTTTTGAGATAGAATCTTGTTCTGTCACCCAGGCTGGAGTGCAGTGGCACAATCTCAGCTCACTGCAACCCCTGCTTCCCAGGTTCAAGCGATTCTCCTGGCTCAGCTTCCCGAGTAGCTGGGATTACAGGTGTGCACCACCACACTCAGCTAGTTTTTTTGTATTTTTAGTAGAGATGGGGTTCCGCCTTGTTGGCCAGGCTGGTCTCAAGCTCCTGACCTCAGGTAATCCACCCACCTCTGCTTCCCAAAGTGCTGGGATTACAGGTGTGAGACACCACACCCGGCCAATTTCGTTTGTTTAATAGACTTTTTTTTTTTTGAGGCAGTCTCGCTCTGTTGCCCAGGCTGGAGTACAACAGTGCAATCTAGGCTCACTGCATCTTTGACCTCCCAGGCTCAAGCAATCCTCCCACCTCAGCCTCCTGAGTAACTCAGACTGCAAGCACCCACCTCCACGCCCAGTTAATTTTTTAATCTTTTTTTTTTTTTTTTTTTAGAGACGTAGTTTCACTGTGTTGCCCAAACTGGTCTTGAACTCCCGTGCTCAAGAAATCCTCCCGCCTCAGCCTCCCATGGTGCTGGGAATACAGGCACGAGCCACTGCCTCTGCCCAGGCATGTTTTTGAGTGCATCAATTTGAGCTCTAAGATTGACGAGGTAAAAGGGCTTAGGAAAGCCTTGTCACTTGCACGTGAAACAGAGCCTTCTAGCCTGCAGTGTCTTGGCTTTGCTGCTGCCAAAGAGCCACTGACTTTTGTGGCTTCCTGAATTCACAGATCCTAATGTCCTGGACCTGACTGTAAGCCAGAACCTGACACTGCTGTCTGCACTGCGCTGTTTCAGTCTCAGCATATGCTGTGCCAAACTGAAAACAGGCACACACTCCAGGAACAGGACTTTGCCTATGAGACCGCTGTGGCACACTTAGGGCATCCTCCACAGGACCTAAACTGAAAACATCATGGAGGCTGGCTGGACCATCTGGCTCACATACAAATGCCCACAGGAAAGGGCTGCTTCTTTGAGGAAACCATCTACAATCAACTGGCTTCTTGGCTCTGTTATAAGTAAAATTTCCATGCCGCAAAAGAAATAGCACCCAAAGATAAATCCTCCCAGCAAGGCAGTTTACTTCTATAGAAGGGTGAGGTGCATGGATAGAGAATGATGGCCGCCACACGCTTGGACAAGGGGCGAAGGGGTACTTATGCCTGATGGGGTCGTCCCTACTGCTGTGTCATTCCCCTATTGGCTAGGGTTAGACTGCACAAGCTAGACTAATCCCAGCTGGCTGTTTTAAAGAGAGCAGGGGTCTGAGCTGGAGTGGCAGGATGGGTGTTTTGTCAGGAAGGACACTCACGGGCAGGTCAGAGCAGGAAGCCAGGGGAGACAGGAGTTACCAGGGTGAGTGAGGATGGGGTGCAGGGAAGGGAACAGATGTGAACTACTAATTAGAACTGGTGGAGAAGGTTGTTTACTGGAACTACAAGGAAGTTAAACTTTAAAATACAGAATTAAAGAATAAGAGAGCTGAACATACTGATATACTGATTCCTTGAAGAGAAACTTGGGGTTCACTATAACAGCTCTTTTCTTTCTCTTCCTTTCTTACTCTGTTTCTTTCTTTCTTTCCTTCCCTCCCTCCCTCTCTCTTTCTCTCTTTCTCTCCCCTCCCCTTCCCCTCCCCTTCCCCTTCCCCTTCCCCTTCCCCTTCCCCTCCCCTTCCCCTTCCCCTTCCCCTCCCCTTCCCCTTCCCCTCCCCTTCCCCTTCCCCTTCCCCTTCCCTTCTTTTGACAGAGCATCACTGTCACCCAGGCTGGAGTGCAGTGGTGCAATCTCAGCTCACTGTAACCTCTGCCTCCTGGGTTCACATGATTCTCCTGCTTCAGCCTCCCGAGTAGCTGGGATTACGGGCACATGCTACCATGCCTAACTTTTGTATTTTTAGTAGAGACAGAGTTTCACCATGTTGGAGAGGCTGGTCTCGAACTCCTGACCTCAGGTGATCCTCCCGCCTCCACCTCCCAAAGTTCTGGGATTACAGGTATGAGCCACCACACCCAGCCTTCAGATGCATTTCTAACCTATGATTTCTGCCAAAAGCTGTAAGTTTGAAGAAGACACATCTCAGGGACTATGACTCCTTTGGCTGCTTCTGATGGGTTGGATGCTCGGGAGGTGTCTCACTTCTGTTGCCTTGTGCTCAGCTTTTTTTTTTTTTTTTTTTTTAGATAAAGGTTCACTCTTGTTATCCATGCTGGAGTGCAATGGCACAATCTCGGCTCACCACCGCCTTCACCTCCCAGGTTCAAGCTATTCTCCTGCCTCAGCCTCCTGAGTAGCTGAGATTACAGACATGCGCCACCACGTCTGGTTAATTTTTTTTTTTTTTTTTCATTTTTAGCAGAAATAGGGTTTCTCCATGTTGGCCAGGCTGGTCTCAAACTCCTGACCTCAGGTGATCTGCCCTCCTTGGCCTCCCAAAGTGCTGGAATTATAGGCATGAGCCATTGTGACCCAGCCTCTGTTCTTGATATATAAGCTGGTAACAAAAAAAGAGAAGAAAATTTAAGATTTCATCCTGACCAATTCCTGAACATGATGTGTCTTTCTAATCAAGTTGTATAAATTTTTTTTTTTTTTTTTTTTTTTGCCGGGCATGGTGGCTCACGCCTGTAATCCTAGCACTTTGGGAGGCTGAGGTGGGCAGATCACCTGAGGTCAGGAGTTCAAGACCAGCCTGACCAATATGGTGAAACCCTGTCTTAAAAAAAAAAAAAAAAAAAACCTTTTTTTTTTTTTTTCTGTGAAATGCTTCCATCCCTTTTGTAGCCAACCCTCTGGATGAAACATTTAGATGAGAATTTTAAAATGAGGCTGCGCATGGTGGCTCATGCCTGTAATCCCAGTACTTTGGAAGGCCGAGGCAGGCAGATCACCTGAGGTCGGGAGTTCGAGACCAGCCTTGCCAACATGGAGAAACCCCATCTCTACTAAAAATACAAAATTAGCTGGGTGTGGTGGCACATGCCTGTAATCCCAGCTACTTGGGAGTCTGAGGCAGGAGAATCACTTGAACCTGGGAGGTGGAGGTTGCAGTGAGCCGAGATCGCACCATTGCACTCCAGCCTGGGCAACAAGAGTGAAATTTGTCTCAAAAAAAAAAAGATTGAGAATTCTAAATTATACACACACACAGACACACACACACAAACTATTAATCAGTGCTGGGCACAGTGGCTCCCGCCTGTAATCCCAGCACTTTGGGAAGCAGAGGTGGGGGACCACCTGAGGTCAGGAGTTTGAGACCAGCCTGGTCAACACGGTGAAACCCCATCTCTACTAAAAATACAAAAATTAACTTGGCCTGGTGGCACACACACCTGTAATCCCAGCTACTCAGGAGTCTGAGGCAGGAGAATAACTTGAACCCGGGAGGCAGAGGTTGCAGTGAGCCAAGATCACACCAATGCACTCCATCCTGGGCGACAGAGCAAAACTCTGTCTCAAAAAAAAAAAAAGACCTAATAAATTCAGGAAATTTGGGGGACACAAATCAATATTGAAAATCGGCTCAGCACAGTGGTTTATGCCTAAAATTCTTAACACTTTGGGAGGTGAGGTGGGAGGACTGCCTGAGGCCGAGAGTTTCAGACCAACCAGGGCAACAAAGGGAGACCACCCCATCTCTGTGAAAAATAAGAAAAAATAATTAGTTGTATTTCTACATACTAGCAATGCCAATCTGAAAATGAAATTAAGGGCCGGGCGCAGTGGCTCATGCCAGTAATCCCAGCTCTTTGTGTGAGCAACATGGCTGTTGATTCACCTGGGTGCAGGTGGGCTGAGGCCGAAAAGGGTGTTAGCAGAAGGGTGGCGGGATAGGAGTTGGTTTTATAGGTTTGGGGTGGGCCGTGGAAAGTTACAGGGTAAGATCAGTTACAGTGGCGGGGTAGGGCAAGGAGTATACATTACTATAAGTTCAGTTACAATGGCAGGTGGGGTAAGGCGTGAGAGTAGGTCAGATGGTAAGGTGGAGTGGAGGGGTATTCACAGAGCAAGAACAGTTAAGATGGCAGGGTGGGGTGAGGAGTATTCACATTATCCTAAGAACAGTTAAGATGGCAGGGTGGGAAGGGAAGCTTAATGTCTGGGGGACGCTCTGCGGGGCGATCAGGGATAATGGCGAACTCAGGCAAGGCGGTGTGGGGGGGCGATTAGCCGAGGCAAGCAGGACTTCAGACTTTCTGGGTCCAGGCTTGAACATGGAGGCCTGACAAAAGCCACGATGAAATACCACTTCCTACCCACTCGGATGAATAGGAACCAAAAGAAAAAAAAGAAAACGACAAGTGTTGGTGATGATATGGAGAAATTGCAACCCTCACACATCGCTGATGGGAATGGGAAATGGTGCAGCTGCTTTAGAAAGTCGTTTGGCAGTTTTTCAAAAAGCTAAACATAGAATTTTACTACATGACACAGCAATTCCACTCCTACATATATACCCAAGAGGATTTAAAACAAGTGTTCAAATAAAATCTTGTACACGAATGTTCATAACTGCATTATTCATAAGAGACAAAAAGTGGAAACAACCCAGAGATCCTTCAGCTGATGAATGGATAAACCAAGAGTGGTCCATCCATACACTGGAAAATTATTCCGTCATAAAAAAGCAAGAGGCTGGGCGCAGAGGCTCACGCCTGTAATACAAGCATTTTGCTAGGCCAAGGAGGGCGGATCACTCGAGGTCAGCAGGTCAAGACCAGCCTGGCCAATATGGTGAAACCCAGTCTCTACTGAAAATACAAAAAATTATCTGGGCGTGGTGGTGGGCGCCTGTAATCCCAGCCACTCAGGAGGCTGAGGCAAGAGAATCGCTTGAACTCGGGAGGCAGAGGCTGCAGTGAGCCAGGATCGCACCAAGGCACTCCAGCCTGGGTGACAGAGAGAGACTCCGTCTCAAAAAAAAAAATGAAATACCGATACATGCTGCAATATGGATGAACCTCGAAAATATGCTAAATGAAAGAAGGCCGCATATTGTATGAATCCATTTATATGAATTGCCCAGAATAGGCCAATCTGTTGAGACAGGAAATAGATTAGTGGTTGCCAGGGAGGAGGAGGGGAATGGAGGAGGAGGGGGAGGCTCACAGGTACAGGGTTTGTTTGGGGTGATTTGGGAACTAGTTGGTGGTGATGGTTGCATAACATTGTGAATGTACCAAAACCACTGAATTGTATACATTTTTAAATGGCTAAAATAGTGAATTATACATGTATGAATTTTACCTCCATCAAAATGGGAAAAAATCTAAAGTTATAATGATGGAATGAGACATACTGACTTTGTAACAAAAAGACAAAAACAGCCAGGTGCATTAGCACAGGCTTGTAGTCCCAGCTACGCTGAAGGCGGAGGCAGAAGGATCCCTTGAGCCCAGGAATTCAAGTCCAGCCTGGGCAACATAGTGAAAACCCATTTATTTTTAAACATATAAAACATTTTTTTTTTTTTTTGAGACAGAGTCCCACTCTGTTGCCCAGTCTGGAGTGCAATGGCACCATCTCGGCTCACTGCAACCTCCACCTCCCAGGTTGAAGTGATTCTTGTGCCTCAGCCTCCCAAGTAGCTGGGACTACAGGCACGCACCACCATGCCCGGCTAATTTTTTGTATTTTTAGTAGAGACAGTGTTTCACCATGTTGGCCAGGATGGTCTTGAACTCCTGACCTCAGGCAACCACCTGCCTAGGCCTCCCAAAGTGCTAGGATTACAGGTGTGAGCCACCATGCCCAGCCAATAAAACATTTTTAAATAGCCAAAACACAGGCAGGGTGTGGGGGTTCACGCCTGTAATCCCAGCACTTTGGGAGGCCAAGGCAGGCAGATCTCTTCAGCTCAGGAGTTTGAGACCAGCTTGGGCAACATAGGGAAACCCCATCTCTACAAAAAATGCAAAAATTAGCCAGGTGTGGTGGCAGGCACTCGTAGTCCCAGCTACTTGGGAGGCTAAGGTGGGAGGATCGATCGCTTGAGCCTGGGAGATGGAGGTTGCAGTGAGCTGAGATCATGCCACTGCGCTGCAGCCTGGGTGACAGAGAGAGATCCTGTCTCCAAAAATTAATTAATTAATTACTGTTTGAAAGAGAACCGAAACACAAACTTGGCATCTGGGGAGGTGCAGAGTTGGGGATGAGCAGTAATGACTTTTGTCATTCAGAACTACTCCTGAGAGCTTTCCCCTCCTCCCAAAGAAAAACAAAAAGAAACACCCGGTCTTGCCTTTCCAAGCTGCTGGACTGCTTTGAATTCAAACTGACTGTGACCCTCCACTTGACCCCTGTCCTTCCACCTGCTCACCTGCCACCTGGGGCGGCGCAGATCCTGGACATCCCATCAGAACGCCCACCTGGAGTTGCTGTCCACACTCCTCAGGCAGAGACACTCTTGTCGTGGACATACAAAACCTGCCTGGAATTGACTGCCTTGGGCATTCCCTCTGACGGCAAGGACTGAGCAGAGCTGTTTGGACCGGTCTGGCACCTTTAGGACTGGCTGGAAGTCCACACTGGGGCTCCTGACCCTCTAATGAAGGCACTTCCTGCCTGGGGTTCCCTAAAAACTGTAAACTCTCCATCTTCAGGAGGCACCACGTGTGCCCTCTGGGATTGTACTTTTTTTTTTTTTTTTTTTTTTTTTTGAGACAGGCTCTCACTCTGTCACACAGGCTAGAGTGCAGTGGTAAAATCTCAGCTCACTGCAGCTTCAAATTCCTGGCCTCAAGTGATCCTCCTGCCTCAGCCTCCCATGGAGCTGGGACTCTAGGCATGCACCACCACGTCTGGCTAATTTTTGCATTTTTTGTAGAGATGGGGTTTCTTTATGTTGCCCAGGCTGGTCTTGAACTCCTGGGCTCAAATGATCTTCTTGCCTTTACCCTCCCAAAGTGCTGGGACCACAGGCATGAGCCACCGCCCCCGGCCTGGGATTGTACTTCTTGTGTGTGTTGTTCCCTGATTATTAGGACACTGTCTCAGCCCTGAACACCGTTCAGATCAGCTTCCACTTACTGGCCAGCTGTACTTTTTGTGCCTGAATCAATGTCTTGAACCAGGTGAAACAATTCATACAGAAACAAAGAGGAAGCCATCTCGCTTTCGAAGCTTGACCTCTATGGTGAGTGGGATCTGCTTTAACTGGCTAAATCCAGAGCTCCTGGAAGGCGTAGCTGAGGCCAGTCTTGTAGTACCGTGCCACCCTGTCATGTGGGGTCTCACGGATGATAGTTTTGCCGTAAAGACACCCTGGCTGCGGGCCGGTGGAGTGGGCTACGGAGAACATTTAACAGCAGACCTGAGACAGCTGTCTTTAGAAGGGCCTGCCTGGGCTGGGAGCAGTGGCTCATGCCTGTAATCCCAGCACTTTAGGAGGCTGAGGCAGGAGGATTGCTTGAGCCCAGGAGGTCAAGACCAGCCTGGGCAACACAGTGAGACCACGTCTGTACAAAAAAATTTACAAAATTAGCCAAGCGTGGTGATGCAAGCCTGTGGTCCCAGGTACTCAGGAGGCTGAAGTGGGAGGATCACCTGAGCCCAGGAGGTCGAGAGGCTGCAGTGAGCTGTGATTGCGCCACTCCACTCCAGCCTGGGTAACAGAGTAATAAGACCTTGTCTCAAAAACAAAAACAAGAAAAAAGAAAAGGAGAAAGAGCCGGGCGCGGTGGCTCAAGCCTGTAATCCCAGCACTTTGGGAGGCCAAGGCGGGTGGATCACGAGGTCAAGAGATCGAGACCATCCTGGTCAACACGGTGAAACCCCGTCTCTACTAAAAATACAAAAACATTAGCTGGGCATGGTGGCGCGTGCCTGTAATCCCAGCTACTGAGGAGGTTGAGGCAGGAGAATTGCCCGAACCCAGGAGGCGGAGGTTGCGGTGAGCCGAGATCGCGCCATTGCACTCCAGCCTGGGTAACAAGAGCGAAACTCCGTCTCAAAAAAAAAAAAAAAAAAAAGAAAAGGAGAAAGAAAACAAAGCGCTTGCTCCTCAGCTACTGGGAGTTTGCTAAACAATGAAGCAATGGCCTCCTTTCTGCAGTTCCTTCAGGGTCTGCTTCAGCTTAGAGCTGAGTCATGCTCTCCTTGCGCTGACTTCCAGCAAATGAATGAACAAGGTGGTAACAGCTGAGTCATGGCAGCTGATCCATTTCCACACAATGCCAGCACCTCTAACAGGCAGCCTTTGCTCCAGAGCTCCCTGCTGGGCTGCCCGGGCGTCCTCAGCTTTGCTGCATCATCGCCTGATAGCTCCTCGTCACAAATGCTTTTCCTTTCACGTGTGTTAGTTCTAGAAAATGCTTTTGCACTTGTTTTTTTTTTGGAGACAGGGTCTCACTCTGTTGCCCATGCCCAGGTGACACAGTCATAGTTCACTACAGCCTCAACCTCCCGGGCTCAAGTGATCCTCCTGCCTCAGTCTCCTGAGTAACTGGGACTACATGTGCACCGCTATGCCCAGGTAATTTTTTATTTTTTTAAAGACGGGGTCTCACTGTGTTGCCCAGGCTGGTCTCAAATGCCTAGCCTCAAGTAATCTTTCCAAAGTCTTGGGATTATAAGCATGAGGCACCATCTCTGCACTTCAAAATTCATCTCAGGATTGCTTCCTAATGAGGCAGGACCTCACAGTTTCTACCAGGAGTGGTCTGAGAAGGCAGATGGTAAAATGAGGCTTGGGAACGAAATCTCTTGGCAACTGGCTGACAATGAGGACACCATCCCCGGGGATAGAGGAAGCACAGTCCCTGGCACAGGTGACAGTCTGGTCATTGAAACGGTCACAAGCGGAGGCTTGGGGGAATCTGCTGGTGAAGGAGATGTGTGGGCAAATGAGTTGATTCAGCCTTTTGAGATGTATGGCAGGAAAACTCAATACAAGGAAAATGGAACTGGATGATTATTACCACATTCCCTGGACATCGTCAGGCATCTAATGAAAGACTGGGGGTGAGGCCTGGCACGGTGGTTCACGCCTGCAATCCCAGCACTTTGGGAGGCTGAAGTGGGTGGATCACCTGAGGTCAGGAGTTTGAGACCAGCCTATCCAACACAGCAAAACCCCATCTCTACTAAAAATACAAAACATTGGCCGGGTATAGTGGCAGGTGCCTGTAATCCCAGCTAGTCAGGAAGCTGAGACAGGAGAATCGCTTGAACCTGAGAGGTGGAGGTTGCAGTGAGCCAAGATCATGCCATTGCACTGCAGCCTAGGTGACAAGAGCAAGACTCCATCAAAAAAAAAAAAAAAAAAAAGAAGAGAGAAAGAGAGAGGGAAGGAGGGAGGGAGAGAGACAGAGAGAGGGAGAGAGAGGGAGAGAAAGAAAGAAAAAAGAAAGGAAAGAAAGACTGGGGGTGATTAGCAAAGAAAATTGAAAACAAAATGTGAGGTGGGGTGCAGTGGCTCATGCACTTTGAAAGACTGAAGCAGGCAGATCACCTGAGGTCAGGAGTTTGAAACCAGCCTGGCCAACATGGCAAAACCCCATTTCTACTAAAAATACAAAAATTAGCCGGGCATCCTTGTGGGCACCTGTAATCCCAGCTACACAGGGAGGCTGATACAGGAGAGTCGCGGAGAGGCAGAGGTTGTAGTGAGCCAAGATCACGCTGCTGCATTCTAGCCTGGGTGACAGAGCAAGACTCCATCTCAAAAAAAAAAATCAGTGGTTTAATGAGTTACCATGGGAGTGGGTGAGTTACCACCACAGTGGATTTGGTATAAAAAGCCAGTTCGGCCCTCAGCAACCCCCTTGGCCATGATGCCTTCTCCCATGTTATGATGAAGTACAAGGCCCTCACCAGAGGCAGACCAGAAACAGCACCTCAGCCTGGAACTCCCCAGCCTTCAGAACTGTAAGAAAGAAACCTCTTTTCTTTATAGATTACCCAGTCTCAGGTATTCACTCACAGCAACATCAAACGGACCAAGACAGTTCTCTAAAGGTAAGTTTTCTAATTAAGTTGGATACCAGTTACAGGATTTTGGTAGGTCTTCTTTTTATCAGATTGGAGACTGTTAGCATGGTTCACTGTAGCCACAATCTCCTGGACTCAAGCAATCCTCCTGCCTCAGCCTCCTGATAAACTGGGACTATAGGAATTCCACACCTGGCCAATTGTTTAATTTTTGTAGAAACAGGGTCTTGCTTTGTTGCCCAGGCTGGTCTCAAACTCCTATCTTCAAGCGATCCTCCCACTTCGGCCTCGAAAGGGCTGGGATTACAGGTGTGAGCACTGCACAAAGCCTAGAGTGTCAAATTCTACCAAACGATTTTTATCCTTTTATCTGTTAATATGATGTATTACCTGAATGTATTTTCTTTCTAAATTTTTTTTTTTTTGAAATGGAGTCTCTTCTCTGTCACCCAGGCTGGAGTACAGTGGTGCAACCTTGGCTCACTGCAACCTCTGCCTCCCGGGTTCAAGTGATACTCCTGTATCAGCCTCCGAAGTAGCTGGGACTACAGACACTGCCACCACCCCCTACTAATTTTTGTATTTTTAGTAGAGACGGGGTTTCACCATATTGGTGAGGCTGATCTTGAACTCCTGACCACAAGTGGTCTGCCCACCTCAGCTTCCAAAAGTGCTGTGATTACAGACATGAGCCACTGCACCCAGCCTCTTTCTAAATTTTTGTTGTCAAATGCATCATAGGTACAGAGGCGTGCTGGATGCTATAATATGCCACCCACACCCCCTCTTCAGGACTGAGACATCCATCCTGCCAGCTGCCTGGGTGTTGGTAGCTGATGACTTACAGCTGCACCTCTCTCTGGGACTTTAGCTGAAGAAAGCCATCTGCCTCAATGTTATCCCCAATCCCCAGGGGAAGCCCACATTCTATATCTGGTGCGTAAGGAAGTCCAAAGGCCTGGCCCTGTGCCTCAGCCAGGGATTCCTCGGACGGGCTGCCCCAGCTCCACATTCTCTGCCGTCCTGGCTAAGGCTTTTGCAGCAAACACAACACACTTCCACATCTCCCTCTGCCCACCTTGCCCTCCTCTCTCCCTTAACAGTTTCACCCCATAGAGCGCTCCCCCAAAACCATCTGCCTGCAAATCTCCACCTCAGAGTCTGTTTCCCAGGAAACCCTACGTAAGTAAAAAAAAGTGTGTGTGCTTGGGTATTTATTTTTAAACAATAATAAAATACTTATCTGTCCACCAACTAAGTTCTGAAATGGAATAACACCAATGCTTTAGAATTTAGAAGACTGCTTTCCTTTCTCTTCCATCATACTCAGAGATCATCAATATTCTGATTGTATTTATTTATTTATTTATTTTGAGACAGGGTCTTGCTCTGTCACCCAGGCGTGAGTGCAGTGGTGTGAGCATAGCTCACTGCGGCTTCCATCTCCTGGGCTCAAGGGATCCTCCCACCTCAGCCTCCCAAGTAGCAGGGACTGCAAGCGTGAGCCAGCACACCTGGCTAATTTTGTTGTTTTTACTGTTGTAGGAACGGGGTTTTACTGTGTTGTCCAGGCTGGTCTCAAACTCCTGGGCTCAAGTGTTCCTTCTGCCTTGGCCTCCCAAAGTGCTGGGATTACAGGTATGATTCACCGCACCCGGCCTCTGATTTCTTTTTAAATTTTATTTATTTATTTATTTTGAGACGGAGTCTTGCTCTGTCGCCCATGCGGAAGTGCACGGTACAATCTCTGCTTGATCTTGGCTCACGGCAACCTCCGCCTCCTGGGTTCAAATGATTCTCTGGCCTTAGCCTCTCGAGTAGCTGGGATTACAGGCATGTGCCACCACGCCTAACTATTTGTATTTTTAGTAGAGTTGGGGGTCTCACCATGTTGGCCAGGCTGGTCTCAGACTCCTGACTTCAAGTGATCCACCCGCCTTGGCCTCCCAAAGTGCTGGAATTACAGGCGTGAGCCACCACACCCAATCTGATTTGTTTTTTTAGAGTGGGAGGCCTCACTCTGTTTTCCAGGCTGGAGTGCAGTGATGCAATCACAGATCACTGCAGCCTCAAACTCCTGGGCTCACGGGATCCTCTCACCTCAACCTCCCAAGTAGCTGGGACTATAGGTATGTACCGCCATGCCTAACTAAGTTTTTTACGTTTTGTTTGCAGAGATGGGGTCTCACTATGTTGCCCAGGCAGGTCTCATACTCCTGGCCTCAAGTGATCCTCCCACCTCCCAAGCCGCTAGGATTACAGGTGAAAGCCACTATGCTCAGCAATATCCTAATTTGGAATAATCTTGTGTTGTGTTTGGCCATCAATCGTGTGTGTGTGTGTGTGTGTGTGTGTGTGTGTGTGTGTGTGTGGTTTTTTTGAGATGGAGTCTTGCATTGTTTCCTAGGCTGGAGTGCAGTGGCACTGTGTGGGCTCACTGCAACCTCTGCTTCCTGGGTTCGACCAATTATCTTGCTTCAACCTCCTGAGTAGCTGTGACTACAGGCGTCTACCATCACACCCCGCTAATTTTTGTATTTTAGTAGAGTCAGGGCTTCACCATGTTGGCCAGGCTGGTCTCGAACTCCTGACATCAAGTGATCCACCCACCTTGGCCTCCCAAAGTGCTGGGATTATAGTAACTGTTAAAATCTTTTCCACTCCTTGTTGAGTGTTCACTGCCAAGTACTCTCCTTTCTTTTGCTCTTCTTTGGAGTCTCCTTATCTCTCCATAATCCAAGGGCACACCAGGGAGGGTCTGAAACCCTATTCGGATGCCCCAGCCTATGTCAGCAATGATGCCACTGCCATAACATGCCATTAGTCAACATTGTAGATGTCACCTTGTTCCCACTGTGGCAGACCCCGTTACTTGCAGGCCAGCCCCCACCTCCTGGCTAACAGAACCCAGCTGTGTGTGGTTTTTTTGGTGGAGCCATGTGCCCAGCCACAGATAATGAATTAGAATATACCAGATGTAGCTGGCCTGTTCCCCTGTGCTGGATGTTTGCTTTCACAGCCTCCTTTGCAGCTAACGGTAGCCCTGTAACCCAGTTCTGGTCAAGAAGGCATCAGGGGGCTGGCTGTGATGGCTCAAGCCTATAATCCCAGCACTTTGGGAGGCCAAGGCAGGCAGATTACCCGAGGTCGGGAGTTCGAGACCAGCATGGAGTTCCTGACCAACATGGAGAAACTCCATCTCTACTAAATATATAAAATTAGGCCAGGCTCGGTGGCTCACGCCTGTAATCCCAGCACTTTGGGAGGCTGAGGCAGGCAGATCACGAGATCAGGAGATCGACACCATCCTGGCTAACATGGTGAAACCCTGTCTCTACTAAAAATCCAAAAATTTAGTCGGGTGTGTTGGCATGAGCCTGTAGTCCCAGCTACTCAGGGGGCCAAGGCAGAAGAATCGCTTGAACTCGGGAGGCTGAGGTTGCAGTGAGCCGAGATCACACCACTGCACTCCAGGCTGGGTGACAGAGGGAGACTCCGTCTCAGAAAAAAAAAGCAAAATAGATACTGCATGCAGTAGGCACTCATTTCTGGATTGACAGACTGGCAGGGCTGGGCTTGGAGGTGGCTTGGCCAGCCTCCTCCCTCTGTCCCCCTCCAGCCTGCCCAGAGCCTGTTATCTGACCTCCTTCCTCAACATGGATGGGCTCCTCGCCTCTCCTCCTCCAAGCCTCCAGCCTCTGAGGTTTGTAAGTTGAGCCTGGCAGCCGCACACGCTGCGGCCCCTGGTAAATGACAGATGAGCTGCATCCTCTTTGCACTCTGTTGACATTGTGAGAGCTGATCCCTCCCAGGAACAATCCACAGCATCCCCAATGGGCCCTCTGAGACCTGCCTGTTCACCTCTGGGTCACAACCCCAACATCAGCCTTGCCAGGAGCAAAGCCGGCCAAAGGGGAAACAGGCAATACCATCAGCGTGCCAGGCATCACGTAACTACTCTCAGGGGCTGTGGCCTGGCCAGACAGCGAGATGGAATGCAGAGAATGCAGAATAGAGCTGGGCAACAGGGGGACCAGCCACAAGTCACCTGGGTAGCTACAGACTTCCCTCTGATGTCACTGGTTGGAAAAGTGAGCTGATGGTACACCACGAACCTGAACTGAAGGCCAGAGGACAAAACCTCTGTAGCCCATGAAGCCGACTTGTTACGGTAACAATTTAAAAAGGGCTCAGACCAGCCGAGGTCGCTCACGCCTGTAATCCTAGCACCTTGGGAGGCCGAGGCAGGTGGATCATGAGGTCAGGAGTTCAAGACCAGCCTGGCCAAAAGAGTGAAACCTGTCTCTACTAAAAAAAATTAGCCAGACATGGTGGTGTGCACGCCTGTAGTCCCAGCTACTCAGGAGGCTGAGGCAGGAGAATCGTTTGAACCTGGGAGGTGGAGGTTGTGGCGAGCCAAGATCGTGCCATTGCACTCCAGCCTGGGCAACAGAGCGAGACTCAGCAGGGTTTTGAAAAGGTTTTTTTGTTTTGTTTTGTTTTGAGACAGGGTCTTGCTCTGTTGCCCAGGCTGGAGTACAGTGGTGCAAAGACAGCTCACTACAGCCTTGACCTCTTGGGCTTAAGTGATCCTCCCACCTTAGCCTCCCATGTAGCTGGGACCATGGGTGCCTGCCACCATGGCTGTCTAATTTGTTAAGTTTTTTTGTAGAGACGGAGGTTTCCCTAGGTTGCCCAGGCTGGTCTCGAACTCCTGGGCTCCAGTGATCCTCCTGCCTCAGCCTCCCAAAGCGCTGGGCTTGCAGGTGTGAGCCACCTGTAAGTTTTTTTTTCATAACTAGAAAGTCAGAACTCCCTTTCCAATAATAAATTATCTGGCCAAGAATTAGTCTCATCTAGCTAGCAAAATTGTTTTCTTTTCTCTTCTTTTGTTTTCTTTTCTTTTCTTTTTTTTTTTTTTTTAAGAATAGAGATAGGAGGCTGGGCATGGTGGCTCGTACCTATAATCCCAGCACTTTGGGAGGCCGAGGTGGGTCGACCACTTGAGGTCAGGAGTTCTAGACCAGCCTGGGCAACATGGCAAAACCCTGTCTCTACAAAAAATATATAAAGTTGCTGGGTATGGCGGCATGCGCCTGCAGTCCCAGCTATTTGGAAGGCTAAAGGGGTAGGATCACTTGAGCCCGGGAGGCTGAGGCTGCACTGAGACGTGATTGCACCACTGCACTTCAGCCTGGGCTGCAGTGAGACCCTGCCCCCACTAGAATAAGAATAATAATAAGAGGCCAGATATCGTGGCTCACTCCTGTCATCCCAGCACTTTGGGAGGCCAAAGTGGATGGATCATTTGAGGCCAGGAGTTCAAGACCAGCCTGGCCAACATGGTGAATGAAACTCCATCTCTACTAAAAATAGGCAAAAAAAATTAGTCAGGCATCGTGGCAGGTGCCTGTTATCCCAGCTACTCCAGAGGTAGAGGCAGGAGAATCGCTCCAACCCGGGAGGTGGAGGTTGCAGTGGGTCGAGATCACGCCACTGCACTCCACACTCCAGCCTGGGCAACAGAGCAAGACTCCGTTTCAATAAATAAATAAATAAGAACAGAGACAGGGTCTCACTTTGTTGCCCAAGCTGATTTCAAACTCCTGGCTTGAAGTGATCCTCCCACCTTGGCCTCCGAAAGTACGGGGATTACAGGCATGAGCCACTGTGCCTGGCCAGTAAAATTGTTCTCTTATGTACATCTTTTCATGTTCAGCCAGGAAGGCTTAAAGTTGAATAGAGAGATGAAGGAAATCAAAGCCCCAGAATTAAGACTTTTGTGTTATATTTAAGAATCATCAGGCTGGGCGCAGTGGCTCACACCTGTAATCCCAGCACTTTGGGAGGCTGAGGCAGATGGATTGCCTGAGGTCAGGAGATCGAGACCAACCTGGCCAACATGGAGAAACTCCGTTTCTACTAAAAATTCAAAAACTAGCCAGGAGTGGTGGTGCACTCCTGTAATCCCAGCTACTCAGGGGCTGAGGTGGAAGAATGGTTTGAACCCGGGAGGCAGAGGTTGCAGTGGGCTGAGATTCTGCCACTGCACACTCCAGCCTGGGCAACAGAGCAAGATTCCATCTTAAAAAAAAAAAAGAATCATCTGGGCTATTTGGTATTTTAAGTACTTCAAGTACTTGTAAATTTTTTTTGCTTGTTTGGTTGGTTTTTAAGTATTTCTAATGTTTAAAAGAGTTTGGCATATTAGGAAATGTAAAACATTTGTCCTATAAATGTTAGTCTTCCAAGGTAAAATGTGTAATTGTGTAAATTCATTGCTGTGGAGTTGTAATTTTTCACTGAAACATGAGTAAAAGAATTTTACTCTAGGTAAGTAAATGCAATTGGGATGTTTTAAAGGTCTTGATATGTTTAATTTCTTTTAAGAGTTAGTACTTGGGAAGGTTTTGCTTCTTAGAAGCGTCTGTTGAGGTTCCCAAGAAAATCAAACAGTCGAAATTTGTGAAAGCAGAACACTGAACAGAATTTAATTAAAATTCTAAATGGAATGTGAAGCTATTCCAAATGGGATTGGTTGGACATTAATCAAAGGTCTCCCTAAAAGTGACTGCTGAAATTTATTAGATTTATAAATAAAATAATATCTGTAAGTAGAACTTTGAAGCTTAAAGAAAACAATGTTTACATTGGTAGCTTTAATACACTGAAAATTAATTTAAGGACTGGGCATGGTGGTTCATGCCTGTAATCCCAGCACTTCGGGAGGCCAAGGTGGGCGGATTGTCTGAGGCCGGGAGTTTGAGATCAGCCTGGGCAACATGGAGAGAGCCCGTCTCTAAAAAAATAAAAATTAAAATGAAAGAAAATTAACTTAAAACCAGGCTGTTCTCGAACTCCTAACCTCAGGTGATCTACCCACGTAGGCCGCCCGAAGCGCTGGGGTTACAGGTGTGAGCCACCATGGCCGGCCAAGGCTTCTCCATGTCTTAGCACTGTTGTCTCTACTTGCCTCTTCAGGGTAGCAAGGGTGCCTATCCCAGAGAGCTGCCGGAAGAATTAATACAAAACTGTACCTAGATCGCTTAGCCCAGAATCTGGCACTTAAGGTTTTATTTGATTTTTCTTTTTTATTTATTTATTATGGCACTTAAGATTTTAGAACTAATAATCATAGAACGTGATTAGATAACAACCACAAGAATGAGGACCACCGCTATTATATAAGAATGATGGTCCAGGCCAGCCGTGGTTTTGTGTGTGTGTGTGTGTGCGTGTGTGTAATTTTATAACTTTATTTGATGTAATTGACCATCAGCGATTAGTTCTCATTCATACTGACTCACTGTAGGTTTTTGAAAGTGGTAACAGGTACATAGGTAACCAAAGTATAGAGCTTATTTGGAGAATCTTCATCCTCATTACGTTTTCTGGATAACCACACATGGATTCGGTGTGGGACATTCCTTATTCCTTTGGCCCAGACAGCTTTGTTGAGCCTGGCATCAATGTGCCCGAGGGGCGCGCTTCTTGAAGTCCACTCCGTGGCTGCGCTTGTGAATGTTGATGGTATGTTCTGGGGTCACCACCTCGTTGATGAAAGAATGCACTTTTTCTTCTCCCCACCCTTCTTTGCCGGAGCCATTCTGCCCGTTCAAGTTGGAAAGCAACATGGTGGTTTATGCCTGTAATCCCAGCACCTCAGGAGGCTGAAGTGGGAGGATCACCTGAGGTCAGGAGTTTAAGACCAGCCTGGCCAACATAGTGAAACCCTATGTCTACTAAAAACACAAAAATTAGCCAGGCATGGCAGAGTGCACCTATAATCCCAGTTACTTGGGAGGCTGAGGCAGGAGAATCGCTTGAACCCGGGAGGTGGTGATTGCAATGAGCCAAGATTGCATCGCTGCACTCCAGTCTGGACAACAGAGTGAGACTCCGTCTCAAAAACGGAAAAAAGAAAAAAGAACTATGGTGTGTGGTACGCTGAATAACCCCCTACCTGCCAAAATTATCTAGGTCCTAACCTCTGGAATTTGCTAATGTTTCCTCATATGGCAAAAATAACTTTACAGATATGACGTTACGGGGGAGAGGGGTTCTTTGTTTTTTAGAGACAGGGTCTCTCTACGTTGCCTAGGCTGCTCTCGAATTCCTAGGCTCAAGTGATCCTCCTGCCTCAGCCTCCCAAGCTGCTGGAACTACAGGCGTGAGCCACCACACCTGGCCAAAGTTATGGGTTTTGAGACGAGAACATTATCCCGGAGTATCTAGGTGAAAATGCAGCCCAGACCCCCACATGGCCTCCTGTGACACCCTTGCAGATAGGAGTCTCTCCAGGTGGCATGTGGCTTGAGAATTTTGGGGGTGCTTACTCTATGAGTATGTGCCTTGGCTGGGTGTGGTGGCTCAGGCCTGTAATCCCAGCACTTTGGAAGGGTGAGGCAGAAGGATCACCTGAGACCAGGAAACTAGCCCTGGGAACATGGTGAGACCCCATCGCTACCAAAAAAAAAAAAAAGCCAAGTGTGGTGGTGCACACCTACAATCCCAGCTACTTAGGATTCTGAGGTGGGAGGATCACTTGAGCCCAGGAGTTCGAGGCTGTCGTGAGCGGTGATCATGCCACTGCACTCTAGCCTAGGCAACAGTGCGAGACCTTGTCTCAAAACAGAACAAAAAAAGTGTGTGTGTGCTTGTGTGCCTTCAGTCCTGTGTGTGTGTGCCTGTGTCTATCCCTACCGGAGGTTGTGTCTCTATGTCTGTATCTATATCTACATGGATATTTTTTGTGCCCTACATTTTCCCAGGAGGGATCCTTGCAAGTTTCCTTTTTTGTTCAGAAGACTTTCCTCTATCTGAAATGTGTTTTAATTTTTAAATTTCTGCCCTCCAACTATGCGCATCTTCCCAGTGCAGATGTATTTCTAATTGATAACTGGGTCCCTTGGCAGCCATCACTAAGGCAAGGCTGGACAGCTCTGTTTTGAGCATTTTTTTGTGTCTTCTAAGGGCTCATAATGCAGGAGTCTGCAGGCCCAGGCTCTTGGCTGAGTGCTTCAAGAGGATCATCCCAGGAGCTGCTACAGACAGAGGATTTTTCTCAGCCATGTTGCCGGCCAGAGACCTCTACCATTTTTGTACTCCAGCCTGGGCGACAAGAGTGAAACTCCGCCCACCCCCTCTCAAAAAAGTAGAATTGTTTATTTTTCATTTTTTAGAGACCTCTGGCTAGCAACCCTACTGCCCAGGCCTCGAACTGCTCCAGGTTTGTTGCAGAAGGCACCCTGCCCACTCAGCCTGCCTGGCCACACCTGGCTTGCACTCCGGCGTGGATCCCACAGCCACCGTGACCTGGCAGAAGGGGGCGTGTGAGTCAGCAAGTGTGGGGTCCCACTGGCCCCTGCAAGCAGTGACACAGAGACGGGCTCCTTGCAGGGCTTGGGGCTGGACCAGATGTGTTGCAAGCGACTCCCACTGTGGAATCCAGTGTTCAGACAAGGAGAACACGGTAGCACCCAAACAGGGAAGCTCATGACCCTGAAGCCCCAAAGGGGGTGTTACAGCATGCTAACAGTCTGTTAGTCCCTCCACAGCTTGATGAATGGGGGCATGTTAGCAGCTCTGTCATGTTGCCCCCCTCTGGCCTGTGGCTCTGGGGCTGGCCTGGCCCTGCCACTGCTTTCTGTTGCATGGGGTGGCCGCTATGCACTAGTTTTGGGGAGCTATGGTGCTACTGCTTTCTTTGTATCCACATTCAGCAGGGTCTCAAGTTCTTGTCCCATGTCCAAGAAGAATGAGATCACACTGACAATTGACGGGTGAGAAGGTTGGAGAAGAATGGAGAAGAGTTGTATTATTAAGTGACCTAACAGCTCTCAGCAGAGAGGGGATGTGAGGGTAGTCCCTCACCCTAAGTCAGGTGGTCTCTCCCTCTGTGCGGCTGGGTCTGAGGCTTTTATGGATTTAGAATGGGGGAGTGCATGCTGATTGGTATGTGAGTATGCAAAAAAGGCTGAAACAAAGGCACCATTCAAAGATGGGCATGACAGTGTAAAAAACCAATTAGCGATTGGGAGCTGTGGCTCATGCCTGTAATCCCAGCCCTTTGGGAGGCCAAGGCAGGTAGATCATAAGATCAGGTGTTTGAGACCAGGCCAATATGGTAAAACCCCGTCTCTACTAAAAATGCAAAAATTAGCCAGACGTGGTGGCAGGTGCCTGTAATCTCAGCTACTTGTCAGGCTGAGGCAGGAGAATCACTTCAGCCCAGGAGGTGGAAGTTGTAGTGAGCTGAGATCACACCACTGTCCTCCAGCCTGGGCGAAGAGCGAGACTCTGTCTCAAAACAAACAAACAATTAGGGAAGGGTATATTGGCGTAAAATAGGTGAAGGACGGGGAGGAATCAGAGGAAAGTGCACCAAATGGGAAGACTAGTTCCCAATCTGGTCCGTGGATTTATCCAAGACTTGTAGCTTGGACTTCAGGCTTAAAACTGTCTTTGGCTTGAAGGTGGGGTTTCACTGGGGACCCACCCTATCTGCCTAGGGATTTGATTGCCTCACCACCACAGACAACCACAGGCCAGGATATTCACGTGATGGATGATAGGCCCAGGCTGTGCACTGCACAAGGGGAGGGACTGTGAGACACGTGCCCGGTAGCATGGGCCATCTCTCCAGAGGCTGGAAAGTTAGGTTTGTATGTGACAGCCGCCTATTTTTCACTGTCTGCAATCATTGTGCCTTTTTTTTTTTCTTTGAAACAGAGTCTCACTTTGTCACCCAGGCTGGAATGCAGTGGTGGGATCTCAGCTGGCTGCAGCCCCCACCTTCCAGGTTCAAGGGATCCTTGTACCTCAGTATCCCAGGTAGCTGGGACTACAGGCATGTGCCACCACGCCAGGCTAATTTTTGTATTTATATTTGTATTTTTTCATATTTATTTACGAAACACAATCTTGCTCTATCGCTCAGGCTGGAGTGCAGTGGCATGATCTTGGTTCACTGCAACCTCCGCCTCCCGGGTTCAAGCAATTCTCCTGCCTTAGCCTCCCAAGTAGCTGGGATTATAGGTATGCTCTGCCATGCCCAGCTAATTTCTGTATTTTTAGTAGAGATGGAGTTTCACTACGTTGGCCAGGCTGGTCTCAAACTCCTGACCTCGTAATCCACCTGCCTTGGCTTCCCGAAGTGCTGGGATTACAGGTGTGAGCCACCGCACCAGGCCTAATTTTTATATTTTTAGTAGAAACAGGGTTTCACTATGTTGGCCAGGCTGGTCTCGAACTCCTGAGCTCAAGTGATCTGCCTGCCTCAGCCTCCCAAAGTGCTGAGATTACAGGCATGCGCCACTACACCCAGCCCATTGCACCACTTTTAAAACACAACACCTAACCAGTAAGTGCAGAAAAATAGGCAAAGGTGATTAACAAACAACTTATGGAGAAAGAAATGCAAATGGTTCTGAAACACATGAAAAGATGACCAATGTCCTCACCTTAGGAGAAATGCCAAGGAAAATACCAGGACGATACCTTTTTTTCGTTCTATTTTCACTTCTTAGATAGGCAAAGATGTAAACTTTGTTTGTTTGTTTTCAGACAGGGTCTCGCTCTGTCACTCAAGCTAACGTGTAGTGGTGCAATCACAGCTCACCGCATCCTTGATCACCCGGGCTCAGGCGATCCTCTTGCCCCAGCCTCCCAAGTAGCTAGAACCGCAGCCACGCACCACCATAACCACCTAATTTTTAAATTTTCTGTAGAGATGGGGGTTGCACTGGCTGGTCTTGAACTCCTGGTTTCAAGTGATCCTGTGGCCTCCCAAAGCACTAGGGTTCCAGGCATGAGCCACCGTGCCCAGCAATGTAAACTTTTATAACACATCAGATTGGCATCATGGTGGATGGGAATGACAGTTGGGGTTTTATTGTGATGGAAGGCTTTAGATTTAACTGGGTAGAAACAGGCCTTGCTCAGCAGAAAGAGCTGCAGAGTAGGCACATCAGCCTGTACCATGTGAGGAGACACCAGGAACAAATGTGACTCCAAGGGAAAGCACGACCAGGACCATAAATAAAACCTCCCTTCCTGCTCAGATCCAAGCACGTGGACCGGCTCTGAGTAACACCCACATTCAGTGGGCTGCCCTGCTAGAAGCTCCCCGGGCCTCGCTGCCGGTCCTGAATCATCAGCCTTCCTGAAACTGACTCGGATCTACAGCTGAAACCTCAGCACGTCTCAGACGGTAACCAAGGCTCCTTACACTGGGCGAGTCAAAACACTCTCCCTGCAGGAAAGGAGCCTAAACACTAGAATAGCAATAATATAAAGAAACAAAGTCAGGCACGGTGGCTTGTGCCTGTAATCCCAGCATTTCGGGAGGCCGAAGCAGGTGGATCGCTTGAGCTCATGAGTTCGAGACCAGCCTGGGCAGCATGGCAAAGTCCCGTCTCTACAAAAAATAGAGAAATTAGCTGGGTGTGGTGGCATGCCCCCTGTAGTCCCAGCTACTTGGGGCTGAGGTGGGAGGATCACTTGAGCCCAGGAGATCAAGGCTGCAGTGAGCTGCGATCCTGACACTACCCTCCAGCCCGGATAACAGAGCCAGACCCTGTCTCAAAAATAAATAAATGAATGAAAAATAAACAATTCCAGTTTTGTTTTGTTTTTGGCGAGGGTGGGTATGTGGACGGAGTTTCACTCTCGTTGTCCAGGCTGGCGTGCAATGGTGCAATCTTGGCTCACTGCAACCTCCCAGGTTCAAGCAATTCTCCTGCCTCACCCTCGCTGAGTAGCTGGGACTACAGGCATGTGCCAGCATGTCTGGCTAAGTTTTGTATTTTTAGTAGAGATGGGTTTTCACCATGTTGGCCAGGCTGGTCTCTAACTCCTGACCTCATATGATCCACCCACCTCGGCCTCCCAAAGTGCTGGGATTACAGCCGTGAGCCATTGCACCCAGATCACTTTTCGTAATGATAATAATAAAGAAACAAGTTCAGGCCAGGTGCAGTGGCTCATACCTGTAATCCCAGCACTTTGGGAGGCCGAGGTGGGCGGATCATGAGGTCAAGAGATAGAGACCATCCTGGTCAACATGGTAAAACCCCATCTCTACTAAAAATACAAAAATTAGCTGTGCATGGTGGTGCATGCCTGTAGTCCCAGCTACTCAGGAGGCTGAGGCAGGAGAATCACTTGACCCCAGGAGGAGGAGGTTGCAGTGAGCGGAGATCATGCCACTGCACTCCAGCCCAGCGACAGAGGGAGACTCCGTCTCAAAAAAAAAAAAAAAAAAAAAAGAAGCAAGTTCAAATCCATGGGTATTAGCACACTGGTGACACCTGTCGGCACAAGTATGCATTAGTTTTGTAATCATTATAATAGCACACAATTGCTTTGTCTATTTGTTAAGGTATTTACAACATTTGCAAGCATCTGACATTAGATTTGTGAAGGGTTTAAGCAATGGCATTTGGAAGGAATGTTGAAATGATTAGGGAAATCTGGTTTGGAGGAAGATTTAGAGGAACAACTGTTTAATGATTTTTATCAAAGAACAAAGATTAGTTAGTATTCCTGTCCTTACACACGCAAGCCCCTGAATGTCTGAGAATTTAGCAGCATGGAAAAATTGCTACTCGTGGATGGGCGTGGTGGCTCTCGCTTATAATCCCAGACTTTGGGAGGCTGAGGCAGGCAGATCAGTTGAGCCCAGGAGTTCAAGACCAGCCTGGCCAACATGGTGAAAACTGCCTCTACTAAAAATACAAAAATTATCCGGGCATGGTGGTGGGCACCTGCAATCCCAGCTACTCAGGTGGCTGAGGCACAAGAATCTCTTGAGCCCGGGAGGCAGAGATTGCAGTGAGCTGAGATCACACCACTGCACTTCAGCCTGGGCAACAGAGCGAGACTCTGTCTCAAAAATAATAATAATAAATAATAATAAAATGAACTAAAAAAGAGGAAGCTCCCTATGTAGTGATATGGAAAGATCATCAAAATTTATTAAATGAACCAGGCCTGGTTATAGGCACATGCCTATAATCCCAGCACTTTGGGAGATCGAAGTGGGAGGATGTCTTGGAGTCAGAAGTTCGAGATCAGCCTGGGAAACATGGCAAAACCCCATCTCTGCAAAAAATACAGTGCCATAGTCCAGCTACTCAGAAGAATGGCTTGAACTGGGGAGATCACACCACTGCACTCCAGCCTGGGTGACAGGGCGAGACCCTGTCTCAAAAAAAAAAAAAAAAGGCAGAGAAGATGGGCTCAGATGAGAGTCTGTTTGTCTGTCTGAGCCTCCTGTGCCCTCTCCTCACCCTCTTCCCCAGGGAACGGGCCACCCAACATTCAAGTGTAGGAAAAGCAAGAACTGAAGGGTGGTTCCCTAAAGAGATCCGACTCTGACAGCCTGAGGTGGTAACTACAGTAGATGCTGGCATCTGAAATGAAAAAAAAAAAAAAAAAGGCAGCCAGCCCTACCCTGGCACTTGGGGCAGAGGGGAGGAGCAGCTGGAAGTAGGGCTCTTGGACCCTTCTCCGCCCACAAGTGGGACCAGCCTGTTGGCAAGTCCTCCGCCCTAGACACAAAGCTCCCATTCATGCTGTAATATAGGCCCACGCCAGTGGAAAAACTCAGATATTTAGAAGAGGAAGCGCACCCCTGTCACCTGCAGACACCAGCCTCATCCCTTGTTTGGGAAAGTCAAGAGACAAGCAAGGCTGACCAAATAGGAAGAGAAAAATCAGCGCTGAGCAATGGGACCCAATCAAGGTGCAACTACAATATTTGGTTGTTAAGATCTCTTTGGTCTCTTTTATAATAATAATAATAATTATTTTTTAGAGATGGGGTCTCACTATGTTGCCCAGGCTGGAGTGCAGTGACTATTCACAGGCACGATCCCACTACTGATCAGCACGGAGTTCTGACCTGCTCCATTTCCGATCTGGGCCGGTTCACCCCTCCCTAGGCAACCTCGTGGTCACCTGATCGGCATAGTGAACTACAGCCCAGAACTCCTGGACTCAAGTGATCCCCCAGCCTCAGCCTCCCGAATAGCTGGGACTACAGGTAGGCGCCACCGTACCCGGCTCTTTTGTAATTATTTGTATGTTGACTTTTTGAAGAGTCCTGGCCAGTTGGGGATACCCCCATTCTCAATGCAAGATGATTTCCATTTTTTGTTTGTTTGTTTGTTTTGAGACAGAGTCTTGCTCTATTGTCCAGGCTGGAATGCAGTAATGCAATCATAGATCACTGTAACCCTGACGTCGTGGGCTCGAGCAAGCCTCCCATCTCATCCTCACAAGTATTAATGGCTGAGTCTATAGGTGTGTACCACCACACCTGGCTAATTTTTTTTTGCAGAAATAGGGACTCTGGTCTCGAACTCCTGGGCTCAAGTGATCCTCCCACCTCCTCTTCCCTAAGAGCTGGGATTACAGACATGAGTCACCAGGCACGACCTATTTTCTCATTATTAAATTTAGGTTCAAAATTTAGGTCTGGCCAGGCGCGGTGGCTCACACCTGTAATCCCAGTACTTTGGGAGGCCTAGGCGGACGGATCACCTGAGGTCAGGAGTTTGAGAACAGCTTCACGAACGTGGTGAAACCCCATCTCTAGTAAAAAATACAAAAATTAGCCGGACATGGTGGTGGGTGTACCTGTAATCCCAGCTACTCGCGAGGCTGAGGCAGGAAGAATTGCTGGAGCCCGGAAGGCGAAGGTTGCAGTGGGCCGAGATCGTGCCACTGCACTTTAGCCTGAGCGACAGAGCGAGACTCCGTCACAAAAAAATAAAACAAAATAAATAACCCCCCCCCCCCAAAATCCGGAATGCAAAACAAATATAGGCCTACGCCTTTCACATAAGGAACTGCGTGTGGATCTGTGCTAAAAACCCTACCAATAATACAGTAATTTTACAACCTACAGCAGAAAATGCTTTCAAAGGCGGCTGGTACAAATAATATTAGTCAAATTAGCGTTGGCTCTGAGCCCGGCCCTGCTCCGCGCTGCACACGCAGAGTCTCACGCGTCCTCACGATGGCGCTGTGGGGCCTGGCGGAGGTTTCTAGGGGAAGGGGCCTTGGGGAATCCAGGCGCTCCGGCTGTGCGGTCCCCGCCCACCCCAAACTAGCGACTTGGACTGCGTGCAATAGACCAGGTATCTCTGGACTTCAGTTTCTCAGGAGAGGCGTCCATGAGGAGGTCATGCATATAAAGCGTTTAGCACCGTGGCAGATACGAGCCAGTGGGCCTGGAGAATGATGATTTACAAACGTGGGCGCGAGGCCTGGCGTCCAGAAAACTAGCTCTGGGGTGTCTGAGATCAGTCACCTTGAGGTCCCTGGTGCAATCTGGGGCCATGAGAAGGGACTGCAAAGACCCAAGGGAGGTAAAGGGAGAAAACGGGTCGTGGCCCCATCCTGACCGATACTGAACCTCCGGATTAATTCAGTTGTATCTAGCTGGGGGCATGGGGAGGACGGGGGAGTCCTAGCGTGGGAGGGCACAGGTTTGTCATTGCTGCAGAGAGTGTGTGTGGTGGAGAGGCTGAATTTCAGACCAGGCCCGGGCTTCTGAGAATCTAGCCCTGGGAAGCAATGTAAATACAAGAAAATCCCCCTGGCCAGGGACTTTGATCCAAGGGTTTCGTATCAGGCCCTGGGTCGGGATCACAGCTAAGCGGTTTACCAGCCGTGGACCTGTGCACGATCCCATCGATGTTGTGAATGGTGTAGGCGGCCGCAGGCAGGAGGCCAGAACGAGGAGGGAACTGGATGTGGATGGGGGGAGGGGAGCTAGGACCAGTCCCCCCGCGGGTGGGGGGCTTGGGGACCTGAAATTCGTCCACTCAGAGGAGGCGGCTCTCCCAGCTGCGGGCTCAGGATCTGGGGGCGAGGGCTGGCCCCGCTCCCCGCCGCATCCCCCTCGCCACCCGCAGCCCTGGGTCCCCCGCCAGCCCGCCCGCACGCACACCCTCGCTCGCTCCCGCCCCGCCCCCGCCCCCGCCCGCGGGATCTCAGAGTCGCCGCCCCCGGCGCCGGGCTGCAGCCGCCACGCCCCAGGAGAGGACCGACCGCTCAGACCGACTGTCCCGGGGCTCCCTGGGCCACGCCAATCCCGGGGAGCCCCCCGACTGCCTCCCAGAGCAAAGTGGGGAAGAGAAGCTTAGCCCGCCGCTGCCGCCTCCGAGCAGGCCGCCAGGTGAGCGCCGGGACAGGTAGGGGACCGAGGTCGGGAGCCAAGCGTCAGTCCGGTTCTCGCCTGCAGCCTGGGCGCCTCGGGAAGGATTCCCGCCCCAGGCCCTGCCCGGAGGGGCGGCTCCCTGGGAGTCCGGTAACCCGCAGCGTCCCTTCCCCGGGCCCTGCCGCGGCCTGAGGCTCCTTTAAACCCAAAGTTATACAAATGCACGTTAGAAAGCCCGAAATCTGGAAGGGCTTTGCTTTGAAAGTAGGTGTGCGAACGCCCAGGCTTCTCCACCCCTGCGCTCGTCCGCGGAGGCCACCATCCAAAACCCCTGCCAAACGCTGCAAACCTACACGTGGGCGCCACAGCCCGGGGAAGGCTAGGCCGCTTTTTACCGTTGCTGGATTTTCTGTCTTCTGGCCTGCAGTCCCTTCGCAGAATCAGTGAATCAGAAGCCTCGGAGGGCGGTTTCTTGATTTAGCAACTTGGGCACATTATGTGTTTCTCCACGGCCGCAACTCTCGATTTAAATGTTATGCTGCTATGTTACTTTTGCAGTGTTAGCGAGTTGTTCTAAAGCTCTGTATATTGCCTCTTCAACTTTAGACAGCGTCTGTTTACTCCATAGTTTGAAAGACAAATAGTATGCGTCTAGTTGTAAACTAAATAATACTTTAAAAATGTTCCAGTGACACACGACACTCAGACACATAGAACACGGCTTTGCATGGAAAACAACACGCCTTTAAACCTCTGCCTCACCACCGCCCCCAACCCCTGTCGGCCAAATGCATTTTTTTTTTTTGTAATTACATTACTTTTCAAAAATGGCAAAAAGTAACTCACGATCGCTGCTGCCTCGTTTTTAACTTTTTCCACTTTTGATTCCTTTGATTCCTTTGGTGTCTATTGCCAAATCTTTAAAGCAGATTTTTGAATTATTTATTTCATCAACTTTTAGATGAGGCATCCATGGGTCCCTTGCTAAAACAGGAGACAATTTTCATCATCTCCATGTTCTCCTCGTCTCTGTATAAATCACCTCCTGTACAGTCAGGGCATTACTTTTAACTTCTCTATTGGGTGCTTTTCTAACATTAAATAATTTTTTAAAACTTGGATTGATTGATCCATTAAATATACCTAATACCTGTTGACTCTCTTTCTGTAAGGCTTGTCTAAGGCGCTTCTTTTAAAAAATAGATCTTTAGGCCAGGCGCAGTGGCTTACTGCTGTAATCCCAGCACTTTGGGAGGCTGAGGTGGGAGGATCACCTGAGGTCAGGAGTTGGAGACCAGCCTGGCCAACACGAAACCCCATCTCTACTAAAAGTACAAAAATTAGCCTGGCATGGTGGCGGGCGCCTGTAATCCCAACTACTCAGGAAGCTGAGGCAGGAGAATTGCTTGAAGCAGAGGTTGCAGTGAGCCTAGAACGTGCCACTGCACTCCAGCCCAGGCGACAAGAGCAAGACTCCATCTCAAAAAAAAAAAAAAAAAAAAAAATTTATGTATATATCTATCATATATGTTGCCCAGGCTGGAGTGCAGGGCTGTGATCATGACTCTGGAGCTTTGACCTCCTGGGATCAAGAGATCCTCCCACCTCAGCCTCCTGAGTAACTGGGGCCCCAGGCACACACCCCCAAACCCCAATAATTTTTGTATTTTTTGTGGGTATGGGGTTTTGCGGTGTTGCCCAGACTGATCTCAAACACCTAGGCTCAAGCCATCTACCTGTCTCCGCCATCAAAAGTCCTGGGATTACCGGTGTGAGCCACTGGCGCCCAGACAAAAAGATAGATTTTTAAAGTAACATTTTTGTATTTGTGTAACTGTTCATTTCTCCAATTCCAGTCAAGTTCTACATATGGCTTACAAATCAAATAGAAAAGTTTGCATTAATTTTTTTCTGTGATAAAAGTAATACAATCTCTTTTGGAAAAATGGAAAAGGCAGTGTTTTAGACTAAAAGAGATAAGTGAGACCTCACCACCCCTGGTGGTGTTTGAGCCTCCTCGGGGATCTTGTTAGGAGGAAATAGCCACAGAAGACCCGCTAGAGACAGGGAAATTGTTCACGGAGTGGGTATTGATGGCAGAATGGATTTCTCTTTATGGTGTTAAGAAGGATCACCTTGTAAACCCATAGGTTGCCCTTATTCTTAGGAGAGTCATCAACGCTGCCTGGTGCAGTGATTCACGCCTGTAATCCCAGCACTTTGGGAGGCTGAGGCGGGTGGACGACCTGAGGTCAGGAGTTTGAAACTAGCCTGGCCAACATGCTGAAACCCCATCTCTACAAAAATACAAAATTTAGCAGGACATGATGGCAGGTACTTGTAATCCCAGCTACTCGGGAGGCTGAGGCAGGAGAATCACTTGAACCCCGGAGGTGGAGATTGTAGTGAACTGAGATCACGCCATTGCACTCCAGCCTGGGTGACAAGAGCAAAACTCTGTCCAAAAAAAAAAGAGAGAGAGAGAGAGAGCACACGAACATGGCAAAACGTGGAGCATATAGTGATGTTCATTTGAATACTCTTTCAACTTGTCTATATAATGAAATTTCACCGTAAAAATTGGGGGAAAATAAAGTAAGATCATTTTGAAACAAAGAGACGGAAGACACGTATACCGTAGCCAAACTATGGAGCCCTGTATACCAGAATTCCAACACCAGCAGGTTGTTTTTTTCCTTTGAGATGGGGTCTCCCTCTGTCATCCAGGCTGCGGTGCAGTGGCATCATCACAGCTCAGTACAGGCTTGATCTCCTGGGTTCAGGTGATTCTCCTGCCTCAGCCTCCCGAGTAGCTGGGACTGCAAGTGCACACCACCACACCCAGCTAATTTTTGTATTTTTAGTAGAGAGCGTGTTTCACCGTGTTGGCCAGGCTGGTCTCAAACCCCTGACCTCAGGTGACCCACCTGCCTTGGCCTCCCAAAGTGCTGGGATTCCAGGTGTGAGCCACCGCGCCCGACCTAGCTTTTGTTTTGTTTTGTTTCTGCTATTTTTCCTTGGTCCCACTTTACAAAACCCGCCATTCCCTTACTACCCAGTGAGGGTCTCAGTCTGTTTTGTGGGACGGAGGATCATCATTCAGGAATCTTGACTAAAAGCCCATTAGCTCTATAACGAAGTTTGTTGTAACTTTGTGTTTTGACATGGCTCTGTTGCTTCTTTGCTCGGTGACTGTGCACACGTTGCTTCCCTCCTCCAAGCCTCAGTTTCCCCATGTGCCTACTTCGTGGAGTGGTTTGAAGCTTCTGTGAGATTTTGTAAAGCACTTCCCACATGCCTGGAGCAAAATAAGTGCTCAGTTAACAGTAGCTGTTAGTATTTTGTGAAGGCACTTCCTTAACTGTCGTAGCGTGTTCACCTATGACTAACAATGTTAACATAACTGGTGCACCTGACTCCTTCCTTTTTCTTTTTCTTTTCTTTTTTTTTTAAATTGAGACAGGGTCTCACTCGCACCCAGGCTGGAGTGCAGTGGCACAGTCTCAGCTCACTGCAGCCTCAGCTTCCTAGGCTCAGGTGATCCCCCCACCTCAGCCTCCCGAGTAGCTGGCACCGCAAGCGCACACCACCGTGCCTGGCTAATTTTTTTAATGTTGTTTGCATGTTACCCAGACTGGTCTCAAACTCTTGGGCTCAAGCCATTCTCCTGCCTTGGGCTTCCCAAAGTGCTGAGATTACAGGCTTGAGCCACCGTGCCCAGTCACCACTCTTTTTCTAGGGATAGATTTGGAACTTGGTGTTTTCTTTTTCCTTTTGAAAATTCATCGAACGATCATGCCAGAGGTTCAGTTTTTGTCCTGCTGTGTTTCGCCTTGTTATTTCCTAAGCACGCCTGTCCTTATCCCACATTCTTCTAGTCTCTGGTCACAGCAGATGGAGGTGCCCACGTGGACTCCTCCATCCCATAGCTGGGCGTTTGATGCTAATCATAGCAACTCCTCACAGTGGCAGCAAACATTTGTCAAGGGCCAGGCCCTCATCTCATGAAATCTCCCCACAACCGTGAGGGACAGGGGTTATTAGAGGTCCATCATCTCTGATCCAAAACTCTTGGAACCAGATGCATTTGGGAATCTAGACTTTGAACTTTTTTTTTTTTTTTTTGAGATGGAGTCTCCTCTGTCACCAAGACTGGAGTGCAGTGGTCCCGTCTTTGCTCACTCTGTCCTCCACCTCTCAGGTTCAAGCCATCCTCCTGCTTCAGCCTCCCGAATACCCGGGATTATAGGCATGCACCACCATGCCCAGCTAATTTTTGTATTTTAGTAGAGATGAGGTTTCACCATGTTGACCAGGCTGGTCTTGAACTCCTGACCTCAAGTGATCTGCTCCCCTCAGCCTCCCAAAGTGCTGGGATTACAGGCAAGAGCCACCGTGCTCAGTCTAGACTTTGAATATTAAGCAAGTTGTACAGAGCCCATTTGATATGTGACGTTAGACCCCTAGTAGGGCTGAGGAGCATTTGTGTGATCAAACACTAATATGCCTTCAGTGAAGTGCAGGTTCATTCTCACGGGACAGCCAAAGACTACACCAAACTTTATGACAGCTCAGCTCAAGTCAGCTCCTGCCACAAAGTGGGTCTGGGAAAAGCTTTTGGTTTTCTGAGCTTTTGAACATGCAGACTGTGGATGAAAGATGTAGACCTGCACATTTCCCATCTTGCAGAGGGGACATCCTCACACACACACAGAGAAAGGGTCGGGCACGGTAGCTCGTGCCTATAATCCCAGCACTTTGGGAGGCCGAGGTGGGCAGATCATTTGAGGTCAGGAGTTCGAGACCAGCCTGGCCAACATGGTGAAACCCCATCTCTACTAAAAATACAAAAATTAGCTGGGCATGGTGGTGTGTGCCTGTGGTCTCAGCTGTAGAGGAGGCTGAGACAAGGGGATCGATTTAGTGCAGGAGATGGAGACTGCAGGGGGCTCTGATTGCACCAGTGCACTCCAGCCTGGGCAACACAGTGAGACCCTGTCTCAAAAACAAAATGCTTTTTTTTTCTTTTCATAATCATTCATGTTCTGGGTACTTGTGGCTTATTCCTTATTTTGTATGTGTATTATTTGTAATATTTGTATTATTGTGCTATGTAGTAGTCCATATTATCTTATTAATGACTTACTTGTATGTGCTACGGTGGACGGGCATCTGAGACATTTCCAGCCTGAAGCTGTTAGGAACAATACCACCATGAGTGTTCTTGCATGTTTCCTGGCTCTGGGGTGGAGTTGCTGTGTCATGGGGCAGGAAAACTTTCATTTTTCAGTAAAAAATGTCCAATGGGCTGGGCACAGTGGCTTGTGCCTATAATCCCGGCACTTTGAGAGGCCAAGGTGGGCAGATCATTTGAGGTCAGGCATTCAAGACCAGCCTGGCCAACATGGTGAAACCCTGTCTCTATAAAAATACAAAAATTAGGCCGGGCGCGGTGGCTCACGCCTGTAATCCCAGCACTTTGGGAGGCCGAGGCGGGTGGATCACAAGGTCAAGAGATCAAGACCATCCTGGTCAACATGGTGAAACCCCATCTCTACTAAAAAAATACAAAAAATTAGCTGGGCATGGTGGCGCGTGCCTGTAATCCCAGCTACTCAGGAGGCTGAGGCAGGAGAATTGCCTGAACCCAGGAGGCGGAGGTTGCGGTGAGCCGAGATCGCGCCATTGCACTCCAGCCTGGGTAACAAGAGCGAAACTCCGTCTCAAAAAAAAAAAAAAAATACAAAAATTAGCTGGGCATGGTGGCACGTGCCTATAATCCCAGCTACTTGGTGGACTGAGGCACAAGAATCACTTGAACCTGAAAGGCAGGGGTTGCAGTGAGCTGAGATCACGCCACTGCACTTCAGCCTGGACAACAGAAGGAGACTCAAAAAAAAAAATGTCCAACAGTTTCCAAAGTGATTCCAAATGGATTTCACCAGGAATGTATGGGAGTTCTCTTTGATAGTATTTTTAGTGAATTGCAGGGACATTGCACTGTTTTGTTTGCTCTTTTCTTTTCTTTTCTTTTCTTTGAGACAGGTTCTCACTCTGTCACCTGGGCTGGAGTGCTGTGGCAGGATCTTGGCTCACTGTAACCTCAGCTTCTGGTCTCAAGAGATCCTTCCACCTCAACCTCTCAAATAACTGGGACTCCACACACCCGCCGCCATGCCTACTAACTTTTTTGTAGAGATGGGGGCAGAGAGGGTCTCACTAAGTTGCCCAGGCTTGTCTTGAACTCGTGGGCTCAAGCGATGGTCCCATCTCAGCCTCCCGAAGTGCCGGGATTACAGGCATGAGCCATCGCACCCGGATGTACGTTTGCCTTCACATTGTCAAGGTGGAAACATCTACAGTCTGTTCTGTTTCCATATTTAAGCCCTACGTGCTTTAACTGCAAAGTTTGCAGTGTTTTTTGAAAGCCGCTTTTCTGAGGCATAATTTACATACTAAAAAATTCAGCCCTTTGAAAGTGGACAACGTCGTGGTTTTTAGTGACTTTACAGAGTTGTGCAACCATCACCACCATGACAAAAAGCGTCTTCATCACCCCCAAAATATCCCTCGTGCCTATTTGCAGTCACTCTGTTCCCAGCCTGGCCCCATGCAACTACTAATCTACTTTCCGATCAAATAGATCTGTCTTTTCTGGTCATTTCCTAGAAGTACTTCATATAATATGTGGCGTTTTGCGCCTGGCCTCTTTGATGTAGCATATTGCTTTGGGTTTTTTCATATTATAGCATGTTTATTCCTTTTTATTGCTGAACAATATTCTATTTTGTGGAATTTTCTATGGGCACATTTTATTTATCCATTCATCAGCTGATAGGCATTTGGAGTGTTTCCAAATGTATAACGCTGCTGTGAACGCTCACATATGAGTGCATGGAGGAAGGAGGTATGTTTTCATTTCTCTTGGATAATCTAGTCATAGAATTGCTGGATCTCATGTAAGTTTGTTTAACTTTTTTTTTGAGACAGAGTTTTGCTCTGTTGCCCAGGCTGGAGTGCAATGGCATGATCTCGGTTCACTGCAACCTCCGCCTCCCGGGTTCAAGTGATTCTCCTGCCTCAGCCTCCCAAGTGCTTGGGGTTACAGGCATGTGCCACCACGCCCGGCCAATTTTATATTTTTAGTAGAGATGGTTTCTCCATGTTGGTCAGGCTGGTCTTGAACTCCCGACCTCAAGTGATCCACCCACCTTGGCCTCTCAAAGAACTGCGATTACAGGCATGAGTCACCGCACCAAGCTTAACTTTTAAATTTTTTTTTATTTTTTAGAGACAGGGTCTTATTCTGTCACCCAAGCTGGAGTGTGGTGGTGCATTCATAGCTCACTGCAGCCTGGAACTCCCGGACTCAGGCGATCCTCCTGCCTCAGCTTCCCAAAGTCCTCAGATTACAAGTGTGAGCCACTACACGTTTTTGTTTGTTTTTGAGACAGAGTCTTGCTGTGTCACCCAGGCTGGAGTGCAGTGGCACAATCTTGGCTCACTGCAACCTCCTCCTCCCAGGTTCAAGTGATTCTCCTGCCTCAGCTTCCCGAGTAGCTGAGATTACAGGCATCCAGCACCATACCTGGCTAATTTTTGTGTTTTCAGTAGAAACAGGGTTTCACCATGTTGGCCAGGCTGTTCTCCAACTCCTGACCTCAGGCCTCCCAAAATGCTGTGATTACAGGCGTGAGCTGCCATGCCTGGCTTCAACTTTTAAAGAAACTGTCTAATGGTTTTCCAAGGTGTCTGTACACTTTATATCCAACCAGTGAGGTCTGAGGGTTCCAGTTTCTTCATGTCCTTGACTACACCTGTCAGCATTGTCAGTTTGAATAACAGCCAGGGTAGTGGGTGTGAAGTGGTGTCTCTGTGAATTTAATTGGCATTTCCCAGGTGGGCATGGTGGCTCACGCCCATAATCCCAGCACTTTGAGAGGTCAAGGCAGGAAGATCCCTTGTTTCCAGGAGTTCAAGACCAGCCTGGGCAATATAGGGAGGCTCCATCTCTATAGAAAATTTTAAAATTAGCTGTGTGTGATAGTGGGTGCATCTGCAGTCCCAGCTACTGGGGAGGCTGAGGTGGGAGGATCACTTGAGCCCAGGGGGTTGAGGCTGCAGTGAGCTAAGATCATGCCACCGCACTCCAGCTGGAGCAAGAGAGCAAGACCCAATCTCAAAAAAAAAAAAATTAGCATTTTCCTAATGACTAATGATGTGGAGCATCACTTCATGTGCTCATTACTCATTTGTGTATGTTCTTTGGTGAAATATCTTTTGTCCTTTTTTTTTTTTTTTTTTTTTTTTTTGCTCAAATCTTTTTTCCTTTTTTTTTTTTTTTTTTGAGATGGAGTTTTACTCTTATTGCCCAGGTTGGAGTGCAATGGCGTGATTTCAGCTCACTCCAACATCCGCCTCCCAGGTTCAAGCGATTCTCTTGCCTCCCATGTAGCTGGGATTACAGAATAATTTTTTTTTTTTTTTTTTGAGATGGAGTTTCACTCTTGTTACCCAGGCTGGAGTGCAATGGCGCAATCTCGGCTCACCGCAGCCTCCGCCTCCTGGGTTCAGGCAATTCTCCTGCCTCAGCCTCCTGAGTAGCTAGGATTACAGGCACGCGCCACCATGGCCGGCTAATTTTTTGTATTTTTAGTAGAGACGGGGTTTCACCATGTTGACCAGGATGGTCTCGATCTCTTGACCTCGTGATCCACCCGCCTCGGCCTCCCAAAGTGTTGGAATTACAGGCGTGAGCCACCGCGCCCGGCTTCAGAATAATTTTTGTATCTTTAGTGAAGACGAGGTTTCACCATGTTGGCCAGGCTGGTCGCGAACTCTTGACCTCAGATGATCCATCTGTAACCAGGTTGCAGGATGGGACAGGGCTCAGCTCCCCCCTCCATTTAATGTGCCCCAGGTTCTTGGGCTCCCTTGCCCCAGGAATGGGAGAGAGGCCCTGGCCACGGTGAACTTACCGGTTAAATAAACATCAGACCCAGAGTTTTGCAGAGAGCGATTTATTAGGCAGAGAGAGAAGTAGAGAGAGCTCCCACGCTGTTGTGGGAGGGAATCCCAGAGAGGGAAATCTAGACAGGTAGAGAGGCAGAGACAGCTCCCACGCGCCGTGGGAGGGGATCCGGAGAAGAAGTCCGCACAGGCAAGGGGCAGTGAGGTTTTAACTTTGAAGTTATAACCGCCCCATTCATGTTCTTTTCCAATGAGAGGAGTTCTTTCGGACTTCCTCTGGAGTGATTGATGTTTGACTGTGATCCCAGATTGGTTGCTTGGGACCACAACAGAGTCCCTCCTTCCAGAGCTTTCGGTGGGCTTTCTGAACAAAGGAAGCTCACCTGGAATTTTACCTAGCCCTCTAGCCTGAGAAAGTTAGACATAAGAACTCTAGGTTTCCGAATGGAGAGATGGATGGAGGCATGGCCCTGGGAAGTTCTTGCCTTTGAAACCACGCCCCTTGTGGACCCGGGAAGAGAAGTTAATACAGTCCCTCACACCCACCTTGGCCACCCAAAGTGCTGGGATTCTAGGGGTCAGCCACTGCTCCCAGCCTTTTGTCCACTTTTTAACGGGTTTATCTCATTGAATTTTAAGAGTTCTTTATATATTCTATATGCAAGTCCTTTATCATATCTATAATGTGCAAGTGTAAAAGTTTTAACTTATGATAATGTCTAATTTATCCATTTTTTCTTTTATGAATCATAGTTTTGGTGTTGGATCTAAAAAATCTCTGCTTAACGCAAGATCATGAGATTTTCTCCTGTTTTCTTCTCAAAGTTTTATAGTTTTAATTCTTAAATTTAGATGTATGATTAATTTCAAGTTGATTCTGGTATGAGGTAATGGTCTAAATCCATCTTTTTGCATATAGATTTCCACTTGTCCCAGCACCATTTGTTGAAGAGTCCTTTTCCCATGAAAACCCATAAGTAAAGCCAATGTAAAGAGAATGCCCCTAGCCTCCAGGTCGAAAGGATTCCTTTTTAGTGAACTTCATCAAATGGCTGTAACACAGATACAGTTTTATGTTTTTCCTAGAGTTTCTTATAGCTTTAATTTTTTCCTTTTTGAAATAAGCATTTTTCTTAGTAACTCATCCAATTCATTTCTTTGAATTTCTTTTTCTTCTTGTAGACATTCTTCCTTTTATAGTATCCTGTTCTTCTTCTGTTTAGAACATCTTTGCAAACCTAAGTGTTCCCAGGACTAGCTACATAATTTGCAGGGCCCATTGCAAAATGAAAATGCAAGGCCACTTGTTCAGAAATAATTAACGTTGAGGCCAGACTCGGTGGCTCAGGCCTGTAATCCCAGCACTTTGGGAGGCTGAGGCGGGAGAATCACTTGAACCTGGGAGACCAACCTGGGCACATGGTGAGACCCCGTCTACACACACACACACACACACACACACACACACACTTTTTTTTTTTTTTTTTTTTTTTTTTAATTTAAAAAGAATGCTGGCCGGGCATAGTGGCTCACACCTATCCCAGCGCTTTGAGAGGCTGAGGCAGTTGGATCACCTGAAGTCAGGAGTTCAAGACCAGCCTGACCAACACGGTGAAACCCCATCTCAACTAAAAATACAAAAATTAGCCAGGCGTGATAGCACGTGGCTGTATTCCCAGCTACTTGGAAGGCTGAGACAGGAGAATCGCTTGAACCCAGGAGTAGAGGTTGCAGTGAGCTAAGATCACGTCACTGCACTCCAGCCTGGGTGACAGAGTAAGACTGCATCTCGAATGAATGAATGAATAAATAAATAAATAGAATGTTGAGGCTGGGCGCAGTGGCCCATGCCTGTAATTCTAGCACTTTGAGAGGCTGAGGCAAGCAGATTGCCTGAAGTCAGGAGTTCAAGACTAGCCTGGCCAACATGGTGAAACCTAGTCTCTAATAAAAATCCCAAAATTAGTCAGGCGTGGTGGCTCGCGCCTGTAATCCCAGCTACTCAGGAGGCTGAGGTAGGAGAATCATTTGAACCCAGGAGGCGGAGGTTGCAGTGAGCCAAGATCGTACCACTGCATTCCAGCCTGGGCAACAGCAACAGAGTGGGATTCCATCTCAAAAGAAAAAAGAAAGTAGAAATAGCAGCTACGTAGTCGGGCCCAGTGGTTCCTACCTGTAATCCCCTGTAATCCTAGCACTTTGGGACGCCAAGGTGGGAGGATCGCTTGAGCCCAGGAGTTGGAGACCAGCCTGGGCAATATAGTAAGATCCTGTCTCTATTTTTAAATTATATATATTTTTAAAACAGAAATACCAGATACAAGGAGCAGCCACTCCTCCCAAGCCTAAGATAGCCGAGAAAGATGAGAGGCGCAGGTTGAGACCATGACCTTGCTGGTGTATTCTTGGCCATAGCTCAACGAAGGACAAAGGCAGCTCTGCGGTGCGGCCCAGTGGAATGCGGAGAAGTCCATCCAGTAGGATGCTGGGGAAAGCAGGGCACAGGGAAGTGTCTCAGCTGAGGTGGGTGCTGCTGACTGCCATGTTTCAGGAGCCATGTGCCAGAGAAACTTCCTGACATAAAGAAATCACACGCACGTGGGAGTCGGAGGCTGGAGAAGCGTGCTCGCTGCAGGAGTAGCTGCCCTGCAGGAGCCAAGTCTGGAAATGAAGCCAAACCCTTTCCTCCTGCAACGTCTCTCCGGCGCCCTCTACTGAAAAAATTTAGCATCATGTCAGTTAGCAAAGGCAAAAGATTTAAAGGGCCAAACTTTTTTTTTTTTTTTTTTTTCCTTTTTTAAGACGGAGTTTCGCTCTTGTTGTCCAGGTGGAGTTCAGGCGTGAGCCACCGCGCCCGCCCCCACTTTTTTTTCTTTTTAACAGTGTCCCTGGGTGGGCTAGAACCAAACTCCACTTTCGCTTAAAACAATGAGGTCGTAGATTAATACCTGGCACACTATATGATTCCATTTACATGAAATTACAGAAAAGAAAAATCGAGGCCGGGCATGGTGGCTCACGCCTGTAATCCAAGCACTTTGGAGGCCAAAGCGGGCGGATCACCTGAGGCTGGGAGTTCAAGACCAGCCTGACCAACATGATGAAACCCCGTCTTTATTTAAAAAAAGAAAAGAAAAGAAAGAAAGAAAAGAAAAATCGAATTTATAATAACAGAAAGCAGCCGGGCGCAGTGGCTCATGGTTCATGCCTGTAATCCCAGCACGTTGGGAGGCCGAGGCAAGTGGATCACTTGACCTCGGGAGTTCGAGACCAGCCTGACCAACATGGTGAAACCCTGTCCCTACTAAAAATGCAGAAATTAGCTGGGCGTGGTGGCGCAAGCCTGTAGAGAATTGCTTGAGCCTGGGAAGCGGAGGTTGCAGTGAGCTGAGATCGCGCCACTGCACTCCAGCCTGGATGACAGAGCGATACTCCCTCTCAAAAAAAGAAAGAAGAAGAAGAAAGAAGAAAAAGAAGAAGGATTTAAAAAGAAAAATAAAAGTTCTGAAAAAGAAGAAAGGAAGAAGAATTCGAATTTAAAAAGAAAAAAAAATTCCAAAGACGCTGTTGATAAAATTAATAAAAATGAATTAAGGCTGGGTGCGGTGGCTCAGGCCTATAAACCCAGCACTTTGGGAGGCCAAGGCAGGAGGATCACTTGAGGTCAGGAGTTGGAGACCAGACTAGCCAACATGGTGAAACCCCATCTCTACTAAAAATACAAAAAATCAGCCTGGTGTGGTAGCGTTCACCTGTAATCCCAGTTACTCGGAAGGCTGAGGCAGGAGAATCGCTTGAACCCGGGAGGCAGAGGTTGCAGTGAGCTGTGATTGCACCACTGCACTGCAGCCTGGGCAACAGAGCAAGATTCTGTCTCACCAAAAAAAAAAAAAAAAAAAAGTGCATTATTTGGTTTATTTCCAAAAGTATACATTTTAGCTGGACAGACCACATGAAAATAGAAATGTCTAAGGAGCGCCAGCTGTGCGAGTCTTTCCACTTCAGCTGCTAGACTAGGATGGAAGAGGCCTCAGATGACCCAGCCCATCCACCATCCGATGGCAGAGGCATGAGTTCTCTAAGTGAGGACTGCATAGCAGATCCCAGTCCAGGGCCATAAAAAAAACAAAAAAAAGAATAATGGCTTATTATAAATATAGTCCAGCAAAAGCATACTCTGCATGAACCAAAAACAAACTGGGATCATGATTCACAGAGGTATTTTTTGTGCAGAATTTTCCAGGCAATATAAAAAGGTCTCTGGCCTCAAAAAAACTATACAATTTGAGAATCTGCTGAGGAGATACTTAAAAGCTAACTCTTAATCATGTTCACAGATTCTTATATTTTAAAATAGTCCCAACTTTTGTTTGATGGCTTTGAGAAAAGTTTGTGGACATCTTTTTGTTCCCTTCCATGGACTAGTAGCTCTGTGTTTCTTGCTTTAATCATTTTTAGCAAATGTTAGGGGTTTTGGTGTTCTGTTTTGTTGCTGGTGGTGGTGTTTTGTGTTTGTTTTTGGTTTTGGAGATAGATTCTCACTCTGTCACCCAGGCTGGAGTGCAGTAGTGCAGTCATAGCTCGAACTCCTGTCACAAGTGATCCTCTCACCTCTGCCTCCCGAGTATCTGGGACTACAAGTGCACACTGCCAGGTCCAGCTAGCTTTTTTTTTTTTATCTGACATAGAGTTTTACTCTATGCCCAGGTCGAAGTACAATGGCGCAATCTCAGCTCACTGCAACCTCCACCTCCCGGGTGCAAGTGATTCTCCTGTCTCAGCCTCTCAAGTAATTGGGATTACAGGCAGATGCCACCACGCCCAACTAATTTTTGTACTTTTAGTAGAGACCAGGGTTTCACCCTGTTGGCCAGATGGTCTCGAACTTCTGACCTCAGGTGATCCACCCGCCTTGGCCTCCCAAAGTGCTGGGATTACAGGCATGAGCCACCGCGCCTGGCCCAGGTAATTTTTTAATGTTTATTTTTTGTAGAGATGTGATCTTACTGTATTGCCCAGGCTGGTCTCAAACTCCTGGGCTCAAGTGATCCTCCCACCTTGGCCTCCCAAAGTGCTGGGATGCCAGGCATGAACCATGAGACCCAGCCCATTTTTAGCAAGCCTTTTATAGAAAGTGTAAAACTTGGCTGGGCACAGTGGCTCTCACCTGTAATCCCAGCACTTTGGGAGGCTGGGGCAGGCAGATCACAAGATCAGGATTTGGAGACCAGCTTGCCCAATGTGGTGAAACCCCATCTCTACTAAAAATGCAAAAAAATTAGCCGGGCATGGTGGCCTGCACCTGTAATCCCAGCTACTCGGGAGGTCTGAGGCAGGGGAATTGTTTGAACCAGGGAGGTGGAGGTTGCAGTGAGCTGAGATTGTGCCATTGCACTCCAGACTAGGTGACAGAGTAAGACTCTGTCTGAAAAAAAAAAAACAGAAAAAAAAAAAAAGATCAAAAAAAAAAAAAAGATTGCACAAATTGCACAGCCTGCCAGCCCTCAGATCAAGAAACAAATAAAAAATGCTTTCTACATAAGTATACCTCTGCCCAGTTTGATTTTTCTTTCCTTTTGACTTGGGCTGTCACTGTTGCCAAGGCTCGAGTGCAGTGGTGCCATCATAGCTCACTGCAGCCTCAAGTTCCTGGGCTCAGGGAACCCTCCTGAGTAGCTAGGACTACCGGTGTGTGCCACTGTGCCTGGCTACAGTTTGAAATTTTAACACCATCTGAAATTATCTTGGTAGGTAATCTTTGTTGTCATTTAAAACACGTATCATCATGAAGTGAAATTACTGTGAAATGATCACAGTCTCAAGATGCAAATGATTCAGTTACAGGTTTCTTTTTCTTTTTTTTTTTTTTTTTTTGAGACAGAGTTTCGCTCTTGTTACCCAGGCTGGAGTGCAATGGCGCGATCTCGGCTCACCGCAACCTCCGCCTCCTGGGCTCAGGCAATTCTCCTGCCTCAACCTCCTGAGTAGCTAGGATTACAGGCACGTGCCACCATGCCGAGCTAATTTTTTGTATTTTTAGTAGAGACGGGGTTTCACCATGTTGACCAGGATGGTCTCGATCTCTTGACCTCGTGATCCACCCGCCTCGGCCTCCCAAAGTGCTGGGATTACAGGCGTGAGCCACCGCGCCCAGCCCAGGTTTCTTTTTCTTTTTCTCTTTTTTTTTTTTTTTGAGATGGAGTTTTACTCTTGTTGCCCAGGCTGTAGTGCAGTGGTGCCACCTCAGCTCACTACAACCTCCACCTTCCAGGTTCAAGCGATTCTCATGCCTCAGCCTCCCGAGTAGCTAGGACTACAGGGGTGCACCACCACGTCAAGCTAATTTTTATATTTGTAGTGGAGATGAGGGTTTTACTGTGTTGGTTAGGCTGGTCTCAAACTCCTGACCTCAAATGATCCACCCACCTCAGCCTCCCAAAGTGCTGGGATTACAGGCATGAACCAGTGCGTCCAGCCAAGAACTTGTCTTTAAAAAAAAAAAAAAAGTGTGTTTTAAAATTTGATCCTTCAGATGTCTTGGTGGATTGGAAAAAAAAAAAAAGGCGCTATTCCTGAATTACGTTGACTAAGCTCAAAGGAGGTAAATATTTTGTTTTGCCCCAGTTCACACAGATAGGAAATGGGTAGAACCAGAATTTAAATTCAGGCCTGTCTGCCTCTACATTTGAGGTACCTATTGTTTCTTACTGAAATGCTCTTGGTGGTCTGTTCCCATGCAATGCATTGTTCCTTTATTTTTCTTTTTTCTTTTTTTTTTTTTAATTGAGATTGAGTTTCACTCCTGCTGCCCAGGCTGGAGTACAATGGTGTGATCTCGGCTCACTGCAACCTTCACCTCCCGAGTTCAAGCAATTCTCCTGCCTCAGCCTCCCGAGTAGCTGGGATTACAGGCATGCGCCACCACGCCTGGCTAATTTTGCATTTTTAGTAGAGACGGGGTTTCTCCATGTTGATCAGGCTGGTCTTGAATCACCTCAGGTGATCCGCCTGCCCTGGCTCCCAGAGTGTTGGGATTACAGGTGTGAGCCACTGTGCCAGGCTTTGTTTTTTGTTTGTTTATTTGTTGTTGTTGTTGTTTTTTAGATGGAGTCTCACTCTATTGGCCAGGCTGGAGTGCAGTGGCACGATCTCAGCTCACTGTAACCTCCACTTCCTGGGTTCAAGCAATCCTGCTTCAGCCTCCCAAGTAGATGGGATTACAGGCACCTGCTACGATGCTCAGCAAATTTTTGTATTTTTTAGTAGATACAGGGTTTCACCATGTTGGCCAGGCTGGTCTTGAACTCCTGAGCTCGAGTGATCCACCTGCGTCAGCCTCCCAAAGTGCTGGGATTACAGGCGTGAGCCACCGCACCCAGCCCATTATTCCTTTCAGCTAATGCTACTTAACAGACCACTGAAGACATGGTGACTTAAAAAACAATAATTATTATTTTATTATGTGTTCTGGCTGTGGGGACTGCCTGGGTTCAGCAAAGCGGTCCTCACTTAGGAGCTCTTATGCCATTGCTGTCAGATGGTGGCTGGGGCTCGGTCATCTGAGGCTTCCTCACTGTCTAGCACCTGGGATGGGGAAACTCACACAGCTGGGAGCTGGAACATCTGGCTCCTCCCAGGCATTTCTGTCTTCACACAGCCTCTCCAGCATCATGACTTCAAAGGCAGCCAGACAGGCAGCGGTTCAGGCAGTGGAGTGCTGGAGCAGGCTTGCATGGTTCAAGCTGATTGTGCACATCTCTTTCCCATCCATTTCAGCTCCACAGTTCAGGGACTTCACATCAGTAGCTTGCAATAAGCTACAGTGCGCTGCTTTCTTAAACCACAGAAAGAGGCAGGGCACAATGGCTCACGCCCTAATCCCAACAGGGGATTGGAAGGCCGAGGCCAGTGGATCACCTGAGCTCAGGAGTTCGAGACCAGCCTGGCCAACATGGCAAAACTTCATCTCTACTAAAAATACAAAATTTAGCATGGTGAAACTATGTATGTACTAAAAGTACAAAACTCAAGATGGGCGTGATGGCACATGCATGTAATTCCAGCTACTTGGGAGGCTGAAGCACAAGAATCTTTTGAACCTAGGAGGTGGAGGTTGCAGTAAGCCGAGATTGCACCACTGCACTTCAGCCTGGATGGCAGAGCAAGATTTTGTCTCAAAAAAAAAAAAAAAAAAAAAAGCCAGGCCTGGTGGCTCACTCCTGTAATCCCAGCACTTTGCAGGGGCTAGGTGGGTAGATTACCTGAGGTCAGGAGTTTAAGACCAGCCTGGCGAACATGGCAAAACTCCGTCTCTAAAATTTTGTAAAAATAAAAAGTTTAGCCGGGCATAGTGGCAGGCACCTGTAATCCCTGCTACTCGGGAGGCTGAGGCAGGAGAATCACTTCATCCCTAGAGGCAGTGGTTGCAGTGAGCCAAGATCAGGCCATTGCACTCCAGCCTGGGCAACAGAGCGGGACTCTGTCTCCAAAAAAAAAAAAAAAGTCCGCAGAAAGCAACATACCCTATAAACCCAAGCTCTTTTTCCTGCCCTAGAGAGCCAGTTGTTAAACATTTGGCAGCACACCACTGGACTGACTGTGCTCCAAAAGCACATATTAGAAAGACAGTCAGGAAGAGGCTGCACACTCTATGATCCAGACTCAGAAATCGCTTAGCAGGCTGAGCACATGGCTCTCACCTGTAATCCCAGCACTTTGGGAGGCCGAGGCAACAGGATTACTTGAGACCAGCCTGGCAACATAGGGAGACCCCCCGACCCCAGTCTCTAGAAAAGAATTACAAAACTTAGCTGGGCATGGTGGCATGTGTCTGCTGTCCCAGCTACTCAGGAGGCTGAGTTGGGAGGATCGCTTGAGCGCGGGAATTTGAGGCTGCAGTGAGCCATAATCACATCGCTACACTCCAGCCAGGCAACAGAGAGAGAGAGAGAATGAAATCCCTTATCAATGTCACTTCTGCAGAGCTCTGAAAGTCGAGGTGGTCACAAAGGCCTGCCCAGTGCCCAGGGAGGAATGTGGACCCCACAGCTTTGTGAGCAGTAGTGAACTGAAAGAGCATGTCAGATAGGAAATGCTATCGTAGCCACTTCTGGAAAATGTGGTCTGCTATAGCATCCTGGGTCCCTCCTGAGTAGCTGAGTACCAGTAGCATTTCCCGGTTACTTTGACTGCCAGTAACGTTCCTCCAAACACACACACTCCCGAAAACCCTGGAAGCAGGCAGTACCAGGCCCTACTTGTCCTATTGTGACCCAGCCAGTAGTTGGCATTCAGTCTTGCAGTGTGTACTTTTCAACCTTTCCTGAAATCAGCCAGAAGCCCCTCTCAGGTTTATTCTCCAAAATAAACCTGTCTTTGACTGTTGAGCCGCTTTTCATGTTTCTCTTCTCCTTCCTTTTTTTTTTTTTTTTTTTTGAGACAGAGTTTTACTCTTGTTACCCAGGCTGGAGTGCATTGGCACGATCTCGGCTTACCACAACCTCTGCCTCCTGGGTTCAAGCGATTCTCCCACCAGCCTCCCAAGTAGCTGGGACTACAGGAACGTGCCAGCATGCCTGGCTAATTTTTGTATTTTTAGTAGAGATGGGGTTTCACCATGTTGTCCAGGCTGGTCTCAAACTCCTGACCTCAGGTGATCTGCCTGCCTTGGTCTCCCAAAGTGCTGAGATTACAGGCATGAGCCACTAGGACAGTCCCCATACAATCATTTTATATAGTTTGTATGGTGTAGCTGAGGGCTCATATGGTACATTTCTTGAACATCTCTGTTCCCTGGTGAAGTCTGGCAGTCCCCTTTGGGTGAGGGGCCCACCCCCAGTCCCAGAGATCCTCCTTTTCCCTCCTTTTCCCTGTGAGACACACTCCTAAGAAGAGCAGGAACTGGCCAGGCCAGGTCAGGAATTCGAGACCAGCCTGACCAACATGGTAAAACCCCGACTCTACTAAAAATACAAAAAAATTAGCTGGGCATGGTGGTGTGTACCTATAATCCCAGCTACTCAGGAGGCTAAGGCAGGAGAATCGCTTGAACCAGGGAGACGGAGGTTGCAGTGAGCCGAGATGGTGCCACTGCACTCCAGCCTGGGCAACAGAGTGAGACTCCATCTCAAAGAAAAAAAAAGAGCAGGAACTAAGAAGAACTCCAAGGAACTAAACTCTGGTGAACATCACACCCATGCCAGGTGGGCCAGCAGGCTTGTTTATAAACCTCAGGGAATTATTTATGTATATTTATTTTCAAGGGGTAGAGTCGCTCTGTCGCCCAGACTGAAGTGCAGTGAGTGGTGTGATCTTGGCTCACTGCAACCTCTGCCTCCCAGGTTCAAGCACCAGGCCTCAGTGAACTATTAATGAACTCATAATCACCTGGAGAAAAATACAGCCTGGTCTTTGTAAAGTCTGTCTCCATAACTTCATTCTTTCTGCAGTAGAAACTGATGTCAGGGGCTGGGCATAGTGAGTCACAGCTGTGAACATTAATACTTTTTATATATTTTTTTCTTTTTTCTATCTTCCCTAGACTGCTCAGAAGGAGAAAATTAATATTTAAAAAAATTAACGGCCGGGTGTGGTGGCTCATGCCTGTAATCCCAGCACTTTGGGAGACTAAGACGGGCAGACCACGAGGTCAGGAGTTCAAGACCAGCCTGACCAACATGGTGAAACCCTGTCTCTACTAAAAATACAAAAAATTAGCCGGGGCCAGGCGCGGTGGCTCACGCCTGTAATCCCAGCACTTTGAGAGGCCGAGGTGGGTGGATCACGAGGTCAAGAGATCGAGACCATCCTGGTCAACATGGTGAAACCCCGTCTCTACTAAAAAAATACAAAAAATTAGCTGGACATGGTGGCGCGTGCATGTAATCCCAGCCACTCAGGAGGCTGAGGCAGGAGAATTGCCTGAACCCAGGAGGCAGAGGTTGCAGTGAGCCGAGATCACGCCATTGCACTCCAGCCTGGGTAACAAGAGCGAAACTCCGTCTCAAAAAAAAAAAAAAAAAAAAAAAAGCCGGGCATGGTGGTGCACACCTGTAATCCCAGCTACTCAGGAGGCTGAGGCAGGAGAATCACCTGAAGCTGGGAGGTGGAGGTTGCAGTGAGCCAAGATGTCGCCATTGCACTCCAGCCTGGGCAACAGAGTGAGACTCCTTCTCAAAAAAAAGAAAACTTAACATTAAGCACTAAATTATGCTAGTTGCCATTATAAACTATTTTATTATTATTATTATTATTTGAAGCAGAATATCGCTCTGTCGCCCAGGCAGGAGTGCAGTGGCATGATCTTGGCTCACTGAAACCTCTGTCTCCCGGGTTCAAGCGATTCTCCTGCCTCAGCCTCCTGAGTAGCTGGGATTACAGGTGCCTGTCACCACACCTGGCTAATTTTTGTATTTTCAGTAGAGACAGGGTTTTACCCTGTTGGCCAGGCTGGTCTTGAACTCCTGACCTCCAGTGATCCACCTGCCTCAGCCTTCCAATGTGCTGGGATTACAGGCAAGAGCCACCACACCCGGCTGACAACTGTGACATTTTCATTTCGTGACATTTATTGGCCCTATTAAGTCACTGTGCTGAGCATTTAAGCTGGATCAGCTGTGAATCCCATCATCTGGTTTAATGGGCAAAACTCTCCTTTGAGGGTGCCCTTGGTTAAGAGGCTTTAATGATCTAATGCTTGTTATCTGCATGTGCCCAGTAAGTGCTCAATTCATGTCAGCTATTGTCCTTTTTAAACAAATTAAGGTTTTATTAAAAAAAAAAAAGAAGCCTGTGTCAGGCAAGTAGTCCATGAATATAGCAAAAATTCCTGACATCATCTTTTTTTTTTGAGACGGAGTCCAGGCTGAGGTGCAGAGGTGTGATCTCGGGTCACTGCAACCTCCACCTCCCAGGTTCTAGTGATTCTCCTGCCTCAGCCTCCCGAGTAGCTGAGGTTACAGGCGCCCACCACCACGCGTGGCTAATTTTCGTATTTTTTGTAGAGGTGGGGTTTCACCATGTTGCCCAGGCTGGTCTTGAACTCCTGACCTCGACTGATATGCCTGCCTAAGCCCCCCGAAGTGCTGGCATTACAGTTATGAGCCACCGCTCTCGGGCTAATATAAAATACTATTACTTAGGAGCCTGCAGGGGCTTTTCCTAAGTGCTTTAAAATACTCATTTCATCCTCACAATGGCCCTATGAAAGAGGCACCATTAACAGCCCCATTTTCAGAAAGGGAAACTGAGGCATAGAGCGATTAAGTGACTAGCCATTGGTCATATAATTTATAGCAAGAAGTGGAGCTGGAGCCAGGCACAGTGGCTCACACCTATAATCCCAGAACTTTGGGAGGCCAAGGCAGCAGGATCCTTTGAGCTCAAGAGTTCAAGACTAGCCTGGGCAACATGGTGAAACCCCATCTCTACTAAAGATACAAAAGTTAGCCAGGCATGGTGGCACGCACCTGTAGTCCCCGCTACTCAGGAGGCTGAGGCACGAGAATCACGTGAACCCAGGAGGCAGAGGTTGCAGTGAGCTGAGATTGTGCCACTGCATTGCAGTCTGGGTGATAGAGGAAGACTCTGTGTCGAAAAAAAAAGAAAAAGAAAAAGAAAGAAAAGGTTTTAGGAAGAATGGAGCAGAAAATACCGGGTAGACAACTTTTTGAAGAAATTTTACCACAAAGAGAAACAAGGCCACTGGAGCCATGGATCATGCCTCTAATCCCAGCATTTTGGGAGGCTGAGGTGGGAGGATCGCTTGAGCCTGGGAGGTCGAGGCTGCAGTGAGCTCTGATCACACCACTGCAGTCCTGCCTTAGCAAAGGGGCAAGAGCCTGTCTCAAAAGTAAAAATAACATTCTCGGTCCAGTGTGGTGGCTCATGCCTATAATCCCAGCATTTTGGGAGGCTGAGACGGGTGGATTACCTGAGGTCGGAAGTTCAAGACCAACCTGGCCAACATGATGAAACCCCGTCTCTAAAAATACAAAAATTAGCCAGGCTTGGTGGCGGGCGCCTGTAATCCCAGCTACTTGGGAGGCTGAGGCAGGAGAATCACTTGAACCTGGGAGGTGGAGGTTGCAGTGAGCCGAGATTGAGCCATTGCATTCCAGCCTGGGTGACAGAGTAATACTGCATCTCAAAAAAATAAATAAATAAATAATATCACGTTCTCTGCACACACCCTTGCCCCCTTTGGCTTCCTCCTGCGTAAGACTCCGGATAAATCCAGCCTTCCTCTCCTGTGCCTGCACCCACACAGCCCGAGGGAGCTAAGAAACAACACAGCGCCCTGGCCAGGCTAATGTCAAGTCTGTGAACTTGACCCTCAGGCAGACCCCAATGCTGCCTGGCAGCCATATGACATTTCTCTAATCCCCTCCTTCCTCCTCTCTTCTAGGCATTTAATTCACACCTTTTCACTTCTCCCTAATCCTTTCCAACACCTCCTCCTCCCCTTTCACTCTCTTGGCTTCTTATTTTGCAGAGAAAATGCAAGAGATGAGAAGCGAACTTCCACAGCCGCCCCCACCTCTACCACCCACCTGCACTCGTGTCCACACTGTTTACCCACTGTAACTGTCCCATCACCTGCTCCCACCTTCCCACCCACTTCCAGCCCCGGTCCCTGGCTCTCACCTCTCCCTGCTGCTCATTTAGTTTCCCCCAATGCACTGGATCTCCTGTCGCCCCCGCCCACCAGCGTCCTGTCTCCCATCTCAAAACAAACCCTCTCTTTTTCGTTGTTTTTTGAGACAGGGTCTCACTCTGCCACACAGGCTGGAGTGCAGTGGCGTGATCTCAGCCTTACGGGTTCAAGCAATTCTCCTGCCTCAACCTTCCCAAGTAGCTGGGATTACAGGTGTGTACCACCACGCCCAGTTAATTTTTGTATTTTTTGGTAGAGATGGGGTTTCACCATGGTGGCCAGGCTGGTCTCAAACTCCTGACCTCAAGTGATCCACCCGCCTCGGCCTCCCAACATGCTGGGATTACAGGCGTGAGCCACTGCACACGGCCCAAACCTTCTCTTGACCTCACATCCCCTTCTAGCTACAGCCCCACTTTTTTTTTTTTTTTTTTTTGCTGCTCTTGTTATTTTATTTAGAGACAGGGTCTCGCTTTGTTGCCCAGGCTAGAGTGCAGTGGCACAGTCATAGCTCACTGCAGCCTCCAACTCCTGGGCTCAAGCGATTGTCCCACCTTAACCTCTGGAGTATCTGGGACTACGGGTGTGCACCACCACACCTGGCTAATTATTTTATTCTTTGTACAGATGGAGTCTCTTTATGTTTCCCATGCTGATCTCAAATTCCTGGCCTCAAGCGTTTCTCCCACCTTGCCCTCTGGAAGTGCTGGGATTACAGGCATGAGCCAGCATGCCAGGTCAAGAATGTTTTTAATGATTAACCATGGAATTGAAGCTGGCTAAGGAAAAAATGAGGGCATGGGAGGTGAGGGGCAGTGAAAAATGAAATGGAATAAATGGGAAAAAAAAGAAAAATGAAATGGACGAGGGATGGGAGATCATAGTGCATTGGAAGGATCATTGGAGCCAGGCACTGGAGGGAATAAGGTGGAAAGAGGAAGTGATGGATGGAGAGTGAATATGTGAAACTGAGGTTCTGAAGAGGCTGATGTTACTGGGACAAGGTCTGGGCCTGACCCTGAGCAGGAGGGTTGGGGAAAGGATAAAGTCACTAGAGGAGGTCAGGGAAGAGAGAGGTTGGGGCTGCAGAAGAACAATCTATCTGGTTATGGAAATCACTGCTGCTAAGAGCAGCAGGAGCGGCCACGAGCCCAGAGCTAAAATTAGGGAGAAGAGAGGAGTCATGATCTGGGTCAGCAGATGACGCACAAGGCAGAGTAGCGTTGCGATTCAGCACTGGGGGTTTGGGGGAGTGTGGAGGGAGACAGTCAGGAAGCAGCTCCCAGGAGCACCGAGACCTCCCACTTGGAAGTTCCACAGGAGAGCTGGGTTCCAGTTACAGCAAGAAGGTTGTAGCAATATTCAGAAAAGTAACTGAGGCAAGAAGAGATTTTGCTAAAAATAGATCATGGGTTCCAAAGGCCGCAGGAGTTGGAACAGATTGGGGGATGGGGTGGAAATGGTTTATTCTGCACTGCGTTTCCCTGTGGGTCTGTAACCCAACCCAGGTTTGGCCACTCACCACTCGAAAGCCAAACTGAGGCCAGGCGTGGTGGCTCGCACCTGAAATCCCAGCACTTTGGGAGGCCGAGACAAGCGGATCACTGGAAGTCAGGAGTTCGAGACCAGCCTGGCCAACATGGTGAAACGCCATCTCTAATACAAAAATTACTGGCTGGGTGTAGTGGCACACACCTGTAATTCCAGCTACTTGGGAGGCTGAGGCAGGAGAATCACTTGAACCCAGGAGGCGGAGGTCATAGTGAGCCAAGATTATGCCACTGCACTCCAGCCTGGGCAACAGAGCAAAACCCAGTTTCAGAAAAGAAAGCCAAGCTCAATGTAATCCCAGCACTGTGGGAGGCCGAGGCGGGTGGATCACGAGGTCAAGAGATCGAGACCATCCTGGTCAACATGGTGAAACCCCGTCTCTACTAAAAATACAAAAAATTAGCTGGGCATGGTGGCACGTGCCTGTAATCCTAGCTACTCAGGAGGCTGAGGCAGGAGAATTGCCTGAACCCGGGAGGCGGAGGTTGCGGTGAACCGAGATCGCGCCATTGCACTCCAGCCTGGGTAACAAGAGCGAAACTCCGTCTCAAAAAAAAAAAAAAAAAAAAAAAAAACAGAAAGCCAAGCTCAAGAGAGATGAGAGTTAGTGGGAGGAAAAACAAGTTTATTTGGAGAGCCAGCAAACAGAGAACATAGTGGACTATCATCCTAAAGTACCATCTTAAATCGGATCATATTTTTATTTTTTTTATATTTAGGGCAGAGGGAAGAGAAGGGCATTGTGATTAAGAGGTGACCAACAAGCCAGGTGCAGTGGCTCACACCAATCCCAGCACTTTGGGAGGCTGAGGCAGTAGGATCACTTGAGTCCATGATTACAAGACCGGCCAGGGCAATGTAGTGAGACCACCGTCTCTACAAAAATTAAATAAAATTTAAAAACTAGCTGGGCATGGTGGCATGCACCTAGAGTCCCAGCTAGTTGGTAGGCTGAGGCAGAAGGATCACTTGAGCCCAGGAGGTAGAGGCTATAGTCCCAGTTTCTAGCTCCGTAAAAACATAATAAAAATAAGATGGCCACTGAAGACATCTGGGTGCCAGCTAGGATCCGAGGGTCCGAGGTTGACCGAGGGTCCAAGGTGACAAAGAAGTCACCAATCTCCTCGGACCCTAGCTGGCACCTAGATGTCTGCAGTGGTCACAGTGCTCCTATAAATCTTTGACAAAACATAGTTGTTAACATACTTCTTTAATCCCAGAGTTTGTTTTAAAAACTACATGATTGCTGGTTTTGCATATTATCTAAGCGCTCTAAAATTATCCTAGCCTTCATGCAGGAATGAGTAAAGTCCCCTTAAACAAAAATGGGGTTAGTTCTGCTAGTTCTTTTGCCGTTTCACTGTTACAGGTCTTCAGTTTGCTATGGTCATATACATAAAGCGCTTAGCCTGACACAATTGCACGCCAGACAGAAGCCGTGATCAGTGATTCTGATGGGGTCAGAGTCAGGCCAAGGGTCTTTTGCCTAAGCAGGAAAGATGGGGAGAGGCCCAGGATCAGAGAGGGAACTGGGTCCCTAGTTGCCCATGGACCTAATGGGATCTCTCCAGCTGCAGGGGCCTTGCGCCCCGGGAGGGAAGGTACGGAGCGGGTGGCCTGGCTGCGCTGACCCGCCTACCGACCCTTCTCGACCTGCAGGACGCCAACTGCTGGAGATGGGCGCCCGGCCCTCGCGGCGGCAGCCACGGCTGCCAGCGGACCCGCCCCTGGCCCTGGACGCGCTGCCCCCGGAGCTGCTGGTGCAGGTGCTGAGCCACGTGCCGCCACGCGCCTTGGTCACGCGATGCCGCCCAGTGTGCCGCGCCTGGCGCGACGTGGTGGACGGGCCCACAGTGTGGCTGCTGCAGCTGGCCCGCGACCGCAGCGCCGAGGGCCGTGCACTGTATGCAGTGGTCCAGCGCTGCCTACCCAGCAACGAGGACGAGGAGGAGTTCCCGCTGTGCGCCCTGGCGCGCTACTGCGTGCGCGCGCCCTTCGGCCGCAACCTCATCTTCAACTCCTGCGGAGAGCGTGAGTGTCGGGGGCGGGGCCCAGGAGGCTGATGGGTGGGCGGGGCCGGGATGAGCGAGTCAGGGGCGGGGCTGGGACAGAGTCTTAGAGAGATGTAGCCAATGAGCGGGACCGCTGGAGGACCAGTGGGCGGGGCTAGAGAAGGTGGAGGCTGAGGTGAGCTGCGAACGCTGGAGCCTGGCATCCGAACAAGTGGGCAGGGCAAGGTAGGAAGACCTTGATTGGGCCACGGGAGAAAGCGAGTAGTTTGATATGCAGAGGGAATGCAGAACAGGACCGAAGCCAGCCACGGTGGGAATGGCAACACTTTGGGAGGCCAAGGCAGGAGGATCGCTTAAGACCGAGTTTGAGGTTACAGTGAGCAGAGCTAGTGCCATTGCACTACAGCCTGGGTGACAGAGCAAGACTTTTGTCTCAAAAAAAAAAAAAAAAAAAAAAAAAAGGGCTGTCGCGGAGGCTCACGCCTGTAATCCCAACATTTTACAAGACCTAGGCGAGTGGATCACGAGGTCAGGAGTTCGAGCTCAGCCTGGCCAGCATGGTGAGACACCCCCTCCCCCCACCCCGTCTCTACTAAAAATACAAAAAACTGGGCGTGGTGGTGTGTGCCTGTAATCCCAGCTACTTGGGAGGCTGAGTTAGGAGAATTATTTGAACACAGGAGGCAGATGTGGCAGGGAGCCAAGATTGTGCCATTCATTCCAGCCTGGGTGATAGAACGAGACTCTGTCTCAAAAAACAAAAAAGGGGGGGGGGCGACGCAGTAGCTCACGCCTGTAATCCCAGCATTTTGGGAGGCTATGGTGGGAGGATTGCTTGAAGCCAGGAGTTCGAGACCAGGCTGGGCAACAAAGTGAAACTCTATGTCTAAAATATTTAAAAATTAGGCTAGGTGCGGTGGCTCACGCCTGTAATCCCAGCACTTTGAGAGGCTGAGGCCGGTGGATCACCTGAGGTCAGGAATTTCAGGCCAGCCTGACCAACATGGTGAAACCCCATCTCTACTAAAAATACAAAATGAGCTGAGCATGGTGGTGCAAACCTGTAATTCCAGCTACTCAGGAGGCTGAGGCAGGAGAATTGCTTGAAGCCATGAGCTGAGATCACGCCATTGCACTCCAGCCTGGGCAACATGAGCGAAACTTCGTCTCAAAAAAAAAAACCTAAAAAATTAGCAAGGTGTGGTGGCATGCATCTGTGGCCCTAGCCACTCCAGAGGCTGATATGGGAGGATCGCTTGAGCCCAGGAGTTTGAGGCTGCAGTGAGCTATGATGGAGCCACTGCATTCCAGCCTGGGCGACAGAGTGAGACCCTGTCTCTCTCTCTCTCTCTCTCTTTCTCTCTCTCCTTTCTTTCACACACACACAATGAAGAGCAGGACTGAAGGAGAAAGAGCAAGTAGGGAAGCTGAGGAGAAGCTGAGTCACAGGTGTGGGGTAGGACCAGGAATACAGGTTAATGGGAGGAGTCGGTAGGAGAAGCCAGGGAGGACTGGAGCACCAGAGGGAGAGACTGGTGGACGGCACAAGCTGGGTGGTTGCAGGGTCTCTGCTGGGCAGGCTGGCAGACGAATCTTCTGTTCAACTCTTGTTTTTCCACAGAGGGCTTCAGAGGCTGGGAGGTGGAGCACGGCGGGAATGGCTGGGCCATAGAAAAGAACCTCACACTGGTGCCTGGGGCTCCTTCGCAGACCTGCTTCGTGACCTCTTTCGAGTGAGTGGCCCAAGTGAGTGGTCCTGATCCCTGGGGTAAGGGCCCCAAAGAGAGAAAGGGACCCTATCCCCGACACTGTCCTCATCCTCACCTTCGCTCTTTCTCCTTCCCCCATTCATTTATTCATTGATTCATTCCATCAATCAACAAATATTTGTTGAGGGTGCTGTTTTATATGCCAGAGATACAAGGAAAAATCAGGAGGGTTGGCAACCACAGGCAACAATGCTCTGTGCTTCATCGCCTGCAGTTTGTGAGACAACAGCAAGATTGCTTTGATCTAAAGACAGGGTTTGAGGCTGGGCACAGTGGTGGTAATCCTAGCACTTTGGGAGGCCAAGGTGGGCAGATCACTTTACATCAGGAGTTCGAGACCAGCCTGGCCAACAGAGGGAAACCCCATCTCTACTAAAAACACAAAAATTAGCCAGGCATGGTGGTGGGCGCCTGTAATCCCAGCTACTCAGGAGGCTGAGGCAGGAGAATTGCTTGAACCCGGGAGGCAGGGAGAGGTTTCAGTGAGCCAAGATCACAACACCACACTCCAGCCTGGGCAACAGAGGGAGACCCTGTCTCTAAAAAAGAAAGACAGGGTGTTTTCACTTATGTTTTAGATGTAGAGGAGGGAGAGATGTTAAACACAAACAGTAAAACAACAATGCAACAGACATTTTGGGGGGGTGGTTTCATGAAAGGAGTGTCTGTGCAAAACGCAGGGGCAGAGAAACCAAAGAAAGAGGCAGACAAATCCAGTTTGCCGGTAAAGGGTGAATTATTGGGGAACTTACAGACAGAAGCAGAAGCATGGTCTTGGGCCAAAGCAAGACAGGGAGATCTCGGCACTGTTCCTCCTCAGACCCAGGGCTTATATCCTATAGGGAAAGGGTGTACTTATTCTATAAACAATGAAAAAGGCAGGCCGGGTGCTGTGGCTCACACCTGTAATCCCCATGCTTTGGGAGGCCTAGGCAGGCAGATCACTTGAGCCCAGGAGTTCAAGACCAGCCTGGGCCACATGGCAAAAACTCACCTCTACAAACAACACAAAAATTAGCTGGGCATGGTGGCACACACTTATAATCCCAGCTACTTCAGAGACTGAGGCAGGAGGTTCACTTGAGGCCAGGAGGTTGAGGCTATGGTGAGTTGCGATTGCTCCACTGCACTCCAGCCTGGGTGACAGAGGGAGACCCTACATCCAAAAACAAAACAAAAAACAAAGGCAGCCCTCTAAAACAGGCCAGAACGCTATGTGCGTCACAGACTACGGTGAGGTGACATCACCTTGCTTTGATCTAAAGGCTGGATTTATACAAGTACATGTTCTTATGCTAAGGACAGTAAATAAAGTAGAAATCAGGAAGCATCCCCAGGATTGAGGTTAATCAGAAGAGAACATAGGGCCGGGCATGGTGGCTCACGCCTGTGATCCCAGCACTTTGGAAGGCCTAGGTGGGTGGATCACTTGAGGTCAGGAGTTTGAGACCAGCCTGGCCAACATAGCAAGACCCCATCTCTACTAAAAAGACAAAAATTAGCCAGGCCTGGTGGTACGTACCTATAGTTCCAGCTACTTGGGAGGCTGAGGCTGAAGAATCACTTGAACCCAGGAGGCAAATGCTGCAGTGAGCCGAGATCACGCCACTGCACTCCAGCCTGTGTGACAGAGAGAGACTCTGTTTCAAAAAAAAAAGTGAACATGGCAGATTAGCATCCAAGATGGAGTCACTTTTGCTTCCACAAGGGGTTGCTCTATACTAGACACTTTACATAGAACCCTGGCAACAACCCTGTGACATAGATACTATTATTGCTCCCACTTTCTAATGGGAAACTGAAGGCCAGGCATGGTGGCTCACGCCTGTAATCCCAGCACTTTGGGAGGCTGAGGTGGGAGAATCTCTTGAACCCAGGAGTTCGAGGTTGCAGTGACCTAGGATCATGCCACTGCACTCCAGCCTGGTGACAGAATAAGACCTGGACTCAAAAGAAAAAAAATGAGAAAAATCTATGTTCTCCATGGAATGATGGTGCCATCTCTACGGTTCATGAAGTTACTATGCATACCTAGCTTTGTCCCTGGCACTCCGGTTTGTTTTTTGTTTGTTGTTTTTGAGACAGTCTTGTTATGTGACCCAGGCTGGAGTACAGTGGTGCAATCTTGACTCACTGCAGCCTCCGCCTCCTGGGATTGAGTGATTCTCCTGCCTCAGCCTCCCGAGTAGCTGGGACTACAGAGGTGTGCCACCATACCTGGCTAATTTTTGTATTTTTTATAGAGAAGCGGTTTCGCCATATCGGCCAGGCTGGTCTCGAACTCCTGACCTCAGGTGATCTGCCTGCCTCGGCCTCTCAAAGTGCTGGGATTACAGGCCTGAGCCACTGCGCTGGGCCAGTTTCTGGCACTCTGTTCTATTCCTTTGGTCAGCTTACCTGTCCTCCCAGCAATACTGTACTATTTCTGTTATTGTGGCACATTCTAATTTGAGGAGAGGAACCCCTGAGCTGACAACAGTTAGGGAAGGAACATACCGCTGCTAGACTACTAGAGGTGGGGGGAGGAAAGAGCTTCTGAAACAGGAGGAGGGAGTGCTGGGGAGCTGTGCCTTTTCCTGGGGGACACGGCAGTCCCTTGGGAAGGACCTAAGGGGATAAATACCCTGATTTTAGTCACCTCCTTCACTTCCATCCCCTGCTGGAGCGTCCCATTGGCTGATCCAACAGGAAGCAATGGGTGACAGAGACCAGGCCATCCAGGCCGTCCAGCTTTAGACCCGGGCCCTCACACTTTAGGAGGCCACAGAGCTCCCTGCTCACATGTCTAGTATGTGGCCTTCATTTGTACTCATGTCCTACATGGCTATGATGATCACAGACATGCAGCGGCAACAGAACTGAGAAGGGAAACCGAGCAGGCGAGAGGCTGGGTGTGTGTGGCTGCATAACTTTGGCTTTTACTGTGACCCACAGGGACATTCCAAGCAGGGAGACTTGTGACCTGACTTCTTCTTATTATTATTATCATTGAGTTAGGGTCTCAGTCTGTTGCCCTGGCTGGAGTGCAGTAGCAAGATCATAGGTCACTGCAGCCTCGACCAACTGGGCTCAAACCATCCTCCTATGGCCAGGCTGGTTTCGATCTCCTGACCTCAAGTGATCCACCCACCTAGGCCTCCCAAAGTGCTGGGATCACAGGCGTGAGCCACCGTGCCCAGCCCCATGTTCTCTTCTGATTAACCTTAGTCCTGGGGATGCTTCCTGATTCCTACTTTATTTGCTCTCCTTAGCATAAGAACATGTACTCGCTATAAATGACGAGGAAGAGACTGCAGGGACAAAGATGAGGGGAAGGCCTTCACAGAGGTCAGCTGCCTGGAGCCTGGAGCAGGGTGGAGAATGGCAGAGGGGATCCGAGAGGCCAAGGAGAGATGTATAGCCCATCATACATCTTCAAGTCTGCTAGAGCAAACCTTGAGGGCTGTGTTAGAGAGGGTTATCAAGGGAGGCTTCTTGGAGGAGGTGGTTTCTGACTGTGACTTGAATGCCAGGACTGTTTGCCCCACCCCCTGCCATCTCTCCTTCCCAGATGGTGCTTCAAGAGGCAGCTTGTGGACTTGGTGATGGAGGGGGTGTGGCAGGAGCTGCTGGACAGCGCCCAGATTGAGATCTGTGTGGCTGACTGGTGAGTGAGGAGCAGCACCGTGCCCTGGGAGCAGCAGCAGGCTTGGCAGCGGCTCTGCAGCAAAGGCTCATTTCCCGCCCCATCAACCCCATGAGTTGTGGCTGTCACTGCTCACCCTCTGTGATGGGGCTGAGAGAGGGAAAGTGATGCAGAACCAGGGAGGGTAGAACCTTGGTGAGGCAAGAACCCCCACTCTGCCCTCCTGCCCACCCTTTTTCCAGCAGGCTGGGGTGGTCCACAGGAGGCCACTGACTGGCTTGATACCCTTCTGAAACAAGACACCTCCTCCCGCCCCTTCGTGGATGCCCAGGACCTCCAAAGGGGCGGGAGCACAGTGCCCTGTGAGCCGAGGCTCAGGGAGCATGGTTGGGACAGGGCTGGCTTCAGAGCCTGCGGGCTTAGGATGAATGCCTTCTTCCCAGAGCACCCAGGTTGTGCCCCAAAGCTTTCCAGCTCCTCTTTCAGGCTGTGGCTCCTCCACAGAAAATCTGTGGAGGTGCCTGCCTGTACTGGGGTTCTTCCCTAGAGCATCCTTTCCTGTCCCCCAATTACCCACCCCAAAGCCTCCAGAATCAACCCCAGGACCACCCAGGCTCCGCCTCCAGGCTCTGGCTCCACCCCAGGACCACCCAAACTCCTCTCCCAGGTTCTGGCTCCACCCCAAGTTTCTGGCTCCACCCCAGGACCACCCAGGCTCATCCCCTAGAGGTTCCCAGGCTAGGACGTCTCCAAATGTGGTTCAGATGTGCAGGACCCTCATCAAGATGCAGGAAGGCCCAGCCCTCAGCCTCCCAGACCGCAACCCAGAGAGCTGACTGGGTGGCAGGGGCATAGACGCTGACTGCCGCCTGGCAGGTGGGGCGCCCGAGAGAACTGCGGCTGCGTCTATCGGCTCCGAGTCCGCCTTCTGGACGTGTACGAAAACGAAGTGGTCAAGTTCTCAGCCTCACCCAACCCAGTCCTTCAGTGGACTGAGAGGGGCTGCCGACAGGTGGGTCCAGACTGCCTTCCACCTCCCCGCTAACCCGCTAAAGGCACACACACCCGGGCTCTCACCTGCTCGGTCTCCTTTCTCAGCTCTCTTGCTGCCAGAAATCTATAATCATAACAGCTAAGAGTTATTGAGTCCTTCTTACATCCCAAGCCCTGTGTCAAGAGGTTTACATATTGATTCATTTCATTAGCACAACAGTTTAATGTTCAGCAAACACTTATTGAGTATCTACTGTGTGCTGGGCACTGCTCTAGGTGCTGGAAATGCAGTGGTGAAGCAAAATCCTATCTCCATTCTAGAGCTGAGGAAACAGAGGCACGGGGAGATTACGTGACTGTCCCAGTGCAGAGGTGGATTCAAGCCCAATCTGGCCCCTATACTTTTTTTTTTTGAGACAGAGTCTTGGCCTATGGCCCAGGTTGGAGTGCAATGGAGTGATCTTAGCTCACTGCAACCCCCACATCCTGGGCTCAAACGATTTTCCAGCCTCAGCCTCCCAAGTAGCTGGGATTATAGGCATCTACTACCACGCCCAGCTAATTTTTGTATTTTTAGTACAGATGGGGTTTCACCATGTTGGCCAGGCTGGTCTTGAACTCCTGACCTCAGGTGAGCCACCCACCTCAGCCTCCCAAAGTGCTAGGATTACAGGTGTGAGCCACCACACCCAGCTGCCAATGCTGTCTTGATCCTCACACTTCAGTTACCAAAGTAAATATTTTGGCTGGGCACAGTGGCTCTTATCTGTACTCCCACCACATTGAAAGGCCAAGGTGGGAGAACAACTTGAGGCCAGGAGTTTCGGACCAGCCTGGGCAATACCGTGAGACCCCTATCTCTACAAAGAAATTAAAAATTAAATGGGCATGGTGACTTGTGCCTGTAGCTGTAGTCTCAGCTACTCAGAAGGCTGAGGCGGGAGGATGGTTTGAGCCCAGTTGGTCGAGGCTGCAGTGAGCTATGATCTTGTCACTGCACTCCAGCCAGGGCAACAGACTGGGACCCCAACTCAAAATAATAATCATAATGAGTCAGATCACAAGTCTCCCTTCTTGTAATGCTCCTGTGGCTATGTCCCACAGTAAAAGCCAAAGTTATGCAGCCAAGGAAAAGAAATGAAGCACCAGTTCATGCTGCAATGTGAATAAACTTTGCAAACATTAAGCTGAGTGAAAGAGGCCAGATGTGAAATGACAAATACTTTATGATTCCACATATATGAAATATACACTAAGATTAGTGACTGCCAGAGGCTGGGGGAGGGAGGACTTGGAAGTGACAGCTCGACCGGGCACGTGGCTCATGCCTGTAATTCCTTTGGGAGGCCAAGGTGGGCGGATCACCTGAGGTCAGGAGTTTGAGACCAGCCTGGCCAACATAGTGAAACTGTCTCTACTAAAAATACAAAATTCATCTGAGCATGGTAGCAGGTGTCTGTAATCCCAGCTACTGGGGAGAGTGAGGCAGGAGAATCTCTTGAACACGGAGGCAGAGGTTGCAGTGAGCCGAGATCACGGCACTGCACGCCAGCCTGGGCGACAGAGCGAGACTCTGTCTCAAAAAATAAATAAATATATAAAATGGTGAACTTTGTTTTATGAAAATTTTATCTCGACTTTTTTAATAAACTGCAAAAAAAAAAAAAAAGAAAAGAAAAGAAAAAAGAAAAAGCCAAAGTCGTCCTGTGGCCCACAAGGCCGTGATCTGCCCGTCACTTCCCTGACCCTTCTCCTGCTCCTCCCCTCACACAGCTCCAGGCATGGCCCCATCTCAGGGCCTTTGCCTCTCTGTTGAGGTGGAGGAAGAGAAGGGGGCCACAGGCCCTCACCCTCTCACTCCCCTTCCCCCTGCAGGTCTCCCACGTCTTCACCAACTTTGGCAAGGGCATCCGATACGTATCTTTTGAGCAGTACGGGAGAGACACGCGTTCCTGGGTGGGGCACTATGGTGCTCTTGTGACCCACTCCAGTGTGAGGGTGAGGATCCGTCTGTCCTAGTGACTGGACTACTGTCTGCTGGACGTCATCAGTCAAGACCAGTCTTGCAGCTGGGTGCGGTGACTCACGCCTGTGGAATTCCAGCAGTTCAGGAGGCCGAGGTGGGAGGATCACTGGAGCCCAGGAGTTCAAGACCAGCCCGGGCAACATAGTGAGACCCTGTCTCCACAAATAATTTTTAAAAAATCAGCCAGGCATGGTGGTGTCACCTGTCATCCCAGCTACTTGGGAGGCTTGGGTGGGTGGATTGCCTGAGTCCAGGAGATCAAGGCTGCGGTGAGCTGTGATTTCACCACTGTACTCCAGCCTGGGCAAGAGAGTAAGACCCTATATTAAAAAAAAAAAAAAAAAAAAAAGACCAGCCTTGTGGCCAGAAGCCAGAGGATACCCAGAGACAGTAGGGGTCGCATGTAGCTGATTCTCAGCACACCTTCCATGAACCGGCTTCCTGCTACTTCAGCGTGGTAGCCGTCATGCTATGTGACAAACCAGGCTGCTCACAACTTCCTCAGCTTCCCAGGACGGAGGTGTCAGGAAAGAGACATTTAGTTCGTTTGCCCGCAAATTGTCTCCTGCAAGGATCTTGGTAGACTCAGTCATAAAACAGAGGCTAAACCAGGATTTGTAAAAGAGGGGGAAAGCTGCTGATGCAGGGAGCAGAGACCTACCAGCATGTTTTTGGGGTAACGATCACTGGCCGGGAGCAGAGGTCAGCAGGGGCAGTCTGTCCTTGAGACCAACAGGGTCATCTGCTGTTTGGGGTGGTCTCTGGGATTCCCCCACGGGGCTGTGTGACTGACCATCTCTGTGCAGCGTGGCCAGCACTGCCCATCAGCATCTCCTGTTTGGGCCAGGCCCTCTCTCATCGGAATTCCAGAATTCCATCAGCGGCCAAGTCACCCACCCCCACCTCCTGCCCTTGCTTTGAGGGGCAGCCTCCTGCCAGGTAACACTTCCTTTTCTCCACACCCCTGTATAGACTCCTGGAGCAAGGTGTGCCATGAGGAAAAGCTCTCCCGTTACTTCTCTATTTCCCAGCTAGGCATAGCCAACAAACTAGCTCAATAAACCTGGTGCTGAATACAAGGGGACGGGCGAGTTTGATCTGTAATCAATGCACTTGTCCGCCACCAGTTCTGATCCTAAAAGACTTTGCGGCCTCATGTTTACAATCAGGAGACCCTCCGGAGGCTGTGTGCCGGGCGCCGTGCAGAACGCGGAGACAGCTATGATGCACCGAACAGCTCTCAGGCATGCACCCTAATCAGCACCATTTGGTCCAGGCTCAGAGTGTAAATGGCCTGCCCAAGGTTACCCAACCAGTAAGGAGGGGAGGCAGGGCTTGGATCAGCACTGGGCCCCAGAGTCCAATGGTACAAACAGTTTCCACATCTCTTTTTCTTTTTTGAGATACAGTCTCCTTGTCGCCCAGGCTGCAGTGCATTAATGCAGATCTCGGCTCACTGCAACCTCCATCTCCCAGGTTCAAGCGATTCTCCTGCCTCAGCCTCTGGAGTAGCTGGGATTACAGGCACATGTCACCACACCTGGGTAATTATTGTATTTTTAGTAGAGATGGGGTTTTGCCATGTTGGCCAGGCTGGTCTCAAACTCCTGACCTCAGGTGATTGGCCTTCCGAACTGTTGGGATTACAGGTGAGCCACTGTACCCCGCCCCCACATCTGAAATCTTATATGGCCAAGCATGTGATCATGTACAGTCAGTATTACCATCAGTGCCATTTTCCAAGGGAGGAAACTGAGGCCCACAGGAGGGACTAACATAGCCAGGTCTCATAGCAATTATGACAGGGAGCCAGGATTTGAGCCCAGGTATGTCAGACTGATAATAATATAAAAACAATTCCACTGGCTGGCCATGGTGGCTCACGTGTGTAATCCAGCATTTTGGGAGGCCAAGGTGGAAGGATCTCTGGAGGCCAAGAGTTCAAGACCAGCCTGAACGACAAAACCAGATTCCCACTTTAAAGAAATGGAAAAATAAGCCAGGTGTGGTGGCACACACCTGTGGTCCCAGATACTCAGGAGGCTGAGGCGGGAGGATCGATTGAGCCCAGGAGGTCAAGGCTGGAGCTTTTTTTTTTTTTTTAGAGAAAGAGCGAGACTTTGTCTAAAAAAATGAAAAAAAGAGTAGCTCTGTGTATTATGCACTAGAGCACCGAATTTAATCTTTACCAAACCAAACAGAGGAGGTACCACCAAAGGAGCTATTTTCTGGAGGAAGAAACTTAATGTCAGACATGTCCCTTGCCACAGTCACACGGAAGGCAGATATTCCACAAGGGATTCACTTCAGGAGCGCCAGGATCTGTTTATTAAAACCCCTTCCCAGCAGAGGGCAGTACAATGTCTGTCCCCGCAGAAAAGGCCCCTCAGGCCACCCCTCTGAACACAGGAGCCAAGGGTGTGCACACAGTGGCACCCTTTGCACCCCCAGAACTCCTATGGTTTAATAGTGGTCCTGATGGAAGAGGCAGAGCCAGGCTTTGAATCCAAGATTGGCTGCCTCCAGAAGCGCAAGAGCCAGCATCTGGGGACCCTGCTGCAGCCCGGAGCGGAAGAATCATGTTCTGCAGGGTGCCCAGCCCATTGGGCCCCCAGCGGTCACTTCTTCTTCTGCACGTGGCCACAGTCATACTTGCCACGCACAACGGTGAGCTTGACGCCTGGCAGGTCCTGCGTGCGGCCGCCCTGCACGAGGACAATGTGGTGCTCCTGCAGGGTGTGGCCCTCCCCGGGGATGAAGCAGACGGCCTCGCGGCCCGTGCTGAGCCGCACGCGGCAGCACTTGCGATTGGCAGAGTTGGGCTTCTTGGGCTTGCGGGTGAACGTGCGCAGGACCACACCCTTCAGCTGCGGCCGGCCTTCCGTGGGGCCCAGCTTCCGAGGCGGCCGCTTGGGAGGCCCCAGGCGGTGCATCTGGTTCAGGGTAGCCATGGAGCAGGTGGCCCAGAGCCGGGGAACCAGGGCTAGGCCTGGAGAGGGCCGAAAGGGGTTATCATCCCAGAGAACAGATCTTAGTGTAGTGGCAACTCAATTTTGGTGTTCTAGGCATTGTTTCATGCACTTTACAAGGATGCATTTATTCATGTCTAGCGGTATTTACAGATCAAAGTAATACTAGCTAACATTTACGGAGCAACCACCACACGTCAGCTTCTCTTTTAGGCATTTTGCGTGAATTAACTCATTTTATTCTTCAAGGAACCTTTTTGAGACAGTCTAGCTCTGTTACCCAGGCTGGAGTGAAATGGCGTGATCTCGGTTCACTGCAACCTCTGCCTCCTGGGTTCAAGCAATTCTCTTGTCTATGCCTCCGGAGTAGCTGGGACTACAGGTGCCTGCCACCACACTCGACTAATGTTTGTAATTTTAGTAGAGACGGGTTTCACGGTGTTAGTCGGGCTGGTCTCAAACTCCTGACCTCAGGTGATCCATCCACCTCAGCCTCTCAACGTACTGGGATTACAGGTTTGAGCCACCGTGCCCGGCCAGGAAGCATTACTTTTAATGCTGTTTAAAATAATAATAGGCCCGGTGGGTCACACATGTAATCCTAGCGCTTTGAGAGGCTGTGGAGGGATCACTTGAGCTCAGGAGTTAAGAACAGACTGGAAAACATAGGGAGACCTCCGTCTCTACCGAAAAAAAAAAAAAAAAGAAAATCAAAAAATTAGCTGGTTGTGGTTCTGCAGGCCTGTGGTTCCAGCTACTTGGGAGGCTGAGACAGGAAGATCACTTGAGGCCAGGAGGTCGAGATTGCAGTGAGCTGTGATCACACCGCTGCACTCCAGCCTGGGCGACAGAGGGAGAGCTTAGATAATAAAATTGACGCAAACCCCGCTTGACACGCAGTAGCCCTCCATGCAGCTGCTCCCAACCTCTTGCTCTAGCAGCCCTTGTTCCGCCAAACCCCACCGTGTTTTTCCATCCCTGGGTTCCCTCGGGACTCTGGCGGAGGCACACAATAACCCAGAGTGAATAACCCTCATTCCCTAGCCTCGTCCCTGAAGCCCGAGTCCCCCACTTACCACAAGCTAGGGACGTGTTGAGGCCACGGAGAAGGCCAGACCAGGACATCCTGCCGCCTGGGCCGTCCCTGTGGGAGGAGATAAGAGACTCAGAAAGGAGGGAAAAGTGGCCGCTCCCCAAATGGTCCCCGATCCGCTCTCAGGACCTTCTGGGTTAAATCAAAGAAGTCCCTCTTTAGCGATAACTACAACCCTCATGCTGCTAACAGAAAGTCCCTCCGTAAATTTAGCCTCGCTCTGAGTGGTCTCCGAGGACCCAGCCACTCTCGCCCGCACATAAGAGGAAGTGGGAAACTGGGGAGAGAGTCTGGTAGATTTGGAGGACCCCATGATTCCACCGACCTCAAGGGCTCCAGCGGTGAGGTCGCGGACACGCTGAAACCTGCCTCTAGCCTCTTCCGGGCGCTATCCGTGCAGGGATTGGCTGGTTCCGCCTTCGCGTCACCGAAGAGGCGGGACACAGACGGCGATTGAGCGACGACGGACTCTATCGCCGTCAACTTTCCTCAGGATATGATTGGCTCGTCCCGGTCAGGAGTGCTGCTTTACAATTGGTCTAAACGCGAAGTAGGCGGGACGAAGTGCCGCCCTGTTCCTGGTCCAAGATGGCTGCGTCCATGTCTCGGCGCTTGTGGCCTTTGTTGACTCGTCGGGGGCTCCGGCCCCGGGAAGGCTGCATCTCCAACTACAGTCCAAGGAAAAGTTTCGCTACAGAGAAACGAAACAGGAACCTCTTGTACGAGCATGCGCGCGAGGGCTACAGCGAACTCCCTCGGCTGGACATAGAGCCGCTCTGCGCATGCCCAGAAGAGGCCGCACGCGCTCTGGAGCTCCGCAAGGGGGTGCTGCGCTCGGCGGACCTCCCCGCAATCGTGAGTGCGCCTGCGCCGGCCGGCGGGACAGGGTAGTTTGCTTTATGGAAGAATTGGGTTTGCAAGATACGTTCCAGCAGGGGGCGAACTTATTGCAGGAATTTTAGTTCCTTCCCAAGTTGAGCCAACGTCTTGTGCATGGCACCCCTTATGTGCCAGTTGTCCAGTGAGTGCTGAGGCCTTACTATGTGCCAAAATGCCTACTGTGTCCTAGATACCCATTATGTGCCTCTTTCATACTGCTTGCTGGGTACCTGCTGCCCTCTAGGAACTTGCTATGTGACATTGTCCTCCGTTCTCCAATCTCATGCCAGCCTTACCCTAAGACCACGAAGGAAGGCCGGGCGCGGTGTCTCACGCCTGTAATCCCAGCACTTTGGGAAGCCGAGGCGGGCGGATCACGAAGTCAGGAGTTTGAGACCAGCTTGGCCAACATAGTGAAGCCCCGTCTCTACTAAAGATACAACAAATTAGCTGGGCGTAGTGGCAGGCACCTGTAATCCCAGCTACTCGGGAGGCTGAAGCAGGAGAATCGCTTGAACCTGGGGCAGGGGGCAGAGGTTGCAGTAAGCCGAGATCAAGCCATTGCACTCCAGCCCCGGCAACAGTGAGAGACTCCATCTCAAAACACACACACACACACACACACACACACACACACACGAAAATGGGAGCCAAGTGTGAATCGGACGGGGTCGGGGTTGGGATGTGTTGGAGCGCTTGCCTTTGGAGAGAGGTTTAGGGAGAGTTCTGCACCTCCCCCACACGTAGCAGGCAGTTAAATATGGTTATTTAATGAATGAATGAATGAATCCATTAATGAATGGTTCTATTAAATTGATATTTAATGTGCAACTATATATTCCAGTGTTCCAGATGTTGCAAATGTGCGGTGAATAATAATACAATTGCTGGCACTTACAAAAGGGAATTAGAGGCCAGGCACACACCTATAATCCCAGCACTTTGGGAGGCTGAGGCAGGCGAATCATGAGGTCAAGAGATCGAGACCATCCTGCCCAATATGGTGAAACCTTGACTCTACTAAAAATACAAAAAAAAAAAAAGCTGG
>NW_022437008.1:2954577-2980815 GCF_009761245.1 Sapajus apella
GAGCAAGACTCCGTCTAAAAAAAAAAAAAAAAAGTGGGGGCGGGGAATTAGAACCGGGTTCACCATATCTCTGTGGTGAGGTGTTAGGGATGGTGGGGTCCCATGTTTTCCCAGTCCTCTCTTGGACTCCCGCACCGGCCTGTTTGATGTGCCTTATACACTTTAACCTCGTTTAATTTTCACGATAACTCTATGAAGTAGTTGCCATTATTTCCCCTATTTTATCAGAGAGAAAACTAAGGCCCCGAGAAGCTAATTCACTCGTGCTAGGTCATGCAACTGGAAGTGGCAGAATGGGATGATTTTTTTTTTTTGAGACAGAGTCTCCCTCTGTCACCAGGCCCCAGGCTGGAGTGCAGTGGCACAATCTCGGCTCACTGTAAGCTCCACCTCCCGGGTTCAAGCAATTCACTTGCCTCAGCCTCCCCAGTAGCTGGGACTACAGGCGCACACCACCATGCTTAACTAATTTTTGTATTTTTAGTAGAGACAGGGTTTCACCATGTTGGCCAGGATGGTCTCGATTTCTTGACCTCGTGATCCGCCTGCCTCAGCCTCCCAAAGCACTGGGATTACAGGCTTGAGCCACTGCGCCCGGCCAGAGTGGGAATTTTTACCTGTGCTTCCTGGCTCCAGAATCCACTTTTTTTTTTTTTTTTTTTTTTTTTAAGAGAAAGGGTCTTGTTCTGTCACCCAGGATGGGGTACAGTGGTACAATTATAGTTCACTGCAACTTTGAACTCCTGGGCTCAAGCAGTCCTCCTGCCTCAGCCTCCCACGTAGCTGAGACTACAGGCAGATACCACCACACCCAGCTAAACTTTTGTATTTTTGGTAGAGACAGGAACATGCTATGTTGCCCAGGATGGTCTTAAACTCCTGTGCCCAAGTGATCCTCCTGCCTTAGCCTCCCAAAATTCTGAGATTACAGGCGTGAGCCACCACACCCAGACTCCACAGTCTTAACTACCCCACCGTGCCCTCTCATGGCCTGAGTTTACAGTTTAGTAAAAGATAAATATTTTTTATTTTTGAGATGCAGTTTTGCTCTTGTCCCCCAGGCTCCAGCAGTGGTGAGATCTCGGCTCACTGCGCCCTTCATTTGCCTCCCAGGTTCAAGTGATTCTCCCACCTCAGCCTCCCGAGTAGCTGGGATTACAGGCACGTGCCACCACACCCACCTAATTTTTGTGTTTTTAATAGAAATGGGATTTCACCCTGTTGGCCAGGGTGATCCTGACCTCAAGTGATCCGCCCACCTCAGCCTCCCAAAGCACTAGGAGTACAGGTGTGAGCCACCACACTCAGCCAGTGTGTCTTAATTCTGGGCAGCTGTGTGGCCAGCTGAACCTCGGCATTCCAATACTGAAGGGGAGGAGGGCAAGATGGCCTCTGAGGGCTAGGCAGGGATCTCTGCCTCACCCCGCCGCAGGTCCAGGTGTCCGGTGGGCTCCAGAGAGAAGGGCAGGAACAGTGACTGCTCACCTCCTTCCCTCTTATGTCCACCCAGATCTCGACATGGCAGGAGCTGAGGCAGCTGCGGGAGCAGATCCGGAGCCTGGAGGAAGAGAAGGCAGCCGTGACGAAGGCAGTGCAGGCCCTACTGGTGAGCGTGGGGCCCTGAGTGGGTGGGGAGTGGCTGCAAGCGTGTCTCTCGACACAGGTAACAGGAAACTCAATTTAAAGAGCTTGAACAGGCTGGCGCAGTGGCTCACGCTTGTAATCCCAATTACTCGGGAGGCCTAGGTTGAAGGATCACCTGAGGTCAGGTGTTCGAGACCGGTCTGGGTAACATGGTGAAACCCCACCTCTACTAAAAATACAAAAATGAGCTGGCATGGTGGCGGGCACCTGTAATCCCAGCTACTTGGGAGGCTGAAACAGGAGAATGGCTTGAACCCAGGAGGTGGAGGTTGCAGTGAGCCGAGATCACGCCATTGCACTCCAGCGCAGGCAACAGAGTCAGACTCCGTCTATAAATAAATGAATAAATAAATAAAAATAGCATGAACAACGTGGACATGCATTTCCTCACATGGCGCACCATGCAGGACCCTGGCATCCCTAGGGTTGATTGATTAGTGTCTCTTCCAGCATCCCCAGCCCAGGTGCTTTTCTTTTCTCTGCACCGGCAACATCATTGCACCGATCTTTCCTCAGTTTCCCCATGAGGGTTTCCAAATGGCTGCTGTAGTCCAGCGTCTCCTCACATGACTGTGCCAGTGGGGGGAGGAGACAGGGACTTCTCTGGCTTGAGTTCCTTCTCCAGCAGCAAGGACACCTGTCCTGAAGCATCCAACAGAGTCACCTCATGTCCCCGGGCCCAGAGCCCCACCCCACCCCAGTTGCTCAGGCAGACAGCATAGACCGATTGGAGACCAGCCTCAGGTGGGGCCCATGTCCCCTGAACTGCAGCTGCCGGTGAAGGGTGAACTGAGTCAGGGTTCTGTGGGGAAGGAGAAAGAAGGGATCATTTTTTTTTTTTTTTTTTTTTTTCTTTTTTTTGAGATGGAGTTTTGTTCTTTTTGCCTAGGCTAGAGTACAACAACACAATCTCAGCTCACCGCAACCTCCGTCTCCTGAATTCAAGCAATTCTGCCTCACCCTCCCAAGCAGCTGGGATTGCAGGTGTGCCCCACCACACCTGGCTAATTTTGTAATTTTAGTAGAGATAGGTTTCTCCATGTTGGCCAGGCTGGTCTTGAACTCCCGACCTCAGGTGATCCGCCTGCCTTGGCCTCCCAGCCAGGATCTTTATTTTATTTTATTTTTATTTTTATTTTTTGAGATGGAGTCTCACTCTGTCGCTCAGGCCAGAGTGCAGTGGCTTGCAACACCCTCTGCCTCCCAAGTTCAACTGATTCTCCTGCCTCGCCCTCCCAAGTAGCTGGGATTACAGAGATGTGCTACCATGCCTGGCTAATTTTGCATTTTAAGTAGAGACAGGGTTTCACCATGTTGGCCAGGTTGGTCTCGAACTCATGACCCCAGGTGATCCACCTGCCTTGACCTCCCAAAGTGCTGGGATTCCAGGCCACTGTGCCCGGCCTGGAAGGAAGGATCTTGGGATAGACAACCAAAAGCATCTGCAACAGAGGGCTTAAAAAACAGTCATGAGAAAAGCAGACCTTATGTAGAAATCGCTGTGCACCATGCCAGGTGCTTTCCATACCCTTAGTCCTCACAACAACCTCTGACACAGGAACCATACAAACCCAGTTTTACAGCTGCGAAAAAGTGAGGCCCTAAGACATTAAAACAGACCTAAGTGGCCAGGTATGGGGGCGTGCGCCTGCAGTCCCAGCTACTCTGGAGGCCGAGACAGGAAGATCACTTGAGTCTGAGAGTTTGAGGCTGCAGTCAGCCTCAAACTGTGTGATCACACCATCACACTCCAGCCTGGGCAATAGAGCAAGACCCTGTCTCAAAGAAAAAACAACCCAACAAAGTACCTAAGTCTCACAGCCAGGAAGCGGGAGAGGCAGGGTTTGCACCCAGGTGATTGGTTTGCAAGCCTCAGGCTGTGTGCGTCACCGACAGCCAGTGAAAGCAACGCAATGGATCGTCTAATGTCTTTTGAGTGCTAACTCATCTTTTCAGCGAAGCTGCATGTTGGGCAGGGCAACAGCAGCCCTGCCAGGGTGTCCTGTTACCATCCCACTTCACAGATGGGGATACTGAGGTTCAGGGGGGCAGACGTTTGCCCAAGGGCTCGCAGCAGGTAGGTGCCCAATATTCAGACCCAGGCTGTCCAATTCCCTCAGCTGCTTAGGATCATGGAAGGTTCAGAATGTCGAGGGCCCTTGGTTGCAGGCCCTCAAACGCCTCTCCACACCCCCATTTTCATATCTACACACAGAGTATATAAGTCTGTTTTCTTTTTGAGACAGTCTTGCCCTGTCGCCCAGACTGGAGTACCGTGGCACAATCTTGGCTCACGGCAACCTCCGCCTCCCAGGTTCAAGCGATTCTCCTGCCTCAGCCTCCCGAGTAGCTGGGATTACAGACATACGCCACTACACCCAGCTAATTTCTTTTTTTCATTTTGAGATGGAGTTTTGTTCTTGTTGCCCAGGCTGGAGTGCAATGGCGCAATCTCAGCTCACCGCAACCTCTGCCTCTCAGGTTCAAGTGATTCTCCTGCCTCAGCCTCCCAAGTAGCTGGGATTACAGGCATGCGCCACCATGCCTGGCTAATTTTGTATTTTATTAGAGACGGGGTTTCTGCATGTTGGTCAGGCTGTTCTCAAACTCCAGATCTCAGGTGATCTGCCTTCCTCAGCCTCCCAACGTGCTGGGATTACACTTGTGAGCCACCGCCTCCAGCCCCATTTTCACACTGCTATAAAGAATACCTAAAAGTGGGTAATTTACAAAGAAAAGAGGTTTAATGGACTCACAGTTTCACGTGGCTGGGAAGCCTCCGAAAACTTACAGTCCCGGTGGAAGGCGAAGGGGAAGCAAGGCACTTTCCCTTCCACGTGGTGGCCAGAGAGAGCTAGTCGGGGTAACTGCCAAATACTTTTAAATCAGCAGATCTTGTGAGAACTCACTCTCACGAGAACAGCATGGGGGAAACCACCCCCAGGATCCGATCACTTCCCACCAGGTCCCCTCCTCTACAGGTGGAATTACAATTTCAGATAAGATTTGCGTGGGGACACAGAGCAAAACCATGTCACAGGGTTTGCATGAATGCTTGCCTTCTAGAGTGGATTGTGAAGAACCCAGGTCATGGAGAGCTCTGTACATGGAGCCTGGCGTGGAGGCAGGACAGCTGTAGCTGTAATTACTGTTAATTATCTTGTCTCTGTAACGTCACCAATAGAGAAACTGAGGCACTGACAGAGCAGGAGACTGGGATCCTCTGGCCTTGTTTGACCTTTGACCCTTCCTTTTTTCTCTTCCCCACCCTCAACTTCATCAGCCTAATCACCCACCCTGTCTCTTTCCTGGCAGGCAAACCAAGACCATGGTGAAGTGCAGCAGGTACTGTGGGGAGCTGATGTCCTGTCCGGGGTCGGGGGTGGGCAGGGAGGATACTCTGCCAGTCACCATTCCACTATTGTAAGTAACAGAAAACAACTCAAACAGGTTTAAGGGGGGAAAACAATAGGCTGTATTGATACATGAAACTAAAAGCAGCTTCAGGTGCAGCTGGATCCAGGCACTGGCTCCATATTTGGTCCTGCGTTTCTTGCATTCCCAGGCCATCTTTCTTCCCTTGTGTAAGTGGGAGGCAAAGTGAAGCACACTTTCCTGATAGCTCCAGTTAAAGTCCTGGGGCTGATTCTCATGAGTTCAGCTGGCATCGGGTGCCTATCTCTGAGCCAGTCATTGTGGCCAAGGCAATAGAACGTTCCAGTTGGCCAGGCCTGATTCTTTGCCCCCACGAATCTGCCGTGGGGTGGTGAGGGAAGTTCCTGCAAAGACATTCAGGACGCTGGGCCCAAGAAGAGGCATGAATGTCCACCACAGGGGCTCTGCCAGTCAGGATCAAGGTCACGCTGGTTGAGGGAGTCCCGATCCCACCCGTGCTGCCCCCAGGACCCCCAGTACCAGAGTCTGCGGGCACGCGGCCGGGAGATCCGGAAGGAGCTTGTTCCCCTATACCCCAGGGAGGCGCAGCTTGAGGAGGAGTTCTACCTGCAGGCGCTGAGGCTGCCCAACCAGACCCACCCAGACGTGGTGAGTGCCAGGCCGGGTGGCAGGGAGGCCAGGGGCCCACCCAGGGCCACCTTCCCATGACTGCTGCTGTCTCCCTGCAGCCCGTCGGGGATGAGAGCCAGGCTCGAGTGCTCCACGTGGTCGGAGACAAGCCAGGTGGGCCACACCCCAGGCCTGGGAGCTGACGAGCCTTGGGGTATGGGGGGTCTGGAGTCTGGGCATGGGGACCCCCACAGTCTGGGAACGTGGCTGGAGCCTGGAAAACTGGTACTACAGGAGGTGGCTTCAGCTTCCTGCCTTGACCAGGCTTGAGCTGTCACTGAGAGGTGGTCCTAGGGTTTTCATTCTTTCTCCCTCACCATTGGGCAGACCCACCCTGTGTTGTGTGGGTGTGTATTGTGTGTGTGTGTATTGTGTGTCATGTGTGTATCTGTGTGTTGTTGGTATCTGTGTATCTGTGTGTGCATGTCTGTGTGTCTTTGTATATCTGTGTGTCTGTGTCTATATATGTCTGTGTATCTGTGTGTGTCCGTGTATTTCTGTGTCATCTGTGTGTGTGTATCTGTGTCTGTATCTGTGTGTGTCTGTATATCTATGTGTGCCTATGTCTCTGTATATCTGTGTCTGTGTCTGTGTGTTTGTGTTTGTGATTGCGTCTGTATCGGTGTGGGGGTGTGTGTATCTGTGTCTGTGTGTATCTGTGTGTGTATGTCTGTGTATCTGTCTGTGTGTATCTGTGTGTCTGTATCTGTGTGTCTGTCTGTCTCTGCCTCTCTCTGACCCCTTTGCTTTGGTCCCTGTCTCCAGGGCCTTTCCTCCCGGACTCTATGTGTCCTTCTCTCTGATTCTCCTCCTCCCGCCTCTCCTCTGTTTCTGACTCTGCGTTCCCCACCCTGCCCCCTCTTAATCCCCTCTGCCTCCATCTCATTTCCTCTCCCCGTCTCTGCCTTTCTCTCCCTCCCTCCCTCCCTTCGCTCACTCCCTCTCCCTCCCTTTCTGGGCCCTCCTCTCCCTTCTCCCTTCCTGCCCCTCCTTTCCTTTCTCTCGCTGTCCCTCCTCCCTCCTGTCTCTGGAAGCCTTTATCTCAGCCGAGTCCCTCTCTGCCCCCCTTACACCAGTGCTTTTCACCCACATCTAGCTTTCTCCTTCCAACCCCGGGGCCACCTGGAAATCGGCGAGAAACTCGACATCATCCGTCAGAAGTGAGCCCCTCTCCCGGCTCCCAGCACCCCGTCCCAGCCGCCGGTGCCCCGACAGCTGGTGGCCACTCCTGCCCCTTTGGCTTCATCATGAGATGTGGAAATGCCATGAATCTTTGATGCCCCAGCCCCACCCAGCAGCTGGGCTTCTTCCCCCGGGTGTTTGTGTCCCCACATTCCCTGCCAGCCTGGCCGATGTGCACACCCACCTGTCTCTCTGTCTGTCTCCCAGGCGCCTGTCCCACGTGTCTGGCCACCGTTCCTATTACCTACGAGGGGCTGGGGCCCTCCTACAGCATGGCCTGGTCAACTTCACACTCAACAAGCTTCTCCGCCGGGTATGGGCCAAGATAGGAGGGCTGCCTGGAGGGGGTGGCATCGAAGCTGAGCTCAGAGGGCTATGGGGTCACTGCTCTGCCCTAGTCACTGCTCTCAGAGCTTCACATGTATCATTGACACATTTAGTCCTTGTGACAACTTCATGAAGTGGGTGCTGTCATCATCCCCACTTTAGAGAGAGGATTGAGGTCCAGAGGGGAAGGTACCTAGCCCACGGTCCCACAGCCAGTCTGGAGCTGGGCCTCGAGCCTGTGCTTGCAACCACTGCACGTCACTGCCTGCTTGTGGTATAAAGGGGCAGCTGGGAATCATGCATCCATTAAAACACGGCAGGGGCTGGTTGCATGGAGCATTGGTCATGGTGAGGGACTCAGACATTTCCAGAGGGTACTAGGGAGCCATGGGAGGTTTTTAAGCAGGCGAGGGCATGGCCAGACCTGTACTTTTTATTTTATTTTATTTTTGAGATGGAGCCTCGCTCTGTCACTCAGGCTGGAGTACAGGGCCACAATCTTGGCTCACTGCCACCTCGACCTCTTGGGTTCCAACCATTCTCCTGCCTCATCCTCCCAAGTAGCTGGGATTACAGGCATGTGCCACCATGCCGGCTAATTTTTTTTGTCTTTTTGATGGAGTCTCGCTCTGTCACCGAGGCTGGAGTGCAGTGGCACCATCTCCATGCTGGCTAATTGCTGTATTTTTAGTAGAGATGGGGTTTTGCCATGTTGGCCAGGCTGGTCTCAAACTCCTGGCCTCAAGTGATCTGCCCGCCTCAGCCTCCCAAAGTGCTGGGATTACAGCTGCGAGCCACTGCGCCAGCCCCTGCCTCAGTTTCATCTGAGGACGAAGCGTTTTGGAAGCCGCTGGCACTCTGCAGCACCCCATCTTTGGGGCTGAGCTTGGCGCCTGGTGGGGGTGCCAGCTCTGCTCACTCACCCTCTCTCCTGAACAGGGCTTCACCCCCATGACGGTACCAGACCTTCTCCGAGGAGCAGTGTTTGTGAGTGAGGCCGCCCCGCTCCCCTCCGCCACCTGGGTGTCAGGTCCTGTGTTGCAGGTGCCTGAGGCAGGGACACCTGAGGAGACCGCCCTGGGGCTGAGTTGAGGGGGCCAGGCCATACCAGGAAGGCCAGGGTGACTCCAGATGTGTCCAGGGGAGGAGCTGGGGTTGTGACTGTAAAACAGGAGAGGCTGGGCTTACCCTGACCCCTGTGGCCTGGCCTCCTCCCTCAGGAAGGCTGTGGGATGACACCAAATGCCAACCCATCCCAAATTTACAACATCGACCCCTCCCGCTTCGAAGATCTCAACCTGGCTGGAACAGCGGAGGTGGGGCTTGCAGGTGAGCACCTGCGTGGGCACTGGGGGAGGAGCGGGAGCGATGTGGGAGGACAACTGGGAGCATCCAGGGGCAGGTGGGGATGGCTGCCTGCCTAGAGCAGCTCAGCAGCCCCAGGGCCAACATGTACGGTTGTGTAGGTTGTTTACTGCACAACTGTGCAGTGACAATCAAGCCCCATGCCTTGACCTGGGGTTTCATCCACCAGAGGGAGTGCCTCTTATTCTCACAAAGGCTTCCTCGGGGCACTGGCAGCCCTGGCTCACCCTGTGGTCCCCTTCTCCTCCCAGGCTACTTCATGGACCACAGCGTGGCCTTCAGAGACCTGCCAGTCAGGTGACATCTGGTTTCCTCAGACCTTGACCCTACCTGTGACATTCACTCTGCCTTCCTTGACCCGACCTCCCCTGCTCTCTGCCAGGATGGTTTGTTCCAGCACCTGCTACCGGGCAGAGACAAACACGGGAAAGGACCCCCGGGGGCTGTATCGAGTCCACCACTTCACCAAGGCTGGTGTCTCGGGGAATAAGCGGGGCTGGGGTGGGGGTCACCCCAACAGCTCAGAGCCTCCTGACTCCCTTGCCCTCTGTCCCAGGTGGAGATGTTTGGGGTGACAGGCCCCGGGCTGGAGCAGAGCTCACAGCTGCTGGAGGAGTTCCTGTCCCTTCAGATGGAGATCTTGACAGAGCTGGGTTTGCACTTCCGGTGTGGAGAGGGGCTGGGGGCCGGGATGGCTGGGGTGGGGTAGGGAGGGATGACGGGCTGGCTAGCTGCTGCTTGGTCTCGAACCACCTCTCCAGCCCTCTTGTTGCCCCGTTTTCCTGTATAAGGATTACAGGGCCATAGACAGGATTCCCTATGTGTGCCCGTGAGCCTATGGTCCGTCACGGGATTAACAGAAGCAAGAGTAGCACAGGGTGCCCCAGGGTGGAGACCCAGGCCCCTTTCCTCCTGCTGCCCACCCACGCTCCCTGGGCCACTGTCTCATCTGTCTTACCTGTGCAGCTTTTTTACCACCCAGTGGGAAGCGGGGCTGGGAAAGGGAGAAGCCAGAGGTTGCAAGCCCCACTTGCCCTCACCCTGTCAGGGACACGCAGCTTTCAGGAGAGGCTGAAAAATGTGGGCTGCTTTTCTGGGTGACCCATTGTAAAAAAAAAAAAAAACTGGAAATGTAGGCTGGGTGTGGTGGCTCGTTCCTGTAATCCCAGCACTTTGGGAGGTTGAGGCGGGAGGATCACCTGAGGTCAGTCAGGAGTTCAAGAACAGCCTGACCAACATGAAGAAACCTCGTCTCTACTAAAAATAGAAAAGTAGCCAGGAGTGGTGGCACATGCCTGTAATCCTAGCTACTTTGGAGGCTCAGGCAGAAGAATCACTTGAACCCAGGAGGCGGAGGTTGCAGTGAGCCAAGATCATGCCATTGCACTCACTCCAGCCTGGGCAACAAGAGTGAAACTCCCATCTCAAAAAAAAAAAAATCATTGGGAGTATAGGCTGGGCGTGGTGTCTCATGCCTATAATCTCAGCATGTTGGAGGCCATGGCAGGAGGATTGCTGGAGGCCAGGAGTTCAAGACCAGCCTGGGTAACATAGTGAGAGCTCGTCTTTCCAAAATTTTTAAAAATTAGCCGGGTATGGTGGCACACACCTGTAGTCCCAGCTACTCAGGAGGCTGAGGCAAGAGAATCACTTGAACTTGGGAGGCGAAGGTTGCAGCGAGCCAAGATTGCACCACTGCACTCCAGCCTGGGTGACAGAGTAAGACTCTGCCTCAAAAAAAAAAAAAAAACCGACGGTGCTGTTATAGAATGCTCGAATATGCAAATGGCCACTGTGAACAGCCGGTAGACCCTGCCACGTGCATTTCCTCCCCCATCAGCCTCCCTCGTGCCTCCTTTCTGTATGCCGCCTTGTCCGTCACCACCCCTGGCCTCACGACTCTCCTTTCCCTATCATCTCCTCCTTTTTATATATTTTTTTGTTTTTTGAATAGATGAGGTCTCCCTATGTTGCCCAGGCTGGTCTCGAACTCCTGGGCCTTTTCCTGCTTTTTGGCTGCCTTTTCTTCCATTGCTTCCGTTCCTTCTCCCTGTTCCTCCTCTCACCCGCTGACCTTCACCACACCTTTCACCTTGGCTGCAGGGTCCTGGACATGCCCACCCAGGAACTGGGCCTCCCCGCCTACCGCAAGTTTGACATTGAGGCCTGGATGCCAGGCCGTGGCAGCTTTGGAGAGGTGAGCCCTGCGCCACTGGACACGCAGGGTGGGAAGGAGGACAGACCAGCCCCCATCCCTGATGTGCTCAGCCTGCCACCCCCCACCCCAGGTCACCAGTGCTTCCAACTGTACGGACTTCCAGAGCCGCCGCCTCCACATCATGTTCCAGACCGAAGCTGGGGAGCTGCAGTTCGCCCACACGGTGAGGCCCGCACAGCCTCCTGCCCTTGCGCCCTTGCCCACAGCCTCTGTCACCCTAGACCCCCTCACCTGGGCCCTCCCCGGGCCGGGTTTGGGGTGGGCTGGGCGGCTGATTCCGAGCACGGCTGTCTCACAGGTGAATGCTACTGCCTGTGCTGTCCCTCGCCTCCTCATCGCACTCCTGGAGAGTAACCAGCAAAGGGTAAGGGGTCGAGGGTCCCACGCAGAGAGGTCACTCAGTATAGGGGAGGTGTGGGGTGTCTGCAGCATCCTGAGGCCTGCTCTGTCCCCAGGACGGCTCGGTGCTTGTGCCCCCCGCCCTCCAGCCCTACCTCGGCACTGATCGGATCACGGCCCCCACCCATGTGCCTCTCCAGTACATCGGCCCCAACCAGCCCCGGAAGCCTGGGCTCCCTGGCCAGCCTGCTGCAAGCTGAGAACCCACCCACGGCAGCCCTTGGTGTCACTGCTTCCTGGAGCTCAGGAGATCTCAGACACCTGGGACCTGTGTTCCCGAGCCCATCCTGACTTGTGCGACCCTCCTGTCAGCTCCACGCCTGGGCCCCTGGACCCCGGGTCCACCTCTCCTCCATCCCTGTGCCTCAGAGTCAGTCACTGACCCTGTTTTCATTGAGGGTCCCTGTGGGAAGCAGGACATCTGGGCTTTACGGTTCTAGGGATGGGAGAAGCAGAGGAAGAGGCCTCCATCCCTCCTTCCTTCTTCCCCCCCACAGTGCTGACCAAAAAGTCCCCAATAAATGGTCAGGATGAAGGCCTCTGTGGATCTGCGAGCGAGGGAGATGCCCGGCTTTCCAGGAGCTACTGGGTGGCCGCTCGGAGGCGCTGTCCTCTGTGGCTGTGAGGACCATGGCTGGGAGTGCCTAGCCACCCCGCAGCACACATGGAGGCTGGCTTGGGGGCCACCAGGGGAGCTGAGAGGATGTCGAATTCTCCCCTCCTCCAGGACAAGACCCCAGGGTGAAGGACAGCTTCACCCCTCTCCTCAGTCTCCAGTTCCCCATGCCGCTGTCCCTTCTGCAGCTCCAGATAGGGGCCCAGCAGGCATCGCAAACTCAGCGAAGCCACCTGGTCCTCCCCAGACGTGCCCATCCCAGGACATTTTCCCAGCTGCCCAGGCCACAACCCCTCAGGTTAGCCTTGACTTTTTCTCATATCCACGTCCACTTCATTAGCAATCCTGGCGGCACTGCCTTCAGAATAGTTCCAGAATCTGGCCAGGTGTGGTGGCTCACGCCTGTAATCCCAGCACTTTGGGAGGCTGAGGCGGGCTGATTACTTGAGGTCAGCAGTCTGAGGCCACCCTGGCCAACATGGTGAAACCTCATCTCTACTAAAAATACAAAAATGAGCTGGGCATGGTGGCATGCACCCATAATCCCAGCTAGGCTGAGGCAGAATTCTTGAACCCAGGAGGCAGAGGTTGCAATGAGCTAAGATCACGCCACTGCACTCCAGCCTGGGTGACAGAGCAAGATTCTGTCTCAAAAAAGATTTCCAGAATCTGCCCACTGCTCTCTCCACCCTGACCCCACATGGCCTTGTCCTCCAATCCCTCCCTCTTGGCTAGCCCTGGAAGCTTTCTCACTGGCTCCCTGCTGTCTGTCCTTGTCCTCGCCACAGCCAGAGGGATCCGTGAGCACCTCAGTTGGGTCATGTCCCACCCCTGCTCAGAGGCCTCCTGTAGCTTCATCTCAGTAAAAGGGCAAAGTGCTCACTGAGGCTCCTAAGACCCCACCTGAGCCACTCCACCTTCCTCTTCAGCCCATCTGTCTTGCTTGGTCCACCCGACCTGCTTTGCTGTTGAAACTCCAAATTCCTTCCCGAGTCAGACATTTGCATCGTCTCCTCCTCTGTAATCACAGCTACTCAGGAGGCTGAGGCAGGAGAATCGCTTGAAACTGGGAGGCAGAGGTTGCAGTGAGCCCAGATCGCGCCACTGCACTCTAGCCTGGGCAACAGAGTGGGACTCCGTCTCAAAAAAAACCTCTCTGGATGAGAAAACAGGCCCCGGAAGGGAAGGAGTTGCTTGAGGTCCGTCTGTGAGTGGCTGACTCTGGGTCCCCACCCAGGTCCACCAGTCAGTGTGGAGAGCAAGTGTGCCAGACCCTGCTGCTCTGGGAAGAGACCCTCCCAGGCCGGGCGTGGCAACTCACCACGCCTGTAACCCCAGCACTTTGGGAGCCCCAGGCAAGAGGATCACTTGAGACCAGAAGTTTGAGACCATTCTGGCCAACAAAGTGACACTGTGCCTCTGCGAAAACTAATCATTAGCCAGACGTGGTGGTGCATGTCTGTGGTCCCAGCTACTCGGGAGGCTGAGGTAGGAGGATCAGTCGAGCTCAGGAGCCTGCAGTGAGCAAGTGATTGTGCCATTGCACTCCAGCCTGGGTGACAAAGCCAGACCCTGTCTCAAAAACAAAAAAAGGGAGGCCCCCAGCCCTCCGCCGCTGTGCTCCTGGCCGGAAGCCTCAAGGGGAGCGCATGTAGGGCGGGGGGCCTCATGAATAATTGAGGGTCTCAGGCGACCGCCCCGCAGATGTCGCCCCGCCGCGGGCAGGGAGGGGGCGGCAATGACATCACTTCCTCCCTTCGGGGCCGCGTGGGTTATAAGGCGCTGCAGTCCCGGTCCACACAGCTCCGTGGACCCGTCGGATGCCCACCATGCTGCCCCATGAGCCCGCCTCCCTGCTGCTGCTGCTGCTGCCGCTTCTGCTGGGAGCAGGTGAGTGCGGGACCCGTAAGGGGACCGGGAGCAGGGACTCGGGTGGCCAGGGCCGGCGGTGCACCTAGCAGAGGCTTCAGGGTCAAGCCTCTGGCTGGGACTGTGCACCTACCAGGTGGGATGAGGGGGTATGTGTGGGGATCGGGAAGCCCATGGAGCTGGGGACAGTACTGGGGACAACAGCCAGGGCGCCCGAGCCCAGCACCAGCCTCCTTTCTCCACAGCCACCGCTGCTCCCTTGGCACCGAGACCCTCCAAGGAGGAGGTGAGGAGTGTGGAGCCCTTGCCCTGCCTCACCTAGCTGGGCCCTGCCCTCCCTGCACAGCCTGCCCCATGATCCCCATTGCCCTCAAACCAGCCGTTCTTCTCCCCATCCCCCTCCCCCCAACCTTCCCTCTGACCTAGCACCCCTGCCCCCCAGCTGACCCGCTGTCTGGCAGAGGTGGTCACAGAGGTGCTGACCGTAGGCCAGGTCCAGAGAGGACCCTGCACGGCTCTTCTCCACAAAGGTAAGGAGGCCCCAGGTCCCACTTGCCCTCTAGAGCTCCATCAGACCTCACCCCACCCCACCCAGGGTCCTGCCCAGGTGCCCCACGTGCCCTCCCGCCCGGGGTTCCTGGAGGAGGGGGCCCTCATTCCCACAGCCCTTTTGCCTGGGCCAGTGGGGCACTGCCAGCATTCACACCTGCCAGAGCCTGGCCACCAGCTGCACCCTTGTGGCTCCCAGCAGAAGGACCAGGTGGGGCAGGGCACATCCCCTCCCTGGTGGGTTGAACTGGGACCCTCCCCTTCCAGTCTGGGCAGCCCCCCGTGAGACCTCAGGCAGGGCTCAGAACTCTTCAAGGCCTCAGTTTCCCAGTTTGAACTCCTGACCTCAGGTGATCGGCCACCTTGGCCTCCTGAGGTTACAGGCCTGGGCCTGCATGCCCAGCCTCAGTTTCCCAATTGGATGCTTAGAGAGCATCCTTTCCCTTTCTGCCAGAGATGTGCGGAACAGAACCCCACGGCTGCACATCCACCGAGGATAAAGGCCTGCTGCTTGGGGATTTCAAGAAGCAGGAGGCTGGGAAGACGAGGTCCAGCCAGGAAGTGAGGGATGAGGAAGAGGAGGAGATAGCAGAGAGGACCCACAAGTCCGAGGTCCAGGAACAAGCCATCCGAGAGCAAGGGCACCGCCAGCTCCACCGGGAGGAGGACGAGGAGGAGGAGGAGAAGATGGAAGAGGAGGAGGAGGAGAGGAAGAAGGGGCCCCTGGAGACCTTCAGTGACCTGTGGCAGCACCATCTAGAGAATGGAGGGGACCTCAAGAAGCGGGTGGCAGAGAAGGCCAGCGACGAAGAGACGGCCCAGTTCCAGGCAGAGGAGAAGGGGGCTCGAGTGCTGGGCGGGGACCGCAGCCTGTGGCAGGGGGCCGAGAAGGGCGGAGGAGAGAGGCACGAGGACTCGCCACGCCGCCACCACCACCACCAGCAGCCAGAGGCTGAGGCCAGGCAGGAGGAGGAGGCGGCGGCTTTGGAGAGGGAGGTGAGTGGGGGATGATGGAGGAGCGCCAAGACAGTGTGGAGGGAGGGTTAACCAGATGGTCAGTGGAGTTACAACTCAGCAGCCACCAGTGTTGGCCATACACCACCAGATCCATCACGAGTGGATCACAGTGACCAAGACTGACCCCAGGACTGGGTAACAACTTCCGTGCACGGCCTCCTCTGCTTCCTACTTCCATATACGGTATGGACTACGGCAGCCAAGATGGTGCCATTATTGCATAGAAGCAAGGCAGTGTCACTAGCAAGTTGGCCATCATGAAAGTGGTCGCTGTGCCTGCCTCACTAGGTGACAGACACCACTGCTGGGTCATGGAAGACAAGGTATCTCCATGATTGGTGGCAGTAACCAGAAGTGTCATCACAGGCTGGGCATGGTGGCTCATGCCGGTCATCCTAGGGAGGGGTAATCCTTTGGGAGACCAAGGCGGGAGGAATCGTAGAGGCCAGGAGCTGGAAACCAGCCTGGGCAACATAGTGAAACGCTGACTCTACAAATTTTAAAAATTAGCCAGGCATGGTGGCACACGCCTGTGGTCCCAGCTCTCAGGAAGCTGAGGTGGTAGGCTTGCTTGAACCCTGGAGGTTGAGGCTGCAGTGAGCCATGATTGTGCCACTACACTCCCAAACTGGGCTACAGAGCAAAACTGTCTTAAAAAAAAAAAAAAAAAAAAGGCTGGGCATGGTGGCTCACACCTATAATCCCAGCACTTTGGGAGGCTGAGGCAGGTGGATCACTTTGAGGTCAGGAGTTTGAGACTAGCTTGGCCAACGTGGTGAAACCCCATCCCTACTAAAAATACAAAAAATTAGCCCAGTGTGGTGGTGGGTACCTGTAATCCCAGCTACTTGGGGGGCTGAGACAGAAGAATTGCTTGAACCCAGGAGGTGGAGGTTGCAGTGAGCTGAGATCGCGACACTGCACTCCAGCCTGGGTGACAGAGCAAGACTCCATCTTAAAAATAAAAGTGCTCCCTTCTGCAGCACATACTAAAATTGGAATGATACAGAGAAGATTAACATGGCCCCTGCACAAGGATGACATGCAAATTTGTGAAGCGTTCCATATTTTTTTATATTAATTTTTTAATTAAAAAAATAAAAATAAAGTGCTATCACATCGCAAGGCACTCATGCCAGGCACCTTTGCCAGTCCCATGCCGCTGCTGTTGGCTGTGGTCACATTAGCCACTACTGCTCTTCCAGGGTTATGGCAGTCAGCATGGTCACCATCGCGGTCCACGGTGATCAGAACGACTGCTGCTGGCTGCCACTGTGAGAACCGACGTGGCCCACGTTCACAGTGACTGAGGTGGCCTGTCTTTGAAGGTGGGTGCTGACCACCGCCTTTCTGACCCCACCAGGAACAGGAGGTGGAGCGGCTGGAGCACTTGAGAGACGAACTGAAGAAGGTAACGGAGACGCTGGGGGAGCAGCTCAGGAGGGAGGGCTGACCCCTGCCTTGTGCCCTCCTTCCTCCCGACACACCCTGTGGCTTATGTCTGTTGACCCTGAAGCTTCCACCTCACCTAGCACCCCACAACACCCCTACTGGAGCAGGGGAGAAGATGGGCGTGCCTTGGAACCACACCCGAGTTGGGTAGGGGACTGGGGTCAGCCCTGACTCAGGAAGCACCCCCACACCCATGCATTCCCACTCCAACCCTTCTGAGTAAATAAAGCACAAAGAAACGCACCCTGCCTCCATGATGTGGCAAGGATGGGCCCCAGAAGGACCGGGAAGACGACATCAGTCTGGTTTCTGGTTTTCAGAATTGGGGTTTTATTTATTAAATTGGAAATTATATTAACAATCAAATGAATCAGATGGGGCCGGGGTCGTCAGGAAGAGGTTTCGAGGCTGGGGTGGGAGGCAACCGGGTTTGGCTGCAGCCGCTGTGAACCACAATGTCGTCATATTCATCCTGGGGGCAAAGGGGACCAGGCAGAGGAGCTCAGACGTCTTCACAGAGCAGCCTAAGAATTTTGTCTTGCCCCAAAGCCCAAATTCCCCTGCTCCTGGCTTGCTTCCTAGCTCTCAGAACTCCATTTTCCTTTCTTTTCTTTTCTTTTTGAGATGGAGTCTCGCTCTGTTGCCCAGGCTGGAGAGCAATGGCACGATCTAGGTTCACTCCAACTTCTGCCTGCCAGGTTCAAGCAATTCTCCTATCTCAGCCTCTCAAGTATCTGGGATTACAGGTGCCTGCCACCACGCCCGGCCAATTTTCGTATTTTTAGTAGAGACGGGGTTTCACCATGTTGGTCAGGCTGGTCTCTAACTCCTGACCCCAGGTGATCCACCTGCCTGGGCTTCCCAGTGTGCTGGGATTACAGCATGAGCCACTGTGCCCAGCCAGAACTCCATTTTCAAATTTACTTCTATAGTCGGAGTTCTAGCCCAGCCGACACTCCAGCATTCCCGCAACTGAGATGGCCCTCCTCCACCCCTTCCCTCCGCCTTTATCCAAATCACTGCATGCCCGTCATTCAGCCCCGCGCCTTGCCCAAGGTCAGGTCTGTATTGCTGGGTTCTCTGACTGCATCTCTCCCCGCCGCTGGCTTGGGTCCTGCCCCACCACTGCTGGTGTTCAGATCACTGCCACCCAAGGTTGTCATTTCATAGCCTGAATTCTCCAGCTCCGACGCTGCCACCCACCCCCGCCTGTGTTCACCAGTCACTACAACCAAGGTCTTTTCTCCAACTCTGGCTGAGTTCTACTTTTGCCACCACCTTAGCTTTTCAGCCACTTCTACCCAAGCTCTTCCCGCCTCCCCTTTTAGGTCTCTCCTGACTAGTGCCCCATGTCACAGGCGCTGCCACCTGCCTGAGTTCTCCAGCAGCAGCAGCCCGAGGTCAGTCTCCACGTGCACCTAATTATCTTCTCCTGCTTCCTGCCTGCCGGTCTACCCTGACCCCCCAGGTGGGCGGCCCTGTCTCGCCTCCTGACTCACGCCCTCGTCTCCGCTGTCGCTGTCGCTGTCGCTGTCGCTGCTGCTGCTGCTGCAGGGGCCGGGTTTGTCGTCCTCGTCCTCAGGCTCAGGGGCTCCGTGTTGACGGAGGAGGCGGGCAAGAATGGGGTTGGGCCGGAGCGTGGCACTGCCCAGGGGGCTGCGGCCGCCGTACATGCGGGCAGCAGGGTTGGCACCTGCCCTGAGGAGAAGCTCCAGCACGTCGGCCGCCTGAGCCTCCACTGCCAAGTGCAGGGGGCTCCGGCCACACGTGGGCTCCTGTAGGGGTGCAGCAGAAGGGTCAGAGGACCCGAGGAGGGGACCAGCCCCCTCCCGATGACAGCAGCTTCCCCCAGGGTGGGGCTCACCGGTTTGTTGAGGTCAGCTCCGGCGTCTCGGAGCAGCTGGACCATCTCCGCATCTTTGTGGATAATGGCCACGTGGAGTGGGGTGTGGCCTGGGGACAGAGTGACGCATCAGATGATGGGGTGAGGGGTCCCCCATGTCTTGATTCTGGGGGAGGGCCATGTGGCCGGAGGGTGATCAGGTGTGGGGCTGGTTCCTGAATCTTTGGGTATGTCAGAGAGGTACGTGGGTCCTAAATGCCTGTGTCAGATGGCCTGAGCTTGCCAGCAAGTGCTAGAGCCTGGGCTTTGAGAAGCCAGGGGCCCATGGGTGAAGAGCCTGGGGTTTGTGGATGGGGGGCCTGGATTTTGGGGCCAGAAGACCTAAGTCTCTGCTCTTATTTCACAAAGGACCTGAGCTGGTGCGCCGGCTCACGCCTGTAATCCCAGCACTTTGAGAGGCCAAAGCAGGCAGATCACAAGGTCAGGAGATCAAGACCATCCTGGCCAACATGGTGAAACTCCATCTCTAGTAAATACAAAAAATTAGCCAGGTGTGGTGGCAGGCGCCTATAGTCCCAGCTACTCGGGAGGCTGAGGCAGGAGAATTGCTTGAACCCAGGAGGTAGAGGGTGCAGTGAGCTGAGATCACACCACTGCACTCCTCCAGCCTGGTCGAGAGTGAGACTCCGTCTCAAAAAAAAAAAAAAAAAAAAAAGGGTACCAAGTGGCTGAAAAGCCTGTGATCTGGGGGTGAGAAGCAGGCCCTGAACACTGGGTCCCGAATGACCTCAGTCCATCTGAGGAGAGGTCTGGTACCAGGTGGGCAGGCTTATAGGTGAGGGAGCAGAAACTTGGATGCCAGGCTGTGGGCAGGTGACTCCTTTTTCCCATGAGGCAGAGGAGGGCTGTCCCTGCTGCCCATCGCTGGGAACCTGGGGTGCCAGAGTTTCCCAGAGGGCCTGAGCTCTGCATTCCCTGGTCCTAGGGTGGGGTAGGGATCCCAGCTTGAATACACTCTGCAGGTGGGGAGCCCAGGGGCCCAGCAACTGGATCCTGGCAGCTCTGGGTCTGTGAGTGCCAGGTCTGCGTCCCAAGTGATCTGGGGTCTCCAAGTGGGAATCCTAGGTCCTACACATCCAATTGTCAATCATCTGGGCCCTGAGTGGAGGTCCCTGGTCCCAATGCCTGGGTTCCTGAAGCCTAGGCATGATTTCTCAAGGAGTTTGGTCTGGAATCAGGGAAGAGAGCCCAGGGCCAGGTGCTCTCGCCTAGCCTGGGAGCTCAGTCCTTCCCTGGTGGCGACCCTCACCCTCATAGTTTTCAGCCTCCAGCTGTAGCTTCCAGTCCTCCTCACTCTCCTCTTCTTCCTTCTCCAAGTCGGAATCAGGGTACAAGGCGACAGGGGTATGGTTGATGTCGGGATTATGGTCCGGGCCCTGAGGGAGGTAGGTGTCCGGGGCTTCCCTGGGCCGCCGGGGGCGGGGCTGAAGCAGGGCACGGGCACAGGCATGTGCCCCCACACGGCAGGCCAGGTGCAGCGCCGTGTGGCCCCCGCGCTCTGCCACACACAGCCCAGCGCCTGCTGCATATAGCTTCTCCACCGTGGATGCCTCCCCCAGGATGGCTGCCAGGTGCAGGGCCGTCTGCAGAAGCAGAGGACAGGCAGTAGGGAGTCACACTGGGAACCCCAGACCCCAACCCCTACTCCATCCCCTCGTGGCTCACCTGGCCTAGGTCATTCTGCAGGTCCATGTACTCAGTGCCGGCTGAGAAGCCTAGAAGAAAATCCAGGAAGGGTTCGTGCTGATGAATCACAGCCAAATGCAGTGCCCTGGGAACAAAGACTGGGGTCAGAGGGCAAAATTCAAGTCCTCTTGCATTCCTTCATTCAACAAACAGGGGGTGCCTACTGTATGCTAGGCTTTGGGACCACAGTTCTGGAACCCACTGTCAGCTATCTGGGAGGGTCAGAGAGGTCAGAGTTTCATCAGCAAATTCGTGGAATCAACAATGTTTATTCAGTGGGATTTCCACTTCTGCCCAAAATGAAGTAACATGGACCAGACTTCCCTCCCACAAGAAACAAAGAAAAATCAGACAAAATACGGTATATGAAGCAACAGTGTTGAAGACGCTGGACGTCATGCAATGAATCACAGTGGCCCCCGAAAGACAGGAAACATGAGGTGGGCCCTACACTTGACGGTTGAGAGAGGGGACCCCAAGCAGAGCCCATCAGGTTGTCTGAGGTCAGGAGATGGACATGGAGGAAGAGTCTGTAGAGACCAGACTTGTCAGAGTCACAGCACAGAGTACAAAACAGAGTTGTTGGCCAGGTGCAGTAGCTCACACTTTGGAGTGAGCTAAGAATCAAAGACCAATTAAAAACTAAAATAAAATTAATAAAACCAAATTAATGAAAATTAATAAACCTAAAGTGGGTTCTTTGGTAAGATCAGTATTTATTAAGTGCTTCCTGGGTCAGGCACTGCTTGCATCACTGGGCATACGGCAGTAAACACAACAGACAAAAAAAAAACCAGTACAGTCCCTCATCTGGGCCTTTGCAATTGCAGTTCCTTCTGCCTGAAATGCTCTTATCTTGTTTATCTATTGCCTCATTTTCCTGCTTTATTTTTCTCCAAAGTACTGACAGCTTGTGACTTTCTTTCCTTCTCTTACTTTCTGTGTTTCTTTCTTTCTGTTTCTTTCCTTCCTTGCTGTCTTATCTGTTTATTTAACCCCACTAAAATAAAACGTCTCCTTCACAAGGGCTTTCGTTTTTGTCTGTTTTCTTCACTACCTTTATCACTAGCACCTAAAATGAAGCCTGGAATGTGGTAATGTGTAAAGAATATTTGTTTAACAGATGAATCCTTGGTGTCATGGAGCTTACATTCTTTTTTCTTTTCCTATTTTTCTACTTCAATTAGGAATTCAACATAGAAGAACTTACATTCTCACTCTTTGACTTTAAGACTTGAAGAACACTGCTCAGAAGACAAGATCTTAGAGTCAGGGACCAAGTATTAATTTCGGAAATCAAAGTCTAAGGCTCACATCAGGAACTAAGAATCAAAGATTATATTTGCAGGTTCGAAGTCAGGAGAAGCCACAGTTCCAACAAAAGCCTCAGGATTGGAGTCGGGTTTGGGTATCCGTGGATAGAATGTGGATTCCAGGAGCTGAGAATCATAGTTCAAGAAAGGAAGGTCTGAAATGATTGGGTTAGGATCACAGCTGGATAAAAGATTGGTTTTGTTAAAAGTTAGGACTCAGGGGTTACAGGTCAGGAAGTTCAGCATCGGAAATCAGATTTAGGAGTAGGAGGTTAGGAAGCCTCAGGGATCAGAGACTAATGAGGAATCAGACGCCGGGTCCTAGGGCTCCGTTTGGCAGCCTAAGGTTCACTCACGTGTCCCCATCCTCAGTGACGTAGCCGAAGACGAGGGGCGCCCACGACAGCCCCGGGCCCAGCTCGGCGCCCAAGCCCGGTCCTCCGGGGGCCGCTGCGTCCGGACCCAGGGAGCCCAGGCCGCTGTCGCACCATTCATCTGCGTCGGCAGCTTTTCCCAAGCACGCGACCCCAGCCATGGCCCCCGCCACCTCAGGGGCCCCCCGCAGTCGCTCGCCTGTAGCTGGGCTTTGCCGGAGTTCTGGCGCTTCCGCCCTGCGGGAAATTCCCCACCACGCCCCCTGATTCATCCAATGATAATATGCTGAATCGCTCGCGCCCTGCCCTGGTACCGTATCCTGACCAATCAGAGTATTTGGGAGGACTACGACTCACTAGCCGTTTCCACATCTTCCGGGCGCCCTTTACCAACATGGCTGCTGACGCCGCGCCTTCTGGGACTCGTAGTCCGGCCCTCGCGCGCTTTTTTACTTAAGACTGGGGCGCTCTGGCTGTTGCATGAAAGCGCGGCTGCGGCCGCAATGGCTACTGGGAGTTGTAGTTCTAAGCCCTATCCCGGCCACTCCCATTTCTGGTGCCGTCACGGGACAGAGCAGTCGGTGACAGGACAGAGCAGTCGGTGACGGGACACGGTGGTTGGTGACGGGACAGAGCGATCGGTGACAGCCACGAGGGCTTCAGCACCGCGCCCATGGCAGAGCCAGACCGTGAGTCGGGGACCCGGGTGGGAGGGTCGGGCCGCGCCGGGGCCTAGCTGAAGGCTGCAGGCCCCGGGGCCCGAGGGCGGCCGCGGCGGGGCGGGAAGTAGGAGCGCTTCGGGGAGTGGGATTCTGAGGGCTGTTGCTAAGCGATCTGTATCGCTAGGCTGGTGGGTTTCTGGGTCGCAGGGTGTTCAGGGTTGGTTTACCACATCCGCTTGCCAAGTTGCCAATAATGGCGTGTTTTTCGCATCTTGGTTGCTAAGGACCCTCGCTGCAAAGAACCTAAGTTGCCGCGGTCCCTGTTGCTAAGGGTACCTGATTGTTAGAGGCAACCGGAGGATGCTGAGGGACCCCTGTTGTCCCCTCCTATGGCTTCCCTTTGTATCCGCGCCTCTCCCAACCCTACCGCCTCCACTGCACCACTGCACCTCCCTCCCAAACCTGCCTCCCAGCCGAAGCGTCCCCTCCCTTCTCTCTTCCTTTCTGAACTTCCCTCTGCCTTGTAAATCTAACCCTCCCGCACACACACTCGCACACTGCCGTGTCCTTCCTAACTCCTCCTGAGTGTTCCTTCATGCCCTGAATCCCCTAGGCAGGAGGTAGGAGGATCGCTTGAGCCCAGGAGTTTGAGGCTGCAGTGAGCTATGATCGCACCATTGCATTCCAGCCTGGGTGACATGAGCCAGACCCTTTCTTTAAAAAGTAAAAAACAAAGAAAGTCAGGGCCAGACACAATGGCTCATGCCTGTAATCCCAGTACTTTGGAAGGCCAAGGTGGTTGGATCACTTGAGCCCAGGAGTTCAAGACCAGCCTGGGCAACAGGCCCTACTTCTCCCTGTCCTCCTAAATCTTCCTCCCCAGCCTCTCTGCCCCTCACTAATCACCTCTCCGGGCATCACTTTGCATGCAGATAAGATCTTTTCTCCCGTCCCCTCCCTCCCTCTGCTCCAATTTTACCACCACCCTGTCCCAGTGTAACTAGGTTGGTGGGTGTTCTTGCCCCTCACTGACAATTTGAACCCTTGTATTCCCCCCTTAATCGTTCTCCCCACTGTAACCACCTCTGCTCCCCTCCCCCAGCCTCTCACCCTCTGGAGACCCAGGCAGGGAAGGTGCAGGAGGCTCAGGTGAGATGGGGGAAATGGTGGAGGGGAGGAGAGACATGGACTTGTTCCACATCCCATGCTGGGGGGAGGTGGCAAAGGAGAGACAGTCACCCCAGGGCCCTTGGCTCATTGTCCCAGTCCTCACACCACCCAGTGCAGCTTTCTGGGGAAAGGCAGATTCTGGGGATTGTCACGGAAGTCTGCAGTCTCAAGTCCAGGCCTGCCCTCCCAAACTCTCCTCCTTCCTTGCCACTGCCTGCCATCCCTTCTGAACCAAATTTGTCCTGGGCCTGGAAGAGACAGGTGTCCCGTTTGGTCTTGGAACACACAGATCTCATGGACAAGCAATGGGAAAAATGATCTCACAGCCTGATGATGAAAGGAACTCGGGGTCGGGGCTGGGGAGGCAGGTGCAGTGGCTTATACCTGTAATCCTAATAACTCAGGAGGCTGAGGCATGAGGGTCACTTGAGTCCAGGAGTTTGAGGCTGCAGTGAGCTATGATTGCATAGCTGCACTCCAGCCTGGGTGAAAGAGCAAGACCCTTTCTCTAAGAAGTAAAAAAGAAAGAAAGAAAGTAACTCAGGGCCAGACACAGTGGCTCATGCTTGTAATTCCATTACTTTGCGAGGCTGAGATAGGAGGATCACTTGAACCCGGGAGTTTCAGACCAGCCTGGCCAACATAGGTGGCCCCCATCTCTACAAAAAATTTAGAAATTAGCCATGTGCAGTGTTTCATGCCTGTAGCGCCAGCTACTCAGGAGGCTGAGCGGGGGGAGGATTGCTTAAGCCCAGGAGGTTGAGGCCGCAGTGTGCCGTGATTGTGACACTACACTCCAACCTGGGTGACAGAGCAAGATCCTGTCTCAAAAAAAAAAAAAAAAGAAAAAAAGGAGTAAAAAGAAAAACTCAGGGCACTATGGGAGCACAGAGAAAACTTTCTGGGTCAAAGAAGATTCCAGCCAGACCGGTCCCTGGAGGAGTCTGCAAGCTGGTCTAGCTGTCAGACACAGCGTAAGTGAAGAGTGACTTAGAATTTTCTTAGACAAGGTGAGAAATGGTGGTCCACACGGCAGGTGCAGCTTGTGCAAAGACCTGGGGGCACGAAGGAGTGTGATGATGTGTTCCGTAATTGGGCGGCTGGTGGTGGGCGGCTCGTGATAGTCGTGGTTAGCGTTGACTGACAGCTTACTTAGGCTGGGCACTGTTTAGTGACAAATGTGCCTCATCTCATTTCATCTTCCTGGCATCCCTGTGAAGAGAAATGCCTATCATGGCCATTTTACAGATGCAGAATTTGAGGCAGAGTTGTTAAGTCACTTATCCTCTGTCCCTAGGCAACAGGAGTAAGGAAGGGTTTGAGGCCGGGCACGGTGGCTCACGCCTGTAATCCCAGCACTTTGGGAGGCCAAGGCGGGTGGATCACTTGAGGTCAAGAGATTGCGACCATCCTGGCCCACATGGTGAAACCCCGTCTCTGCTAAAAAATACAAAACTTATTTGGGTATAGTGGCGCGTGCCTGTAGTCCCAGCTACTCAAGAGGCTGTGAGGCAGGAGAATTGCTTGAACCTGGGAAGCGGAGGTTGCAGTGTGCCGAGATCACTCCGCTGCACTCCAGCCTGGCACCTGGTGGCACAGAGAGACTCTGTCTCAAAAAAATAAAAATAAAAATAAAAAAAGGAAGGGTTTGAGTCCCCTAGCACTGGGCGCACTGCCTGCCAGCAGCTGCCAGGAGAGGTGGGCAGGCAGTCTCATGGGAGCTTGAAGGCACCCGCCAGCACCTCCAGCTCTCCCTTAGGCCAAGCTGCAGGCACATGCTGGGCACAGGCCCTCCACAGAGCCTCACTGTGTACAGCCTGAAAGAGCGCCAGCCCACCCACACCCCCGAGATTGCCTTTCAGATGGGGGGCGGTGCAGAAGTGGGCATCAGAATACCTCACAAATGCACAGTGGAGCCATGCTGAGGGTATAACAGCCTCCTGTTAGACTGTGGCAAGTCACTCGCCTGGCCCCCAAAGCACCACCACTGTCAGAGAAAAAGGTTGAATGTGAAAAAGGAGCCTCAGTCCCAAAGAGAGAGATGCAAAATGCAGCATTGTCCGTCACAGGGCCAAACTGGAAACAGTCCAAATGGCTGTCAGTGGATGGGTTAAATGAACTATGGTTCATCCATACAATCCAGTACTATGCAGCTGCTGTGAAAAATGAGGTGAGGCCAGGCACGGTGGCTCACACCTGTAATCCCAGCACTTTGGGAGGCAGGAGGATCACTTGAGCCCAGGAATTCGAGAGCAGCCTGGGCAACATAACAAGATGCTTTTTTTTTTTTTTTTTTTTTTTTTTTTGGAGACAGAGTCCTGCTCTGTTGCCCAGGCTGGAGTGCAATGGCGCACTCTCTGCTCACTGCAACCTCTGCCTCCTGGGCTCAAGAGATTTTCCTGCCTCAGCTTCCCGAGTAGCTGGGAT
>NW_022437008.1:2980915-2981189 GCF_009761245.1 Sapajus apella
ATTTGACCCAGCAAAAAAAAAAAAAAAATTTAATGGGATAAACCTGTAGTATATTGTTCTGCAGAAAACTCAAGATGTTGCTTCGTTCTATGACCTATTTCTGTAAAAATAATTAGTTTTATACAGAGAAAACTGGAGTAATTACCAGTAGGTGTAGTTAACAATGGTTATCTTTTTTTTTTTTTTCCTTTTTTTTTTTTTTTTAAGACAGGGTTTCACCATGTTGGTCAGGCTGGTCTTGAACTCCCGACCTCAGGTGATCTGCCCGCCATGG
>NW_022437008.1:2981289-2994525 GCF_009761245.1 Sapajus apella
TGAACTCCCGACCTCAGGTGATCTGCCCGCCTTGGCCTCCAAAGTGCTTGGATTACAGGCGTGAGCCACCTCGCCCAGCCAACAATGGTTATCTTTATAATGGTGAGCGCAGGCAATTACAAAGCAAGTGCCCTGAGTTATACATTGCTGAAGTATACTAGAGTATGGGCAAGGTTTTGCAGAGGTTGGCCAATCTCTCTTTCTCTTTGTCTCTCTGCCTCTCATTCTCTCTCTCTTTAAATAGAGACAGAGTCTCACTGTATTACCTGGGCTGGTCTTGAACTTCTGGCCCCAAGCAGTCTTCCTGCCTCAGCCTCACAGAGTGTTGGAATTACAGGCATGAGCCGCCGTGCCCAGCCAAGGCTGTGCAACCTTAAAAAGCAACTTAAAAAATTGTCCTATGTTTGGAAGGGAGGGTCTTATTCAAAAAAGCTTGGATGCAAGGCAATGAGTGGCTGGGGAAGGGGGTTGTTTGAGGGGGTGGCTTGGTCCGAACTGCATTTTGGTAAAATCCATGGCAGGGCCCAGCTGTGGCCCAGCCTGACGCAGCATTCATTCTGTGGTGGAGGGTTCTGGAGGTCATGCCAGGAGCTAGACCCTGTTCTCAGTGCTGGGCATTCAGTGGTGAACATGCGGACGAAGTCCCTGCCCTTGTGGACATCCTGGCAATTCCATAGATATCTGGGAAGACTAGAGAAGCCACAGAGAAGGGCCTTTGAAGTGGAGAGGAGCGGGCTGACCCAGACAGCCTCCCGTGCAGGGCAGCAGGGTGGATGAGGTGGGGACTGAGGCTGGGAAGCTGGGTGAGGAGGCTGAGGTAGGACCCCTGGAGAAGAGGACAGGCTAGACCAGGTGGAGCCCCAGTGAGGAAAAGGGGGTTGGCAGACAGACCCTCAGGCGGCTCCATGCTCTGGAGCTGAAGGGCTGTGACAGGAGGATGAGGAGGGAGTCGGGAGCAGGAAACAGCTGGCAGACTGGGGGACAGTACGATCGTGTTGAGATGTGGCCTGGGAGGAGGATGGGTTTGAGGGAGATGTCAAGGCCAGTTTGAGACATGGTAGGAGTGAGAGTCTGGGGGGTACCTAGGGCAGGGTGTCCAGGAGGCCATGGAACCCCAGATCTGGGGGCAGAGAAATGGTATCACGAGTGAGGAGGCAGAGGCCATTGGCCTGCATGGGGCAGGTAGCCCTGGGAAAGTGGAAAGAGAAGGCAGAGGCCCTGGACAGAGTCCCAGAGACCTACCACTCTGGAGCTGGGCTGAGGGAGGCTTCAAGAGGTGTTTGGGGCCTCAAGCAGGGGGGCCCATAGGTCCTTGCAGTGAGCACCGAGGCTTTGCATTGGAACCATTTTCAGAATGACTTGGGACATTATTCAGAGGGCCCCAGGGCTGCCGGGAAGGGGCAGCAGGCCCACACTCCAGGGGACCAGAGGACAAAGGGAGGACCCCAGGCTGTGATAACATTAACAGCAATAGCCAGCACTTTCGGAGCACTTCCCCTGCTCCTGGTGCCACACCCAGTACCCCAGCTCCCTTTCCAAGGTGAGGGACAGCCAGACTTAGAAAATCAAAGTCCCAGCCAGGTACAGTGGCTCACGCCTGGAATCCTAGCACTTTGGGAGGCCGAGGCAGGAGACTTGCTTGAGCCTAGGAGTTCAAGGCTAGCCTGGACAACACAGAGAGACCTCGCCTCTTCAAAAAAAAAAGAAAGAAAGAAAAAATTAGCAGGGCGTGATAGCATGTGCCTGTGGTTCCAGCTACTTGGGAAGCTGAGGTGAGAGGATCCCTTGAGCTTGGGAGGATCCCTTGAGCTTAGGAGGATCCCTTGAGCTTGGGAGGATCCCTTGAGCTTGGGAGGTTGAGGCTGCATCGAGCTGTGATTGCGCCAGTGCACTCCAGCCTGGGCGACAGAGCAAGACCCTGTCTCAAAAACATAAATAAATAAAGAGAGAAAAGTTAAGTCATTTGCATGAGGTCCTGCTCCTGGGGACTAGCATGGCCAGGACTCCCACCCAGGCAGCCTGTCCCAGAGCCCTTGAGCTGGCTCCAGCGCTGTCTCTCCACCATCCCGTACTTCCTCAGGCTACCGTCCTGCCACAGCCTCTTGCCCAAACCTAGTATCACCCCCTCACCTCCCTCCCTAATCTCACCTCTGGGGCCTGGCCACCCCACTCCACCCCTTCCAGGACTCAGATTCAGACACTGAGAACGGAGCCACTGGCGGAGAACCAGACAGTGAGTATCTTCCTTGGGGGACAGGCAGCGGGGTTCTGGGGTGTGCGGGGATTTTAGGGCATGGTTGTGGGTGATACCTCTCAACTCCATCAGGAGTGACATTGAAAGCATGTAGCAGTGGGTTGGGTACCAGTGCCAGAGCAGGCTTCTGGAGGCCCCTGGCTGGGCTGGGTCTCTTGCCTTTAGATGTAAGGAGGCCAGGGACCCCAGGGCTGGGACCAGCGTGCTGGAGACATCCATGCCCCCAGCTGAATGCCCATCATGCCGCTTTCTCTCTTCTTTCTGGTCAGTGGACTTCCTGCGGAACTTCTTCACCCAGACGCTCAGCCTGGGCAGCCAGAAGGAACGTCTGCTGGACGAGCTGACCTTGGAAGGGGTAGTCCGATACATGCAGAGCGAACGCTGTGAGTCCCCTGTCAGGATTGGGCCACTTTGTGTGGCTCCTGAGCCCATGTGACCTCCCATCCGCAGCCATTTGAACCTTTTATTGAAACATTTATTTACTTACTTGCTTATTTATTTATTTATTTATTGACTTGGAGTCTCCCTCTGTCACCCAGACTGGAGTGCACTGGCATGATCTTCGGCTCACTGCAACCTCTGCCTCCTGGGTTCAAGCAATTCTCCTGCTTCAGCCTCCTGAGCAGCTAGGGACTACAGGCATCCACCACCATGCTCAGATAATTTTTGTGTTTTTAGTAGAGACAGGGTTTCACGATATTGGCCAGGCTGGTCTTGAACTCCTGACCTTGTGATCCGCCCACCTCAACCTCCCAAATTGCTGGGATTACAGGCATGAGCCACCACACCAGGCCGAAACCTTTTCTTTACAAGTGCCTTGAAACCCAACTGGAACTGGCTTAAGCCAAAAAGGAGTGTGTTGGCTCTGAATCCAGCTTGAAGCACAGCTGGGTCCAGATGCTTCCACTTTGTTAAAAATCATAACTCTCGGCAGGGCCAGGTGGCTCACGCCTGTAATCCCAGCACTTTGGGAGGCTGAGGCGGGTGGATCATGAGGTCAAGAGTTCAAGATCAGCCTGCCCAAGATGGTGAAACCCCGTCTCTACTAAAAATACAAAAATTAGCCAGGCATGGTGGCAGGCGCCTGTAATCCCAGCTATTCGGGAGGCAGAGAATTGCTTGAACCCAGGAGGCAGAGGTTGCTGTGAGCCGAGATTGCGACACTGCACTGCAGCCTGGATGACAGAGTGAGGCTCCATCTCAAAGAAATAAATAAATAAAAATAAATTATAACTCTCTGTGATGCTGTTTTTCTCGTGTTGGGGTAAAAGTAACTACTGGCAGCTTCAAATGCAGATTCCACCAGCCTAGGAGCTGCCATGGAGAGAGCACCTTTTCCCAGTAGTTCAAACAGCAGAGATTGGCTCCCATTGGCCCAGGTTGAGTCACATGCCTGCCCCCGTGCCTCTGATTGGCCAGACCTGGGTTGCCTCTCCATTGCTCAGTGAATTACTGTGCTCTGATTGGCCAGGACTGTTTCATAAAATGAGGATGATTATAGTATCTAACTCATAAGGTTATTGGGGGCTAAATAAATTAATATAGGACCAGGTGCAGTAACTCATGCATGTATTCTCAGCACTTTGGGAGGCCATCGTGGGAGGATAACCCAAGGCCAAGCATTCAAGACCCACGTGGGCAACATAGTGAGACCCCCATCTCTACAAGAAAAAAAAAGTCAGATGTGGTGTCCTTGCCTATAGTCCCAGCTACTCAGGAGGCTGAGACAGGGAGATTGTTTGAGCCCAGGAGTTGGAGGCTGCAGTGAGCTATGATGACATCACTGTACTGCAGCCTGAGCAACACAGTGAGATCCTGACTCTAAAAAAAAAAAAAAAAAAAAAAAAAAACGCAATATAATTTTAAAAAATAAATTAATAAAAATGCAAGTGCTTAAAGCGGGGCCTGGAACATAGTGAGAACTGTGGCAGGATTCGCTGTGGTTATTATTACAGGAAGCTTGTTTCAGATGTGGTGGATAGGTGTCCACTTACTGGGTCACCACGAAATTTATATTTCTTTTTTTATTTTGAGATGGAGTCTCTCTCTGTCACCTAGGTTGGGGTACAGTGGCACGATCTCAGCTCTCTGCAACCTCCACCTCATAGGTTCAAGCAATTCCCCTGCCTCAGCCTCCCGAGTAGCTGGGACCACAGGTGCCCACCACCACACCTGGCTAATTTTTTTTTTTTTTTTTTTTTGTAGGAGACAGAGTTTTGCTCCTGTTGCCCAGACTGGATTGTGCAATGGCACAATGTCAGCTCACTGCAACCTCCATCTCCCAGGTTTAAGCAATTCTTCTGCCTCAGCCTCCCGAGTAGCTGGGATTACAAGCATGCACCACCACAACTGGCTAATTTTGTATTTTTAGTAGAGACGGGGTTTCCCCATGTTGGTCAGACTGGTCTCGAACTCCTGACCTCAGGTGATCCTCCCTCCTTGGCCTCCCAAAGTGCTGGGATTACAGGCCTGAGCCACTGTGCCCGGCCCTAATTTTTTGTATTTTAGTAGAGACGGGGTTTTGCTGTGTTGCCCAAGCTGGTTTCAAACTCCTGAGCTCAGGCAATCTGCCTGCCTCAGCCTCCCAAAGTGCTAGGATTACAGGCGTGAACCATCCCACCTGGCCTGAAATTTCTATTTCTTGCCACGAGTTGAGGTCACCAAAGTCTGAGAAACCAGGCCCTCAGCGGTCCTCAACTAGAACAATCAACCCTTTGAGGGTCCTGAACAGCCTTTTGTTGAGGACGTCTTCTCCAGCGTCCCTGTCCTCCAGCTGCTGCTGTCTCCCTCTTCGGGCAGCCAGGCCCGCTGCCCTGAGCCTCCCTCTCCTGCAGCAGGCGAGCAGCTGTCTACAGCCATCTTCTAGCATGGGCAGGCCCCAAAGACAACACTGGCAGTGGCTACAAAGCATTTCTTCCTCGCGTCCTCCTGCACCTGGATTCTGGGGAAACTGGCTCATGAGGGTGCCCGTGAGGAGATAATAATGAATAGTTGAATAATAACATTTTTTTATTTGAGACAGAGTTTCGCTCTCCTTGCCCAGGCTGGAGTGCAATGGCACGATCTCGGCTCACCACAACCTCCATGTCCCGGGTTCAAGTGATTCTCCTGCCTCAGCCTCCCGAGTAGCTGGGATTACAGGCATGGGCCACCATGCCTGGCTAATTTTGTATTTTTAGTAGAGACGGGGTTTCTCCATGTTGGTCAGGCTGGTCTCGAACTCCCAACCTCAGGTGATCTGCCCACCTTGGCCTCCCAAAGTGCTGGGATTATAGTTGTGAGCCACCGCGCCCGGACAAATCATAATTAATTGAGGCCAGGTGCGGTGGTTCAGGCCTGTAATCCCAGCACTTTGGGAGGCCGAAAGTGGGAGGAAAGCTTGAGGCCAGGAGGTCAAGGCCAGCCTGGGCAACAAGCAAGAACCCTTCTCTACAAAAATTTAAAGGTGAGGCTGCAACCCTCACCTCATCTCTCTAAAAATTTCTTTTTAACCACTTAGTTGAGCCTTCACTATTTGCCAGGAACTGAGATCTTCATACCAGGCGCAGTGGCGCGTACCTGTAGTTCCAGCTACTCAGGAGGCTGAAGTGGGAGGATCGCTTGAGTCCAGGAGTTCTGGGCTGTAGTACACTATGCCCATCGGGTGTCCGCACTAAGTTAAGTTCGGCATCTATGTGGTGACCTCCTGGGAGCGAGGGACCACCAAATTGCCTAAGGAAGCGTGAACCGGCCCAGACAGGAAACAGAGCAGGTCAAAACTCCTGTGCTGATCAGTAGTGGGATCGCGCCTGTAAATAGCCACTGCACGCACTCCAGTCTGGGCAACAGAGCAAGACCTCATCTCTGAAAAAAAAAAAAAGGTATAAAAAATATTAAATATTTAATCTTCGCATTATACCTGTAAGATCATTATGGAAGTGATCTGGACAGAAGAAGAAATGGAGGCAGGAGAACAGATCCAGGTCCCCTGAATCCAGGTCACATATAGCCACCGCTGGATTCAACCAGGCCTGACCTGATGGCATCTCAGAGTTGAAGCTCAGGGCTGAAGCTGTGGCAGGCTTTGTGCTCTGTTCACCTTTTCTGTCCTCCCTTGGACAGGGAGGACATAGGTTGCAGACAAACATTATGTAGCCATTAAGTACATGGGTGCTGGGCCCAGACTGCTTGGGTTCAAGTCCTGGTTCCTCTTGTCTTCATCCTATGACCTTGAGCCTCTGATTTGCCTCCCGAGGCACCTGACACACAGTATGTCACACTTGTGCCTTTCTATCAGCTGAGGGGCAGATGCCGGAGTACTATGGCCTGGTGGCTACTCACCAGCCACCAGCCATTTCTGCTCAGTCCGAGGTTCTTATCCTCAACTGGCCTTTTCTCAAGTCCAAGTTGGTATACTTTCCAACAGTGGATTCTTTTTTTTTTATTCTTTTGAGATGGAGTCTTGCTCTGTCACCCAGGCTGGAATGCAATGGCACAATCTCAGCTCACTGCAAACTTTGCCTCCCCGGTTCAAGTGATTCTCCTGCCTCAGCCTCCCAAGTAGCTAGGATTGCAGGTGCATGCCACCACTCCAGGCTAATGTTGTATTTTCAGTAGAGATGGGGTTTCACCATGTTGGCCAGGATGGTCTTGAACTCCTGATCTCAGGTGACCTGCCTGCCTTAGCCTCCCAAAGTTCTGGGATTACAGGTGTGAGCCACTGTGCCCAGCCCAACGTTAGATTCTTTATCTGCTGGCGGGCTCTTTCACAGTCAATTGTGTGGCTTCTTCCCCTATCTGAGCCTGTGTTCTCATTTATAAAATGGGGATGTTAACACCATCCTCCTCAAGATGATTGGAAGGCCCATCATGCATCTGAGATGCTTGCCCCGGGGCCTGGCATGGAGTAAACGGTGTCAGGGGCCGTGATGGGTGGTGCTATTGCAGGGACTAAGCAAGTGGTGTCATAAGGTGCATAAGTTCCTCTCCTCCAGGTCGCAGAGTCATCTGTTTGGTGGGAGCTGGAATCTCCACATGTAAGTACCCTCCTCCCCCAGCAGCCACCCCAGGAATTGGGGAGTCCCTCCCAACGGCCGGGGAGGATCCCTGTCTGGGCCCTGGCCTGGGAGGGTCAGTACAGTATAGACAGACTGCTCCCTGACCCTCCTACCCCAGCTGCCGGCATCCCCGACTTCCGCTCTCCATCCACTGGCCTCTATGACAACCTAGAGAAGTACCATCTTCCCTACCCAGAGGCCATCTTCGAGATCAGCTATTTCAAGGTTTGTGCTCCCTCAGGAAGGGGTGTCTGTGAAGGGCATGGATGGGGGTTGCCTGGTTGCAACCCTCATCCTACCTGGGGCATCTGGCCCTCTGGCTGTCTCTCCCACAGAAACATCCAGAACCCTTCTTCGCCCTTGCCAAGGAACTCTATCCTAGGCAGTTCAAGGTGAGATCTTTTTTTTTGCAGGGGGTGAAACAGAAAGGGAGGGTATGCATGGGAAGCCCCCCAGGGCCCTGCAGACAAATATTAGATAGTCAGTAAGCACATGAATGCTGGGCCCAGACTGCCTGGGTTCAAGTTCTGGTTCCTCGTGTCTTCATCTTATGACCTTGAGCCTCTGATTTGCCTCCCATGAAGTAAAGCTCATGGCATTATCCAAAGAGGGCTGCTGCAAGGCTTAGCTGCATTTGTGATGTGCTTGAGAGCCTGGGACCCTGCAGCCAGGCTGCCTGGGTGTGAACTGCAGCTTTGCAGCTTACCTACCATGTGACTTTGGCAACACAGTCCCCCTCCCTGTCCTTCAGTTTCCTCATCTGTGAACTGGGGATAGCGGTAGTCTCTCCCCGACACGGTTTCCTCATCTGTGAACTGGGGACAGCAGTAGTCTCTCCCCGACACGGTTTCCTCATCTGTGAACTGGGGACAGCGGTAGTCTCTCCCCGACACGGCTGCTGTGATGCTTCCCTGGGGGTAAAACAGTCGCAGTGCCTTGAACACTTCCTGGCACATGACAGTGGCCTGTGGCTGTTCCCTACAATAATCAGCAGTGCTGTGGTTCTTCCCTGCAGCCGACCATCTGTCACTACTTCATACGCCTGCTGAAGGACAAGGGGCTACTCCTGCGCTGCTACACACAGGTAGGCGGATGCGAGCGTCCTGGGAAGAGGATGGGTGGGTGGAACGGGCACCATGTCCTCCGAGGAGGAGCAGAGCTGCGTGCCCAAGAGCTCGGGTGGGGACTCCAGCAATGAGGGGCCAGGGATTGGCCTACTCCCTCCTTGCTGCATGACCTGCAGTGAGCCACGTCTTTTCTGCCTCAGTTTCCCCTTCTGTCAAACAGGGGCCAGAACAGGTTTGCCCTCTCAGGTCTGCAGTGTGGTGGCAGTGACCTCCTCTCAAGCACATCCTATGTATGTGTGATACGGAATGAGCCCACGGCTGAGGGGACTCTCTGTACACTCTAGGTAGCGAGATTGCACATTGTCGAAGGTGTTTCCAAAGTGACATCATCTAACAAAACCCATATACTATATAACAGGTGTCCAACAAGTGGATGTTGTATAAGGAAGGGGCACCTTTTTTTTTTTTTAGATGGAGTTTTGCTCTTGTCACCTAGGCTGGAGTGCAGTGGCATGAACTCAGCTCACTGCAACATCCGCCTCCCAGATTCAAGCAATTCTCCCGCCTCAGCCTCCTGAGTAGCTGAGATTACAGGTGCCTGCCACTATGCGCAGCTAATTTTTTGTATTTTTAGTAGAGATGGGGTTTCACCATGCTGGGCAGGCTGGTCTCGAACTTCTGACCTCTGGTGATCTGCCTTGGCCTCCCAAAGTGCTGGGATTACAGGTATGAGCCACCATGCCCGGCCAGGAGCACCTTTTTATACTTTTTTATGCTTTACCCAATTATAAACATGGCTCATGCATGTCAGGTGCTTAGCTAAGGGCCTCTCCCTGGGGCATTCAAGCAAGGATGGCTCACATTGTTGGCTTTTGGCTTGAGGGAAGTCTCACACCCCTAACAGTGAAAAATTTTGATGGGCTGGGCACAGTGGCTCACACCTGTAACCCCAGCACTTTGAGAGGCCAAGGCAGGAAATCACTTCAGCCCAGGAGTTCAAGACCAGCCTGGGCAACATAGGGAGAACCTGTCTGTAAAAGAAATACAAAAATTAACTGGCCATGGTGGCATGTGCCTGTAGTCTCAGCTACTCAGGAGGCTGAGGTGGGGGGATTGCTTGAGTTCAGCAAGTCAAGACTGCAGTGAGCCATGATGGTGCCACTGCACTGTAGCCTGGGACACCTTGTCTCAAATAAACAAGAAACAGATCAAAACAACCACAAAATGTTGCTGCCTCTACCTGTTTTATGAATATGTATAGAAATTACATGATGTGGCTGGGCACGGTGGCTCATGCCTGTAATCTCAGCACTTTGGGAGGCCGAAGTGGGTGGATCACGAGGTCAGGAGTTCAAGACCAGCCTGACCAACATGGTGAAACCCTGTCTCTACTAAAAATACAAAAATTAGCCAGGCGCGATGGTGCACACCTGTGATCCCAGCTACTCAGGAGGCTGAGGCAGGAGAATCACTTGAACCCCGGAGGCAGAAGTTGCAGTGTGCTGAGATCACACCACCGCACTCCAAACTTGGCGACAGAGTGAGACTGTGTCTCAAAAAAAAAAAAAAGAAAGAAAAGAAAAACAAATTACATGATGCACTACAGCAGTATTCATTCAAGCTCTAGATTGTAACTCAGAACCTTGAATTATAAAACAGAGAGGTAACATTGAAAATAAATAGGTGTTCTAGTGTTTTCTCTCGGTTTGAAAATAAATAGGTGTTCTAGTGTTTTCTCTCTGTTTGAAAATAAATAGGTGTTCTAGTGTTTTCTCTCAGGTGCCAAACCTGGCAGTTTGGCACCTGCAGCCCTGAAAGCTACCACCAGGGGGAGAAACAACTCCCTTTATGTCCAGATTTCTCAAGTGGGGCAGGTGTTCCCACCTGGGGATGCTGAGGCCGGTGTTCCTGCCCAGGGCTGGTGGGAGGCAGAGGGCAGGGGAGGCCTCCTTCTTCCAAGACGAGGAGTTCTGTGATGCCAGCACTTTGGGAGGCCAAGGCAGGAGATCGCTTGAGCCCATGAGTTTGAGACCAGCCTGGGCAACATAGGGAGACTCTGGGCTCAGAATAAACCTTCTGCCCAGAGAGTCACCTTTATTCCAGGACGTGGCTCAGATATGATAACAGCTCACTTGAAGCCAAGTGCTTTCTGTGGTTGATGTCATGACACCTGCCCCAAGACCCTGCTAGCCCTTGTTTGTCAACTTCTGTCACAGTAAATGTCCACTGAGTTCATTCCCTACTGCAGGGAGAAGGGAGATGATGGACAAAATGGAGACCCCGCATGCAGAGTATATAAGGTGGTCATGGGTCCCTGGAGCACAGAAGGGGAATCAGAAACAGTGTATGTGTTTGGGAATGGAGGTGCTGATGTAAACCCCATGTCTACTAAAAATACAAAAATTAGCCAAGCATGGTGGCATGCGCCTGTAGTCCTAGCTACTCGGGAGGCTAAGGCAGGAGAATTGCTTGAACCCGGGAGGTGGAGGTTGCAGTGAGCCGAGATCATGCCACTGCTCTCCAGTACTCCATCCTGGGCGACAGAGCAAGACAAAAAAACAAAACAAAACAATACATTATATAAAGATGCAAAAAAAGTGTTCTACTCTCATATTTCATGAAACCATTTTATTCAAACCGGTCACCATGTTCTTCAGCCTCTGCCGCTTTTTGTCACTGATCCAGTTTTCAGGAACAGACGGCGGTCTTTGCTCCTTTTTGAATTGTGAGGATGCAGCGCTTTTGAAGCTATTTATGATATTATTTTTCTCTCAAGACACAAGTGTCCATTCAAACATTTGGACAGGTGTCTTGGTCACCTCTGAGAAGGTGACATTTAAGCAAAGACCTGTAGGAAGCGAGGGAGAGCGCCTTGGGTTATCTGGGGGAAGAGTGTGTTCCGGAAAGGGAAGGGCACAGGTGCTGACGTGAGCCTGCATTCGGCTAGTTAAGAGAATCCGAGAAGCAGGATGTGAGCATTGAGGAGATTGCAGGAGAGAGTGGAGGAGCCAAGGTCAGGGAGGTGACAAAGAAGGTTCCTACAAGGCCGTGCGGGCTGCAGGGAGGGACTCGGCCTTTACCCTGAACCAGATGGAGCCATGGGTGGGTTTTGTTTTTGTTTTTGTTTTGTTTTTTGAGACAGCCTCGCTCTGTCACCCAGGCTGGAGTGCAGTGGTTCGATCTCGGCTCACTGCAACCTCCACCTCCTGGGTTCAGGCAATTCTTCTGCCTCAGCCTCAGAGTAGCTGGGACTACAGGTGCGTGCCACCACGCCCGGCTAATTTTTTTAAAATCGTTTTAGTAGAGACAGGGGTTTCACCATATTAGCCAGGCTGGTCTCGAACTCCTGACCTCATGATCCGCCCACCTTGGCCTCCCAAAGTACTGGGATTACAGGTGTGAGCCACCGAGCCCGACCTGATGGGCGGGTTCTGAGCATGGAGGGATGTGACCTGACTCCGGTGTTCCCAGGCTCCTCTTGTGGTGTTGGAGACAGACTGTGGGAGGAGTGAGGAGGGAGATACAGAGACCAGACAGGAGGCGACCATAATGGTCCAAGGAGGAGCGGCTGGAGGCTGGGCAAGGGCAGTGGCCATCACAGTGGGGAGAAGTGGGCAGGTTATGAATCTGTTTTGAAGATGGAACAACAGAACTTGCTGAGAGAGGGGCTGTGGCTGTGAGAGAAAGCCCAGGACCACCTGAGGCCTTGCAGCCTGACGCTGGATGCTTTGTTCTGAGACGTCTGGTGGGAACAGAGTGGGGAACGGTGGTGGGGCGCATGAGGAGTTGGTTGGAGGCTACTGGAGGTTGGGATGCGTGATAGACCAGGGAGCCAGCTGGACCCTGCAGTCTGGACAGAGGATGAAACTGAAGCACAAAAAGGTTGTAAATTCATCCTCTTGGTGAGTGGAAAGATCCCAGCTCTGTTTCTGTGTTAGTTTGTTGCTAATTTGTTAAATGAAGATTGATAATTTGTTAAATGAAGATTAAACTCACCAGACAGGATGAGAAACTTTGAGGCCTGGGATGAAGTACCCTGTCAGGATGCTCACTGTGGTCGCTGCCCAAGTCCGCCGGCAGACACCCATGCCCATAACCGTGACAGTGCATCAGCGGTGAGCCACGGGCACACAAAAGTCAGCATAAGTTTATTCCGGGGTCCATGTGAAATATGCAGGCACCTCTCTGCTCTTGCGATATTAAATGTATGGATTTAACTACACATACATATTGAAAATAGCATATTGCTGGCTGGGCAAGGCGGCTCATGTCTAATCCCAGGCACACAGATCTTTTGAGCTCAGGAGTTTGAGACTAGCCTGGGCAACGTGGTGAAATCCTGTCTGTACCAAAAATACAAAAGTTAGCTGGGCATGGTGGCACATGCCTGTACTTCCAGCTATTGGGAGGCTGAGGTAGAAAGATTGCTTGAGCCTGGGAGATGGAGGCTGCAGTGAACTGTGATCACATCACCGCTTTCCAGCCTGTTTGACAGAGAAGGATCCTGTTTTTTTTGTTGTTGTTTTTTTAAAGTGGCCGGGCACGGTGGCTCATGCCTGTAATCCCAGCACTTTGGGAGGCCAAGGTGGGGGGATCACAAGGTCAAGAGATCAAGACCATCCTGGCCAACATGATGAAACCCAGTCTCTACTAAAAATACAAAAATTATCTGGGTGTGGTGGTGTGTGCCTGTAATCCCAGCTACTACTCAGGAGGCTGAGGCAGGAGAATCGCTTGAACCCAGGAGGCAGAGGTTGAAGTGAGCCAAGATTGCGCCACTGCAGTCCATCCAGCCTAGCAACAGAGCGAGACTCTGCCAAAAAAAAAAAGGGCCTGGTGTGATGGCACACATGTATAATCCCATCACTTTGAGATGCCA
>NW_022437008.1:2999525-3013830 GCF_009761245.1 Sapajus apella
CTCGGCTCACCGCAACCTCCGCCTCCTGGGTTCAGGCAATTCTCCTGCCTCAGCCTCCTGAGCAGCTGGGATTACAGGCACGCGCCACCATGCCCAGCTAATTTTTTGTAGCTTTAGTAGAGACGGGGTTTCACCGTGTTGACCAGGATGGTCTTGATCTCTTGACCTCGTGATCCACCCGCCTCGGCCTCCCAAAGTGCTGGGATTACAGACTTGAGCCACCGTGCCCGGCTCGTTTTCAGTTTTAAATATAAATGTCACAGTTGGGGAGGGTACCCCAGCCCTCCTCACCACCACTTTACTCTTCTCAGCCTAAAAATAGTTCCATGAGGAAAAAAAAGTGAGAGCATTGTTTGAGAGGAACATACTTATTTTTGAAACCATACAGAGAATGTACTCAGGAAGTTGTGAGTGGCAGAGGGTGAGCTGGGTGTCCTGTAGAAGGCTGGGCTCACCAGGGGCGGCAGCCAGCCTGGGGCCATGGGCCGAGCTGTGTGCTTTGATGTGGGGCAGCCACATTCACCCAGAGGAAGTGCCACCTTCCATCTGCACCTATGCACCATTTAGGCCTGGGGGCCACAGTGCCGGTGATGATTTTTCAGTTGGAAGCACAATGTTTCCAGACAAAAAATGAACTATGGTTTAAAAATCAAGCCTGGGCCAGTTGCGGTGGCTCACACCTGTCATCCCAGCACTTTGGGAGGCTGAGGCAGGCGGGTCACCTGAGGTCAGGAGTTTGAGACCAGCCTGGCCAACATGGTAAAACCCCGTTTCTACTAAAAATACAAATATTAGCTGGGCATGGTGGCAGGTGCCTGTAATCCTAGCTACTCAGGAGGCTGAGGTGGGAGAATTGCTTGAGCCTGGAGGTGGAGGTTGCAGTGAGCCAAGATTGCACCATTGTACTCCAGCCTGGGCGACGGAGTGAGACCCTGTCTCAAAAAAATAATAATAATTAAAAATAAAAGTAAATAAAAATCAAGTCTGGACAACATAGTGAGATCCCATCTCTACAAAAAATATTTTTAAATTAACCAGGCATGAGCCCGGCATGGTGGCTCACACCTGTATTCCCAGCACTGTGGGAGGCTGAGGTGGGTGGATCACCTGAGGTCAGGAGTTCAAAGCCAGCCTGGCCAACATGGTGAAACCTCATCTCTACTAAAAATACAAAAAAATTAACCAGGCGTGGTGGTAGATGCCTATAATCCCACCTACTCGGGAAGCTGAGGCAGGAGAATCACTTGAACCTGGGAGGTGGAGATTGCAGTGAGCCAGGATCATGCCACTGCACTCCAGCCTGGGTGACAGAGTGAGACTCCATCTCAAAAAAAAAAAACAGACCTGGCAGTGCACACCCCCACAGTCCCAGCTACTTGGGAGTCTGAAGCAGAAGGATCACTTAAGCCCAGGATTTTGAGGCTACAGTGAACTATGATCATGCTACTGCACTCCAGCCTGGGCAGCAGAGCAAGATCCTGCCCCCAAAAAATAAAAGTGTTGTCAGAAAATAACACAGAATGTATTTTTGGCTCTCTCACACGCTGTTCAGTTATTTGCATGCACATTGCTTACTCACAGGTGAGGAAGTCAGTGGATACATTGAGTCAAGTCCCAAAGGCAAAGGATTTATAACAGAGGGTGAGGGAGGATAGTTACCAGGCATATAGGAACAGTGACAGTGACTTTTGTTTAGACTTTGGAGAGAAGGTGGTTGCTGGTAGGAGCAAGGAAGGCAGTTAGAGCATTCATTCTGCCCTTGAAGGGAAACAGACCCTTCCCATTGTTCATGGAGTCTCTGGGAAACTTGTCAGATTGGCCCTGGGCTGCGCTTGACCATACATCTCTGCGTAAAGGTGTCCTCTGTCAGCAGCTCCTTTAGCAATGTTCCTCACAGCTGCAGTGTTCCTCGAAGCCAAATGAAAGCTGCTCCAAAGCAGCTGGGTGTTTTAAGAAAAATGAGGGTGTACAAATGTCTGTGTAGAAAAGAACATTCTCACCTGTTTAATATGGAAAGTATCTCTGGGCACAGTGGCACATGTCTATAGTCCCAGCTACTTGGGAGACTGAGGTGGGAGGATCTCTTGAGCCCAGGAGTTCTGGGCTGTAGGGCGCTATGCCCATCAGGTGTCCGCACTAAGTTCGGCATCAGTATGGTGACCTCCCGGCAGCAGGGGACCATCAGGTTGCCTAAGGAGGGGTGAACCGGCCCAGGTCGGAAACAGAGCAGGTCAAAACTCACGTGCTGATCAGTAGTGGGATCACACCTGTGAATAGCCACTGCACTCCAGCCTGGGCAACATAGCGAGACCCCGTCTCTTAAAAATAAAAATAAAAGAAAAAGAATATGGAAAGTATCACTGTCTTAAAACAGCAGCTGGGCACAGTGGCTCATGCCTGTAATCCCAGCACTTTGGGAGGCCAAGGCAGGCGGATCACCAGGTCAGGAGGTTGAGCCCATCCTGGCCAACATGGTGAAAGCCCGTGTCTATTGAAAATACAAAACTTAGCTGGGCATGGTGGTGCCTGCCTGTGTTCTCAGCTACTTGGGAGGCTGAGGCAGGACAATCACTTGAACCTAGGAGGCCGAAGTTGCAGTGAGCCGAGATCATGGCATTGCACTCCAGCCTGGGCAACTAGAGTGAAACTCCATCTCAAAAAATAAAAGTAAAAATAAAACAGTGGCTGGGCATAGTGGCTTGCACCTGTAATCCCAACGCTCTGGGAGGCTGAGGTGGGAGGATCGTTTGAGCCCAGGAGTTCAAGACCAGCCTGGGCAACGTAGGGAGACCACCCCGCTGCCCATCTCTACAAAATAATTAAAAAATTAGCCAGGCATGGTGCCATTTGCCTGTAGTTCCAGCTACTCAGTGGGCTGAGGTGGGAGGATGGCTTGAGCCCAGGGGTTGAAGCCTGCAGTAAGCTGTGATCGAACCACTACATTCTATCTGAGTGACAGAGCAAAACCCTGCCTCCAGAGAAAAAGAACATAGGTGGCTATGCTGTCTGTCAAACAGGCCATATTAAGAAAGAACTCTGGCTACTGAAGAGGAAGATAGGGATGAAAGCCACGGAAGGGCCAGGCACAGTAGCTTACAACGTAATCCCAGCAGCTTGGGAGGCTGAGGCAGGAAGCTTACTTGAGCCCAGGAGTTCTAGACCAGCCTGGGCAACATAGTGAAACCCTGTCTCTACAGAAAATTTTTTAAATCGGCCAGACTTGGAGGCTGTGGTAGGAGGATCACTTGAGCCCAGGAGTTGGAGGCTGCAGTGAATCGTACCACTGCACTACAGCCTGGGTGACAGAGTGAGACCTTGTCTCAAATAAATAAAAACATGGCCAGGCGTGATGGCTCACCAGAAATTTGGGAGGCTGAGGCAGGCGGATCATGAGATCAGGAGTTCAAGACCAGCCTAGCAAACATGGTAAAACCCCGTCTCTAATAAAAATACAAAAATTAGCCAGTCATGGTGGCGTGTGCCTGTAATCCCAGCTACTTGGGAGGCTGATGCAGGAAAATTGCTTGGATCTGGGAGTTGGAGGTTTCAGTGAGCTGAGATTGCGCCACAGCACTCCAGCCTGGGTGACAGAGCGAGACTCGGTCTCAAAAAAAAAAAAAAAAAAAAAAAAAAAAACAAATAAGCCCTCCTGATTCATTTATGGTAATGCTTGCCCAGAGCTGCCACATGCGGCTGTGCAGGGTGCATACTGCACAAGGATGCCACATCTGTGGGGACTCCATTTATAACAGAGACATTGTAAATTCTATGTTAATTTCAATAATTTCTGACAGGTGGCAATAAAGCCTCTGGCTCTAACAAAACAACTTTTTTTCTGAAAAATGGGAGCAAATGGCCCAAATTTGCAGAAAAAATAGCCACATCGGCTGAGTGGTCATGGGTCTGGCCTCACAGACAGTTAGGTTTGGGTCCCCCACTTTTTTTTTTTTTTTTTGCATTTTTTATTTTTTGTAGAGACGGGATCTTGCTATGTTGCTCAGGCTGGTCTTGAACTCCTGGGCTTAAGTGATCCTCCCACTCGACCTCCCAAAGTGCTGGGATTACAGGTGTGAGCCCAGCCTGGCCCCTGCCTTTAAGCAGCCATGACTCACCCTTTGAGTGGCACCATTGGGATGAACAGAAGAGTCTTCAGATGCGCCCTGCCACTTGCTTCTCCTCCCCCCCCCCCCCCCCCCCCCCCCCCCCCCCACTGCTTCTTGTGGCCTCAGCTGCCCACTGTGCCTTCTGGCCTATAAGTGGCGGTTCACTCCTGACCCCTCTTCCCTCCATCTCTCCCTCCAGAACATAGACACGCTGGAGCGAATAGCAGGGCTAGAGCAAGAGGACCTGGTGGAGGCCCACGGCACCTTCTACACGTCGCACTGTGTCAGCCCCAGCTGCCGACGAGAATACACCCTAAGCTGGATGAAAGGTGAGGCCAGAGGGCATCCCGAGGGCGGGCCTCCCCCCAGCAGCAGGAGCAGGGGCAGGGTCTCCTTGCAGTGGGCACCCATTCTTGAGTCCTGCTTAATGTTGACTGAATTGTAAACATTGTGTGTGGCTTTGACTACCATATCGGACAGTGTGGCAGGACGTACAGCATGAGAAGGTGGACCCAGTCCTGGTGAGGGTGAAGGCTAGGGCCGTCCCTAAAGACTGCAGGGCCTGCTAGAGTCAGAATCCCTGTTCATGTAAGGACTGAATATATAGAAAAAAAAAATCAGCCAATCCACATTTCTTGAATGCCAGAGAGAGATGATTTCTGACACCCATTGTGCTCATTCAGAAGCCACTTAATTCCGGCCAGGCTCAGTGGCTCAGGCCTGGAATCCCAGCACTTTGGGAGGCCTTGAGGCGGGTGGATCACCTGAAATCAGGAGTTCGAGACCAGCCTGGCTAACATGATAAAACCCCGTTTCTACTAAAAACACACTAAAAATTAGCCAGGCGTGGTGGCACACACCTGTAGTCCCAGCTACCTGGGAGGCTGACGCAGGAGAATAGCTTGAACCTGGGAGGTGGAGGTTGCAGTGAGCCAAGATCATGCCACTGCACTTCAGCTTGGGCAACAAGAGTAAAATTCCATCTCAAAAAACAAACAAACAAACAAGAAGCCACTTATTCCACTCATGGAAAGCCATTTCTGGCATTCTTTATGCTGATTTAACAAAGCCACTGGTGTCCCTGTTGGACAAGTACAGCTGCAGCATTTGCAGAAGGGCCTCTGGAGTGCGGCTGTTCTGACGAAGTACCAGCTGAGCGCCCCTGGGCTGAGGAGTCCTGAATGGCCCAACTGCGGGCAGCTGGGGCAGTGTACAATTCATATGACCCCCGTTATGTGTCACTGACAGCGCCGTCACAGGCGGCACCCACGGTGTCATGCTGTCCATACAGAAACAGTTTAAAGAAAATTCCCGACTACTGACATGGAAACAATGCTCTATAAATGTGTGCTGAATGAACAGATGGACAGTCGAGCCAATGACTTAGAATTCAGTGGGTTGCAAGTGACAGAAATGCTGGCTTGTTTTTTGTTTTGTTTTGTTTTGTTTTTGAGACGGAGTCTCGCTCTATTGCCCAAAAAAAATAAAATAAAATAAGGCTGGGAATAGTGGCTCACACCTGTAATCCCAGCACTTTGTGAGGCCAAGGTGGGCAGATTTGCTTGAGACCCAGGAGTTTGAGACCAGCCTGGGCAACATGGCGAAACCCTGTCTCTACAAAAAATACAAAATTTAGCCAGGTATGCTGGCATGCACCTGCAATCCCAGCTACTCAGGAGACTGAGGCAGGAGGACCACTTGAAGCTGGGAGGGCGAGGCTGCAGTGAGCCGTGATCGTGGCACTGCACTCCAGCCTGGGCAACACAGTGAGACCTGCCTCAAAAAAAAAAAAAAAAAAGAGGCGTTTCCTAAACAGAGTGGACACCCCAGGAGATGTCCAAGTGACGGAGATGTGCTCATACTAGCAGTGGAGGGGGTGGGAGTGCTGGACCTCCAGACCCCAGGCCAGAGCCTCTTACTGCTTTCTCTCTCTTCCCCTTCCCCACGCCCAGGGAAGATCTTCTCGGAGGTGACGCCCAAGTGTGAGGACTGTCAGAGCGTGGTAAAGCCTGGTGAGCTTCATCGGGCCAGCGTCCTGCCCAGATGGATTTGGGTGGGGGTCCCCTCCTTCCTCTGACCCCTTCCCAAAGGCCACACCCCCACACATCTGGCCACCTCTGTCTCTCTGAACAGTGTCCCAGATCCATCCTGGGGAGAGTGGGGTCTGTGTCCCTGGCCGGTCCCCGCTGCGCCCAGCTCCCATCCCAGCCTCCGGGTCTGCCCCTGCCCCCACCTGTCCTCTCTTCCTCCCCATGTCACTGTCTCTGTCCATCTGTCTTGGCCTCAGATATCATCTTTTTTGGTGAGAGCCTCCCAGCTCGTTTCTTCTCATGCATGCAGTCAGTAAGTGCCCACTACACCGCCCTCCCTATCCCCCAACCCCCACCTCCCCCTGTGCTGGGCCCCTTGGGGGCAGCCTGAGCCCTGCCCAGGAAAGGTTGCCTCCCTGGCTGTTGGGGGGCACAAGGAGGTTTGCTGCTGGGGGCCGGGGAGGGAGCAGTGGCGCGGCCTGGGCAGAGGCTCCCGAGCTCACCCCTCCCCGCAGGACTTCCTGAAGGTGGACCTCCTCATCATCATGGGCACCTCCCTGCAGGTGCAGCCCTTCGCCTCCCTCATCAGCAAGTAGGTTGGGGGCTGCAGCTGGGAGGGTGGCTGGGCACCCAGGGCCAGGACAGACCCTGATCCCTCAGCTCCCCCTCCCGCCAGGGCACCCCTCTCCACCCCGCGCCTGCTCATCAACAAGGAGAAAGCTGGCCAGGTAAGAGCCCCTCCTCACACCCCCCTCCTCACTGCCTCCCCTTTCCCTCCCACCAGCTTCCTCAGAGGGAACCCCTGCCACGGAACCCCAGCACTTTGGACTCCTCAGCTCAGACCCTGGGGCTCTAGAATCCAGAGGGGTCAGGTTCCAGGCCTCTGGGACATCCACTACCCTTCTGAGCAAGTGATAGAATTCCAACTCAAACTAGCTGAACCCAGAACAGGAAGGCCAGTCTTCCAGGGCCTGAGGAGGAGGAGGCGGTGGGGTGGGGGAAGGTGGTCTCAAAAAAAAAACAAAACAAAACAAAGTCCGCCAGGTGCGGTGGCTCACGCCTGTAATACCAGCACTTTGGGAAGCTGAGGCGGGCGGATCACCTGAGGTCAGGAGTTCGAGACCAGCCTGGCCAACATAGTGAAACCCTGTCTCTACTAAAAATATGAGAAATTAGCTGGGCATGGTGGCAGATGCCTGTAATCCCAGCTGCTCGGGAGGTTGAGGCTGGAGAATCAGTTGAATCCACGAGGCGGAGGTTGCAGTGAGCCAAGATTGCGCCATTAACACTCCAGCCTGGGCAATAAGAGCAAAACCTCCGCCTAAAAAAAAAAAAAATAAAAAGTCGGCGCGCTCAGCTCTCTCTTCCCAACCCCTGCCCCGCCCCCTCCCTGGCAGTTGGACCCTTTCCTGGGGATGATGATGGGCGTCGGCGGAGGCATGGACTTTGACTCCAAGAAAGCCTACAGGTGAGGCCCTGCCTGGGGTCAGGGGTAGCCGGGAAGGGACAGGGTGAGGTGGGACGGAGGGCACAAGGCAGAGGAGAGGAGTGGGCAGGGGCAAGCCTGCCTGGGAACTCTGATCTCCTGCTGAACCGCAGGGACGTGGCCTGGCTGGGTGACTGTGAACAGGGCTGCCTGGCCCTCGCTGAGCTCCTTGGATGGAAGGTGAGGACCCAGGCAACCCCAGCCTGTCCTAAGCCCCGTCCCTAGACCCTCTCCCAGCCCCATCTGTCCTCTGACCCCATGATGCACAGTGACCTTTGACTTCTGTGACCTTTCCCGTGCAGAAGGAGCTGGAGGACCTTGTCCGGAGGGAGCACGCTATCATAGATGCCCAGTCAGAGGCGGGGGCCCCCAACCCCAGCACTTCAGCTTCCCCCGGGAAGTCCCCGCCACCTGCCAAGGAGGAGGCCAGGACGACAGAGAGGGAGAAACCCCAGTGACAGCTGCAGCTCCCAGGCAGGATGTCCAGCCCCTCAGGGACAGCTGAGCCCCAACCAGGCCTGGCCCCCTCTTAACCTGCAGTTCTTGTCTGGAGAGCTCAGAACAACCCCTCAATCTCTTAACCTCCCCCCTCAGAACTGGGGTTCCAGCGACCCTGCCCTCCAACCCCAGCAAATCTAACACCTCCTAGAGACCAAGGCTGGGACAGGCGTCTCTACCAGCCCCACCATCTCTAACCACTCCACTAATCATTAACCACCCCCACAGGGCCAGGCCTACCCCGGACTTCTAACTCTTCCAGGACAGGGAGCTTTGGGCCCCCACTCTCTCTCCTGTCCCCAGGGGCCTGTGGCTAAGTAAACCAGACCTAATCTACCCCAACGGGGTTGTGGGCCTCCGAATGAAACCTACAGCCAGCATAGGGGAGTTTGAGCCAGACGGGCTCCCGAGTCTCTGCCTTCAACTCCCTAAGTGGGTGGTGGGTCCCTTCACATGGGACCCACTTCCCATGCTGGGTGGCCACAAGACATTGCTTGTTGGAGACATATTAAAAACAGAAACAACTAACAGTCGGGTCTGGCCTCCTGCTTCTTCTGCGGCAGCCAGGGAAATCGCTGAAGGGAGGGGTTAGATCTCAGGCCACTGAGGAATCAGAAAGTCTCCGGGCTCCAGAGTGAGGGGTGACAAGAGGGTCCTCACAGCGGTCCCCTCATGGCTCTGACCCCTGGACTCCCAGCCTGCCAGTGTCCCTTCCTCTAAGCCCCGTCACTGAAGGCCTGAGCCCCCGAAAGAGGGAGGAAGGTTGACTTCAGATACCCCAGCCCCGCCTCTTCCCCTGCTCAGCTTCCTCTCTGCACTTCCTGCCACTGCAGGCCTCTCCTCCGAGAACAGGTAGGGCCCCCAGGGACCGAGCATCTGGCATCTTCAGCCCCTCTGCCTCCCTTTGGTATCAGGCAGCTGCCCCCCTTCCCAGCACCGCCCACAGCCTCCTCCCCTGCCACGGTACCCAGGCAGGCATGTGCCTGCCTTTCCCCTCCTCTCCCCTCCTTCCTGCTATGGCCTGGGCAGGGCACCTGCACCTCCCCCCCCGCCCCACCTCTCTCCTTCCTAATAGCACCCTGGGCTTCTGGTCAATAGGCTAATTTGTTTGTTTAGCTGCTAGTTATCCATATGCTACACCTGCCCCAAACAAGAATGGAAGGCCCTGAGGGGAGGGGCCTGTCCTGTTCATCAGCCTCTCTCCAGGGCACAGGCACCTGACTCCAGCCTGTATTCAATAAATATTGGATGATGGGAAGGAAGGAAGGAAGGACGGACAGAAGGAAGGAAGGAAAGATGGATGGATAGAAGGAAAGAAAAGGAAAGGAAGGAAGGACAGATGGAAGGAAGGGAGGGAGGGAGGGAGGGAGGGAAGGTGGATGGAAGGAAAGACAAGATGGATACATGGATAGAAAGATGAATGGATGGAAGGAAAGGAAGAAGAAAGGAATAAAAGGAAGGAAGGAAAAGGAGGGAGGGAGGGATAGAGGGAGGGAGGGGTGAATGGGTGGGTGGGTGGGTGGAAGAATGGATGGATCCTCCTCAGACCCAGGTCTCCTGCTCCTGGGACTGCTGCAGGGACAAGTGGCCCCCCTCAAGTGATAACCCACATAGGACTCTCTACCTGGGTAGGAGCTGGGCTCTGATGGGTGGATGGAGAGAGAGGGACAGATGTGCGATGAAGCAGGGTGAGTAAAATGTTCATGCTAGCATCTTGGCAGTGGGCATATGGATGTTTTCTGTACAATTCTTTCAGCTTTTCTCTGTGCCTGAAATGTTTCATTAAAAAGCACTGGGGGAGGACATTCAACGGTCCCCCCCGAGGTATGGGAAGGGAGGAAGAGGGGATTGCATTTCCCTACAGTTGTATGCACTGCCTACTGTGGGCCAAGAACTTTTCCAGGCACTGAGTTTTGTCAAGGGCTGGTCCACATTCACACAGCTGCCGTAGCTGTTAAAATCTTCAAATATTCCCTATCACTTAATAAAGAGCTGTTGTTTTGAGTCCTCTCCCCACACCCCAAGACACACTGTCCTCTCTCCTGGGATCCACAGATTCCCCACCATCCAGGACTAAAGAATTAACCCCTGCTAGCCAGGCACAGTGGCTCATGCCTGTAATTCCAGCACTTTGGGAGGCCAAGGCGGATGGATCACCTGAGGTCAGGAATTTGAGACCAGCCTGGGTAACATGGCGAAACCTCGTCTCTACTAAAAATACAAAAATAAGCCAGGCATGGTGGTGCATGCTTGTAATCCCAACTACGCGGGAGGCTGAGGCAGAAGAATGGCTTGAATCCAGGAGGCAGGGGTTGCAGTGAGCTGAGATTGCACCATTGCACTCCAGCCAGGGCAACAGAGCTAGACTCCATCTCAAAAAAAACAAAAATAAAAGCAGCAAGCAGCCTCTGGGGTCCATTCTGATAGGCCAGGGTCTCTGATACTGATTGGAAATATCTGGAACATGACCCAGGGGCTGGAGCAGCCCTGAGAGTCTTATATTCCTCCCTGCCAGAGGCCAGGCCATGACTCACTGGCTTCCTGCATACTGAGGATGGCCCAGACGGAGGACGAGGCACCTGAGGTCCCCACAGACTGGGAGAGGTGAGGGCTACAGGGGCTGAGGCTGCACTCTCCTTCCCCTACATCCAGAAACCCTTTCCATCCAACACCTCCCTCACTACAGAACCCTGAACTGCTGTCTGAGCCTCTGCCTTGCCCCTTCCTGTACCTTTGACCTCACCTCCATGTCCCACTGCCCACCTCTGACACCTGACCCCCGGACACTGTCCATCCCAGGCTGGTCCCATCACAGGTGGACAAAGCAGACAGGACCCCTCTAGGGGTCCTGAGCGCCCTAGAGCCACTTCTTCGCCTGCAGAGAACATGGGGGGTGTGGCATGTGCCAGAGCTGGATACCCAGGACGCAGAAGCCCTCGTGGGGCTGTGGCCACTGGGGGTGAGTACTCACAGCTGGGGGCCCATCCTGACTCCCATGACACCCTAGATCAGGACTCTGCTCGTTACTAGCGACGAACACGACACAAGCTGGTCAGACCAAAAAGGCCGGGTGTGCCGGATATGATGGCTCATGCCTGCAGTCCCAGCTACTAAGGAGGCTGAGGTGGGAGGATCACTTGAGGTCAGCAAGTCGAGGCTGCAGTGAGCTGAGATCGTGCCACTGCACTCCAGCCTAGGTGATGGAGTAAGTAAGACCCTGTCTCAAACAACAACAACAAAAATACAAGTCGTTTCAAGAAGGACTAGATCCTGGACTTCAGAACTTTTGTAAATTTCTCTGCATCCGATTTCTTGGCTTTGCTTTCAACCGCAGGAAATTTTGGATATTTGGGACCGAAAATAACAAACACATGTCCTACAGTGGATTAAACAAATGAGATTTTACCTTCCTAACATAACTAAAAAGGCGGCTTCTGGCTTTAGATCAGCAGCTCGATGACACGGAGGTCAGCATAGCTGTAATTCTCTTGGACTTCCCTCACAGCTGCCCCTGGGCTGCCCCAGGCCCAAGCACCTGTGTGCATTCCAGGCAGGAAGGAAGGAGACACCACTTGAATCTGTTTATCTCACAGGAAAAATAAAGGTTTTCACAACTGATTCAGAAAATACAGATGGCTGACCAGGTGTGGTGACTCATGCCTGTAATCCCAGCACTTTGGGAGGTTGAGGTGTGAGGATCGCTTAAGGCTAGGAGTTCAAGACCAACCTGGGCAACATAGCAAGGCCCCATCTCTATTTTTTTTTTAAAGTGGGGGCGGGCAGAGTGACTCACCCTATAATCCCAGCACTTTGGGAGGCCAAGGTGAGTGGATTACGAGGTCAGGAGTTTGAGACCAGACAGGCCAACATAGCGAAATCCCGCCTCTACTAAAAATACAAAAATTAGCCGGGTGTAGTGGCGCACGCCTGTAATCCCAGGACTTTCGGAGGCCAAGACGGGCAGATCACGAGGTCAGGAATTCAAGACCAGCCTGGCCAACATGGTAAAATCCCATATCTACTAAAAATTCAAAAATTAGCTGGGCATGGTGGCATGTGCCTGTAATCCCAGCTACCTGGGAGCCTGAGGCAAGAGAACTGCTTGAATGGGGACCCAAAAGGCAGAAGCTGCAGTGAGCTGAGACCATGCCACTGCACCCCAACCTGGGCAACAGAGCAAGACTGTCTCAAAAAAAAAAAAAAAGAATCTTGTGGAAGATGTCCATTGGCTGAGCTTGAGTCACATATCCTTTCCTGAACCAAACAGTGGGCAGAGAGCACAGTAATCCTACTGGCTAGATCAGGTCTTGGGCCTACCCCCAGGGCTTAGGGGAAATCAGCCCCACCCACATGCACTGACAGTACAGAGTTTCCCTAAAGGAAATTTGGGGTACAGAACCCAAAATAAGGGAAATCAATGCTAATCAGGCAAAAGGAACAGGCATCTGTGCACACCTTTGTCACGCTGGCCCTTGTCTCTATCCCCCAGAGTTTCTTGGTCACAGGACGTGACCCCAGCCAGGTCCTGGTGTTGAGGACAGGACCTTTACCAGGAGGAGTCAACACCTACCAGATCCAGAAGATTCCCGGAGGTAAGGCACGTTCCCTGAGTCTCCAGCCCACAGTCAATTGATCACTAAAAACTGTCAGCTAGACTGGCGAGGTGGCTCACGCCTGGAATCCCAGCACTTTGGGAGGTTGAGGTGGGTGGATCACTGGAGGCCAGGAGTTCGAGACCAGCCCGGACAACATAGTGAAACCCCATCTCTCCTAAAAATATAAAAATTAGCCAGGCTTGGTGAAGCACGCCTGTAATCCCAGCTACTTGGGAGGCTGAGGCATGAGAATAGCTTGAACCCAGGAGATGGAGGTTGCAGTGAGCCGAGATCGCACCACTGCACTCCAGCCTTGGCAACAGAGGGAAACCCTGCCTGAAATAAAAAATAAAAACTGTCAGCTTTGCTTCCAAAGTATCTGATAAATATTCCTAACTGCCTCCCTTTCCTTCCTGAAATCCATTCTGAGCAGAACATATTTTAAAACATCAATCAGGTGTTAAACACCTCTGCCTCAAACCCTGCGAAGAACATACAACATCCTTATATACAAATGCGAAGTCCTTGTCACGATCTGTGCGTGTGATCTAGCCCCTGCCCGTCTCTCCATCTATTGACCCTCATTCTGAAGCAGGAACGGCGGAGAACAAACCTCTAGAACACCGAACTGAGGAAGGAAGTGGCTTTTTATTCAGCCAGGAGCTGCGGGGGGCTACAGCCTCATTCACAGAGCTCCGTAAGCTGCAGCTTCTCTCCCCCTTTATAGGCTTGCAATGCTAAAGGGGAAACTGAGGCGGAACTATGTCATTGTCCATTTGCTGGACGTCCAACCTTACAATCTTTTGGCTTCATTTATTTGCTAATTCATGTGCAATGTGAGCGGGGACCAGCAGGGGAGGGGGCTCACAGAGACAAGACAAAAGCAACAAGCTGTTTGTTGGCAGTGGTGTTTCCAGGAGGGAGCCTGGTCCGTGGAGGTGTGGGGGCGAGGCCCAGTGCTGGGCTCCAGCCTGCAGAGATAACATTGATCTGTAGCTCTTTCAAGGTTAACAGTTAGCAGAGAAGCTGGGAACTAAAGAGGGAGTCATTTTCCCAGCGCTTTCGTATTTTATTTCATTTTTTTTCCTTCTTCACTCTCCTTTCCATCTGGAAGAAGGGGAGGGAGGAGGTGAAATTGAAGGAGGCAAGGGGGTCTCCCCTCTCGATTCACTCTGCCCCTGACACCCGGTTCTCCTCTGTGTGTCTTTAGCATGCTAAGTGTGTTCCAGCTTCAGGACCTCTGCTTGGGTTCTTCCTGCATGATGCTCCTCCTGGAGGGGTTGCTTTAGTCTCCATCCTCCAGGCCTCTGCAGAAATGTAATCTTTCAGGCCGGGCGCGGTGGCTCAAGCCTGTAATCCCAGCACTTTGGGAGGCCGAGGCGGGTGGATCACGAGGTCAAGAGATCGAGACCATCCTGGTCAACATGGTGAAACCCCGTCTCTACTAAAACTACAAAAAATTAGCTGGGCATGGTGGTGCGTGCCTGTAATCCCAGCTACTCAGGAGGCTGAGGCAGGAGAATTGCCTGAACCCAGGAGGCGGAGGTTGCGGTGAGCCGAGATCGTGCCATTGCACTCCAGCCTGGGTAACAT
>NW_022437008.1:3013930-3027854 GCF_009761245.1 Sapajus apella
AAAAAAAAAAAAAAAGGAAATGTAATCTTTCTTGACCATTGTAGTTAAAAGGTGGCCCCTTGGTCACTTTCTTTTTCTTTTCCTTTTTTTTTTTTTTTGAGACAAGGTCTCACCCTGTCACTCAGTCTATAGTGCAGTGGCCCAGCCTCAATTCATTGCCACCTCTGCCTCCCAGGTTCAAGCAATTCTCATGCCTCAGCCTCCCAAGTAGCTGGGATTACAGGTGCACACCACCACACACAACTAATTTTTTGCTTCGTTTCGGTGGGTTTTTTTGTTCGTTTGTTTTTTGTCTTGGTGGAGTTTTTTGTTGTTGTTATTTGTTTTTGAGATGGAGTCTTGCTCTGTTACCAGGCTGGAGTGCAGTGGCACGATCTCGGCTCACCACAACCTCTGACTTCCTGGTTTAAGCAATTCTCCTGCCTTAGCCTCCCTAGTAGCTGGGATTACAGGCATAAGCCAGTATGCCCAGCTAATTTTTGTATTTTTAGTAGAGACAGGGTTTTACCAAATTGACCAGGATGGTCTCGATCTCCTGACCTCATGATCCGCCCACCTCAGCCTCCCAAAATGCTGGGATTACAGGTGTTAGCCACCACACCCAGCCAATTTTTTGTATTTTTAAGAGACGGGTTTTACCATATTGGCCAGACTGGTCTCAAAGTCTTGACCTCAGGTGATCCACTCACCTCGGACTCCCAAAGTGCTGGGCTTACAGACGTGAGCCACCATGTCCAGCCCCTTGGTCACTTTGAATCAGTCCATTTCCTTTATGGCACTCAATATGATATCCACTTGGCCCAAGCTGGGGTGCCGTGGTACAATCTTGGCTCACCTACTTCCCAGGTTCAAGTGATTTTCCTGCCTTCACCTCCCAAGTATCTGAGATTACAGGTGTCCAGCACCACACTCAACTAATTTTTGTATTTTTATTTATTTATTTTGTATGTTACGTTATGTTATTTTATTTTTTATTTATTTATTTATTTTGAGACAGAGTCTTGCTCTGTTGCCCAGGCTGGAGTACAATGGTGCAATCTCCATTCACCTCAACCTCTGCCTCCTGGGTTCAAGTGATTCTCCCACCTCAGCCTCCTGAGTAGCTGGGATTACAGGCACCCACCACCCACACCTGTCTACTTTTCTGTATTTTTAGTAGAGATGGGGTTTTAACATGTTGGCTAAGCTGGTCTCAAACTCCTGACCTCAGGTGATCCGCCCACCTCAGCCTCCCAACGTGCTGGGATTACAAGCACGAGCCACCACGCCCTGACTGTTTACTCGTTTATATTCTGCCTTTCCCCCTTCTGCCCCACGCTAAAAAGTAAGCAACCAGAAGGCAGTGAACTTGTCTGCCTTTTGATAACTGTATCTCCAGTGCCTGGAAATGACTAAGGGCTCAATAAGTGTTTGTCTAATGAACGAATCCTAGTTGATGGCATAAGTGGGAAACAAGAGTAAAGATGGGATGGTCGGGCGCGGTGGCTCACGCCTGTAATCCCAGCACTTTGGGAGGCCAAGGTGGGTGGATGATGAGGTCAGGGGTTCGAGACCAGCCTGCCCAACATGGTGAAACCCTGTCTCTACTAAAAATACAAAAATTTCTGGGCACAGTGGCATGTGCTTGTAGTCCCAGCTACTTGGGAGGCTGAGGTGGGAGGATTGCTTGAGCCCAGGAGTTCTGGGCTGTAATGCGCTATGTCGATCGGGTGTCCACACTAAGTTCAGCATCAATATGGTGTCCTCCCGGCAGTGGGGTACCATTAGGTTGCCTAAGGAGGGATGAACTGGCCCAGGTCGGAAACGGAGCAGGTCAAAACTTCCGTGCTGATCAGTAGTGGGATCGCACCTGTGAATAGCCACTGCACTCCAGCCTGGGCAACATAGCAAGACCCACACTCTTAAAAATATATATATATATCTGGTCATGGTGGTGGGCGTCTGTAATCCCAGCTACTCAGGAGGCTGAGGCAGGAGAATCGCTTGAACCCAGGAAGCAGAGGTTGTAGTGAGCTGAGATTGCGTCATTGCACTCCAGCCTGGGTGACAGAGCTAGACTACATCTCAAAAAAAAGAGCAAAGATGGGGACTCTGAGTAGTGGGAAATTCCCTGTTCTGAAGGTCCCTGGGGAGATTCTGAAGGAATGGGGGACCAAGAGAGTCCCAGGAAACAGAAGACTGTACCACTCAAGTTTACTTTCTTCTTCTTCCTTCCCCCACCCGAGGTGTGACCCTGGAATCCTCCAACCTCTGCATGCCAGACCTGCCCCATCTCCTGGCCTTTCTATCAGCCAGCAGGTACAGGTCACCCATCCAAGGCACTAAAGGGGACCCTTCCCTAAGACACCCCACTGACACTGTGGCTCCCACCTCTCTATTCTCAGGGATGTTCTGCCCAGAACCCTGCTCTTGCCCCCTCCCACTCTAGGGCCTGGAGATGAACACAAAGGTGAGGCATGGTTCTCCAAAGGAGGGCACAGCCAACCTGCCAATTTCCTTGCTCCAAGGAAATGAACGCGGCTCCGGGACCCAGACTACTGGGTTTGAGAGAAATATAGAACTGGGAGCTAGAGAGAGCTGGGGCCGGGACTTTGTAGCCCCAGAGGGAGGAGGGGATGGAGGCATGTATTCCTGGGTCCTAACGGAGGAGGGGATTGGAGGAGGAGGGAACTGGGGGTCCCGGACTCCTGGGCCTAAGTGAGGAGGGGACTGGGGGCCTGGACTCCTGGGTCTGAGTGAGGAAGGGCCAGGAGCTAAGCCTTAGCACCTCCAGCAATGAAGGTGGGAAGTAAGTCGCCTGGTGCCCTGAAGGGACCAGGGTTGGTCTCTCGGATACCCAGGACGCCTTCTCACTTCTGCTATCTCCAGATCCTCTGCAGATCGGCAGCATCCAACAGGACACCCCAGGGAAGGTGCTTTCCATTATTAACCAACTCTACCTGGAGACCCACAGAGGCTGGGGGAAGGAGCAGACCCCCCAAGAAATAGAGCCAGAGGCTGCCCAGAGATATGATCCAGGTTAGCTGGGAGGGGAGGCCCTGGGCCTCTGAGGGAGGAGGGAGCTGCTGCCCCTGTTCTAGGGGACCCAATGCCCTCCTCACATCCAGCCCCCAGGAACCCTGCGCCTCACGGAGTCTCCTGGGTGAAAGGCCCGCTCAGCCCAGAAGTGGGCCATCCTGGGCCGGCTCTTGCCAGCCTCCTGGAGGAGGAGGAGGAAGACCCTGAAGGAAGGGAGGAAGAAAGGGAGGACGACCCTGAAGAGGAAGGCCCCGAGGACATACTCACCATTCACATCCAAGCTCTGGTCAGGGCTCGGAGCAGCTACGTGGCCAGGAAGTACCGAAGTCTTCGGTTGCGCATCACCTCGGATTCTGGGGGTCCCCACAGGCCTGGGGACCCAGCCACGGAGCTGCTTCAGGATGTGCGGCAGCTCCTTATTGACCTTCAGGATCACCTGGCAAAGGACCCCTACATCCAAGCTGTCTCTGGGAGAAAGGGTCCTGGGGTCTCCAAGAAGGATGAAGATCCAGGTAATGGGAGGATGGGAAGGGAGCTTGAACCCATGGGTTCAAGTGTGCGATGTTGTTCTCTCCATCGGCGCGCACACATATTTCCTTCTGCACCCACATGCCCTTCCTACACATCCCACGCGTTCTATCGCCCACGTGTGACAGCCATATTCCCTTGTCCTGCGCACAAGTTCACACCCGGGGTCACTCTTCCACACGTGTTCACACCCATGTCTACACTTGCAGGGACCAGAGCTAGTCAGGGGAAGCAGTGTGCCAGGGTGGGTTGGTGGAGCGCGTGGGTGGACGCGGGGCAACTTGGCGGCCCTGCGCTCACCCGTCCCCCACCCCCTCGCAGGCCCTGCGCTGGAGACGGCCGTGTGCCAGGCGGTGCTGGAGCCCCTGAAACCGGCCCTGTGGACGCGACTCCGCACGCTCCGAGCGCCGGAGCTGCGGCGGCTGCGAAGGCGACAAACAGCCCTGCGGGCGGGGGCGGGGCCTATGGGCTCACAGGGGGCGGGGCCCGAGGGTCAGGGCCCCGCCCCCGCCCTGCGGAGCCGCATCCACGCGCGCCTTGCGCACCTCCACGCCGCCTGCGCCCCGCGCCGCAAGGTGGCGCTTCTGTTGGAGGTGTGCAAAGATGTCTACGAGGGCCTGGCTCAGGGCGAGAACCAAGGTAAGGGAAGGGTCAACGTGTAGCGTGGTGGAGAGCGGCTTGAGGGTTAGGGGAGCGTTTGCGGGCGCACGTCGAGGGAGAGGGTAGCATTGGTGGGAGGCGTCTGCGCGGTCCTGGGGATTCTGGTAGGAGGCGCTGTCGTGCCTCACAAGGTGAAGGGGCAGCGGGCCCTCGCGGTCCTGGGGATCGGATGGAAGGTGTCTGCGCGCCCCCATCTATCTCAGGACCTTTCCTTGGGCTTTCCCAGATCCCCTGGGGGCCGACGCCTTCCTGCCGGCGCTGACCGAGGAACTCATCTGGAGCCCGGCCATTGGGGAGACGCAGCTGGACGTGGAGTTTCTTATGGAGCTCTTGGATCCAGACGAGCTGCGGGGAGAGGGTGAGCCCCCAACTCCAGAATGCTGGAACCCAAGGCTTCCGGGATCCCAAACAGCTTCCCTTCGGCAGCAGGAGGGACAGCAGGCAAACTGCAGGGGGATTTGGGACGACCAGGGAAGCCGAGGGGGCCGAGCTGACCTCCCTTTCCTACCCCCAGCCGGGTACTACCTGACCACGTGGTTTGGGGCGCTGCACCACATTGCCCACTACCAGCCCGAAACGGACCGCGCGCCCCGGGGGCTCAGCTCCGAGGCCCGCGCCTCCCTGCACCAGTGGCACCGCAGGCGGACGCTGCATAGAAAGCAACATCCCAGAGCCCAGGTGACTGCCCTTCCGGCTGCAGGTGGAAGGGAGGGTGAGACTTGGTGCCCTTCTGACACAGCTCCCACCTCTCCCCACAGGCCAACCTCCCCTTTAAGGAGCCGTGGGCAGAAGAGACTGTGCCAGGGACCAATCACGATTAGGGGTTCCACACCCCTCCTCACGCCCCGCCGTTCACGCCTGTAATCCCAACACTTTGGGAGGCCAAGGTGGGAGGATTGCTTGAGCCCAGGAGTTTGAGACCGGCCTGGGCAAAATAGTGGGACACCGACTCTACCAAAAAAATAAAGAAAAATTAGCCAGGCTTGGTGGCACACTCCTGTGCTTTGCAGTTTTAGAGAGGGGTGTCAGAGAAAGCCTCATTGAGGTAACATCTGCAGAAAGGCCTGAAGGAAGGAAGGGGAAGAGCAGTGATACTAGGAAGAGCATTCCAGGAAGCAGGATGAGCCAGTGCAAAGGCCCAGAGGTAGGCTGTTCCCTTCTCCTGGAACCCCTCCCTCCTCCTTGATGCTCGTAAACCACATGGGTTAGGAGTCTGGACTGACCCAGGTGCGCCTGGCATCTTGCTTGAGGAACAGGTGTGTTTTGTTTTGTTTTTGAAAGAAGGTCCCGGCTGGGTGCGGTGGCTCACACCTGTAATCCCAGCACTTTGGGAGGCCGAGGCGGGCAGATTACGAAGTCAGGAGTTTGAGACCAGCCTGACCAACATGGTGAAAACCCATTTCTATTAAAAATGCAAAAATTAGCCAGGTGTGGTGGCAAGTACCTGTAATTCCAGCTACTCAGGAGGCCGAGGCAGGAGAATCGCTTGAACCCGGGAGGTGGAAGTTGCAGTGAACCGAGATCGTGCCACTGCACTCCAGCCTGGGCAACAGAGCGAGACTCCATCTCAAAACAAAACAAAACAAAACAAAACAAAACAAAACAAAACAAAAAAAAAAAAGGAAGAAGAAGGTCTCTGTCTGTCGCCCAGGCTGGAGTGCAGTCGCATGATTTCAGCTCACTGCAGCCGCCTTAACCCCCTAGGCTCAAGCAATCCCCCTGCCTCTACCTACCAAATAGCTGAGACACAGCCACCTACCACCATGCCTAATTTTTAACATTTTTGTAAAGATGGGGTCTCTCTTTGTTACCCAGGCTGGTCTCAAACTCTTAACCTCAAGCAGTCCTCCTACCGTGGCCTCCCAAAGTGCTGGGATTACAGGCATGAGCCACCGCACCCAGTCCTGATTTTTTTTTCCCAAATAATGCATCACTTGCTAACATACCATGTATTTATTTATTTCAATGTTCATAGTAGCTACAATTTAAACAACTAAAAAGAAACAAAGTTAACATGAATAACAGTATGTCTGGCTGGGTGCGGTGGCTCACGCCTGTAATCCAAGCACTTTGGAGGCCAAGGCGGGTGGATCACCTGAGGTCGGGAGTTTAAGACCAGCCTGACCAACATGGAGAAACCGCGTCTTTAAAAAAAATAATAATAATAATAATAACAATGTGTCTGATTTAACCCAATGTATCCCAAATATTATCACTTGAACAAGTATCCATATTAAAAAGTTACTAAGATATTTAAAACTTTCTATGTTTGTGTATGTGTATAGTAAAGCTTTCAAATTTGCTGTGCATTTGGCTGGGCGTGGTGGCTCAGGACTGTAATCCAAGCACTTTGGAGGCCAAGGCAGGCTGATCACCTGAGGTCAGGAGTTCAAGACCAGCCTGACCAACATGGTGAAACCCTGTCTTTAAATAATAAAAAAAAAGAAAAGAAAAGAAATTTACTGTGCATTTTACACTTACTCACATCGCAGTTTGGACTAGTCACATCATTTGTTTTCTTTCTTTTTTTTTTTTTTTTTTTGGGATGCAGTTTCACTCTTGTTGCCCAGGCTGGCATGCAGTGGCACGATCTTGGCTCATGGCAACCTCCACCTCCCTGGTTCAGGTGATTTTCCTGCCTCGGCCTACCAAGTAGCTGGGATTACAGACATGTGCCACCATGCCCAGTTAATTTTGTGTTTTTAGTAGAGACAGGGTTTCTCCTTGTTGGTCAGGCTGGTCTCGAACTCCTGACCTCAGGTGATCCACCTGCCTTGGCCTCCCAGAGTGCTGGTGTTACAAGCATGAGCCACCACACCCAGCCTGGACTAGTCACATTTCAATTGCTCACTAGCTACACGAGGTTTCCAGCTACCATTTTGGACAGCACAGCCTTAGAATGTCAGTTCTGGGAGATTGGGGATCTCTGTTTTATTTATAGCTGTGTCTTCCTGAGTGCCTAGATCAGTACCTGGTACACAGTTATAAGCACTTGCTGGATGAATCAGTAAACAAAGTTTCTGTAGTGGGCTGGAAAACAGGTCCTAAAAGACACCTGTGTTTTAATCTCTACAATCCATGACTGTTAATTAATTCTTTTTAATTTTTATTTTGACATGCTATTTTGACAAATGTTTGTTTCTTTCTTTCCCTTCCTTCCTTCCTTCTTTTCTTTTCTTTTCTTTTGGATACTGAGTCTCACTCTGTTGCCCAGGCTGGAGTGGAGTGGTGCAATCTCGGTTCACTGCAACGTCCGCTTCCCAGGTTCAAGTGATTCTCCTGCCTCAGCCTCCTGAGTAGCTGGGATTACAAGTGGTCCATCCTCCTAGGCCTCAATAAGTGCTGGAATTACAGGCAACAGCCACTGTGCCCTGCCCCTTACTTTATTTGGAAATGCTCTTTGCAGATGTTATTAAATTAAGAATCTTTTTCTTTTTCTTTTTTTTTTTTTGAGACTAAGTCTCGCTCTCTCGCCCAGGCTGGAGTGAAGTGGCACAATCTCTGCTCAGATTAAGTGATCCTCCTGCCTCAGCCTCCCAGGTAGCTGGGATTACAGGTACACGCTGCCACTGCACCTGGCTAATTTTTTTTTTTTTTTTTTTTGAGATGGGGTGTTTTCCTCTTGTTGCCCAGGCTGGAGTGCAATGGTGTGATCTCAGCTCACTGCAACCTCCACCTCCCAAATTCAAGCGATTCTCCTGCCTCAGCCTCCCGAGTAGCTGGGATTATAGGCAAGCACCACCACGCATGGCTACTTTTGTATTTTTAGTAGAGACGGGGTTTCACCATGTTGATCAGGCTGATCTTGAACACCTGACCTCAAGTGATCCACCTGCCTTGGCCTCCCAAAGTGCTGGTTTTACAGGTGTGAGCCACTGTGCCCAGCATTTTTTTTTTTTTTTTTTTTTTGAGACAGAGTCTCGCTCTGTTGCTTAGGCTACAGTCCAGTGGTGCAAACTTGGCTCACTGCAATCTCCACCTCCTAGGTTCATGTGACTCTCCTGCCTCAGCCTTCCAAGTGGCTGAGATTACAGGCAAGCGATACCACGCCCAGCAAATTTTTGTATTTTTAGGGGAGACAGGGTTTCACCATGTCGGCCAGGCTGCTCTACAAACTCCTGGCCTCAAGTGATCTGCCAGCCTCGGCCTCCCAAAGTGCTGGGATAACAGGCATGAGCCACCGAGCCTGGCCTAATTTAAGAATATTAAAATGGGAGGCTGGGCGAGGTAGCTCACGCCTGTAATCCCAGAACTTTGGGAGTCCAAGGCGGGTGGATCACTTGAAGTCACCATTGTTTTTGAAAGCCAAAAGCTTGAGACTGGCTGTGCTGGACATCAAAGCAAGAAGTATTGGGGGGACTGCAGGATGTGACCCCGATCTTATCTTCCTACAGAACAGAGTAGGCAGCCGGACCCCAGCAGACCACAGCAAATCCGTCTCCTCCTTCAGGGAATAGCAGCAGTCTTTGGGGCAGCAGTGTGCCAAGAATTCCACTGCATTGATTCATTTATGTGTTTATGTATGTGTTTTTTATTTATTTCTAAATGGTGGTTAAAAAAAAAAAAAAAAAAAAAAAAAAACATAAAATTGGCTAGGTGTAGTGGCCAAGTAATCCAGCACTTTGGGAGGCAGAGGCCAGAGAATCACTTGAGCTCAGGAGCTTGAGAGCAGCCTGGTCAACATGGTGAAACCCCGTCTATATTAAAAATGCAAAAATTAGCCTGGCATGGTGGCTTGTGCCTATAATCCCAGCTACTTGGGAGGCTGACAGGGGAGGATCACTTGAACCTGGGAGGCGGAGATCTCAGTGAGCCGAGATCAAGCCATTGCACTCCAGCCTGGGCAATAAGAGTGAAACTCTGTCTCAAAAAACAAAAACAGCCAGATGAGGTGGCGCACGCCTGTAATCTCAACACTTTGGAAGGCCGGGACAGTTGAATCACCTGAGGTCAGGAGTTCGAGACCAGCCTGACTAACATGGTGAAACCTGTCTCTACTAAAAATACAAAAATTAGCCCGGCATGGTGGCACGTGCCTGTAATCCCAGCTGCATGAGGGTCTGAAGTAGGAGAATCACTTGAACCCGGGAGTCAGAGGTTGCAGTTAGCAGACTGCAGTGAGCCAAGATCACGCCATTGCACTCCAGCCTGGGCAACAAGAAAGAAACTCTGTCTCTAAATAAATAAACAAATAAATAGCTGGGCATGGTAGCTCATGCCTGTAATCCCAGCACTTTGGGAGGCTGAGGTAGGCGGATCAACTAAGATCAGAAGTTTGAGACCAGCCTGGCCAACATGGTGAAAACCCTGTCTACTAAAAATACAAAAATTAGCTGGGCATGGTAGGGGGCACCTGTAATCCCAGCTACTCGGAGGTCGAGGCAGGAGAATCGCTTGAATCTGGGAGGCAGAGGTAGCAGTGAGCTGACATCATGCCACTGCACTCCAGCTGGGTGACAAGTGCGAAACTCTATCTCAATAAATAAAGAAATAAAGTAAAATAAAATAAATTTTTATTAATTATTGTAAAAAACAGAAGACATACATTTTATCCTCAACTATTTTTAATTGTACGGTTCACTAGCATTCACCTTATTCACATTGTTGTATAACAGATCTCTAGAACGTTTTCATCCTGAGAACTGAAACCTTATAACCATCTAACAGACTCCCCACTTCCCGCTTCCTTGAGCCCCTGGAAACCACCTGTCTGCTTTCTGTTCCCATGATTTTGACTACCCCAGATATCTCATAAAAGTGCAATCATACAGTATTTGTCCTTTGTGACTGGTCCATTTTGCTCAGTCGTATAATGTCTTCCAGGTTCATCCACGTTGTAGCATGTGACAAGATTTTCGTCTTATTTTATTTTTATTTTATTTATTTATTTATTGAGACAAAGTCTTGCTCTGTTGCCCAGGCTGGAGTGCAGTGGCGCAATCTCGGCTTACTGCAACCTCCAGCTTCTGGGTTCAAAAGATTCTCCTGCCTCAGTCTCCCAAGTAGCTGAGATCACAGGTGTGCATCACCACACCTGGAGAATTTTCTTTTTGGTAGAGACAGGGTTTTACCATGCTGGCCAGGCTGGTCTCAAACTTCTGACCTCAAGCGATCCACCCTCCTCAGCCTCCCAAAGTGCTGGGATTACAGGCATGAGCCACCACACCCTTTTTGAGACAGAGTCTTGCTCTGTTACCTTCCCTGAAGTGCAGTGGCATGATCTCTGCTCACTACAGCCTTGACTTCCTGGGCTCCAGCAATCCTCTCACCTCAGCCTCACAAGTAGCTGGGAACACAGGTGCATGCACCATGCCCACCTACTTTTTGTATTTTTGGTAGAGGTGAGGTTTCGCCATGTAGTCCAGGCTGGTCTTGAGCTCAAGCAATCCTCCCACCTTGGCCTCTCAGTGCTGGATTACAGGAGTGAGCCACTGTGTCCAGTGTGGGTGGTCTTCTTCTTTCCTTTCTTCTTTCCTCCTCTTATTCTCCCCGTCCTCGTCCTCCCCCTCCATGTCCTCCCCCCCTCCTCCCCCTCCTTCTCCCCGGCCTCTCCCCCTCCTCCGTCTCCTCCCCATCCTCCTCCCCTCCTCTTCTTCTCCTTCTCCTCCTCCTCCTTCTTCTGCAGCTTCTCTCCTCCTCCCCCTCCTCCCCCTCTTATTTTTCTCCTTCCCCCTCCTCCTTCCCCTCCTCCCCCTCCTCCTCCCTCTCTCCTCTTCTTTTTCTCCTCCTCCTCCTCCCCTTTTTCCTTTTTGAGATGGAGCCTCACTCTGTACCCCAGGCTGGAGTGCAGTGGCACAATCTTGGCTCACTGCGACCTCCGCCTCCTGGGTTCAAGCAATTCTCCTGCCCTCCTGAGTAGCTGGGAATACAGAGGCCCACCACCACGCCCAGCTAATTTTGTGTTTTCACTAGATCATTTAAGGTCAGGAGTTGGAGACCAGCCTGGCCAACATGATGAAACACACACACACACACATTTATAGAGGCAACTACAGATATATACATTTATATATGTATAATATTTTTCTCCTGTTCCATAGCTTGTATTTCTACTTTTATTTCTTTTCATGCATAAAAGTTTTTAAGTTTGATGTAGTCCAATTTATCTATTTTGCACTTGTTTGTGCTGCTGGTGTCATATCCAAGAAATCATTGACAGATCCAATGTCATGAAGCTTTCCGTTCTGTTTTGGTCAGTGAATATTGTTTTTGTTTTGTTTTGTTTTTTTGAGACAGAATTTCGCTCTGTCACCCAGGCTGGAGTGCAGTGGTGAGACCTTGGCTCACTACAACCTCCACCCCCCAGGTTCAAGTGATTCTCCTGCCTCAGCCTCCCAAGTAGCTGGGATTATAGGCATACCCGGCTAATTTTTGTATTTTTAGTAGAGACGGGGTTTCACTGTGTTAGCCAGGATGGTCTCGATCTCCTAACCTTGTGATCCACCTGCCTCGGCCTCTCAAAGTGCTGGGATTACAGGCATGATTAAAAATAATTTTTTAAAAAGGAAGCAGGCCAGGCACAGCAGCACATGTCTGTAATCCCAGCACTTTGGAGGTTAAGATGGGAGGATTGTCTGAGCCCAGGAGGTCAATGCTGCAGAACTGTGATCACACCACTGCACTCCAGCCTGGGCAACAGAGCGAGACCCTGTCTCAAAAATAAATACATAAATACAAAATAATAATAATTAGGTGGAATGGAAAAAGCCAGACATGAAATAATACATACTACAGAATTTCATTCCAGAAAATGCAAACAGATTTACAGTGACAGAAATCAGACTGGGGCTGTCTGGGGCTGTGTGAATGTGTTGTTGAAATAGAAGAGAGATGGAACTTGGCTTTGGCTCACACCTACCACAGCATTCTTTCTTTTTTTTTTTTTTTTTTTAAAAAAAGATGGGTTTTCACCGTGTTGGTTAGGCTGGTCTTGAACTCCTGACCTCAGGTGATTCGCCCGCCTTGGCCTCCAAAGTGCTTAGATTACAGGTGTGAGCCACCACGCCCTGCCCACAGCATTCCTTCATGCTGTTCCCACTGATCACAAAACCCACACCACTACCTTACTGCCAATGGTCCTTTTACTTAAGGAATTTCAGGAACTGGCTGGGTATAGTGGCTCACGCCTGTAATCCTAGCATTTTGGGAGGCTGAGGCGGGTGGATCACCTGAGGTCAGGAGTTCAAGACCAGCCTGGCCAACATGGTGAAACCCCATCTCTACTAAAAATACAAAAATTAACTGGGCATGGTGGTGGGAACCTGTAGTCCCAGCTGCTCGGGAGGCTGAGGCAGGAGAATCAAACCCGGGAGGCAGAGGTTGCAGTGAGTCAAGATTGCACCACTGCATTCCAGCCTGGACAAACAGAGCAAAACACTGCCTAAAAAAAAAAAAAAAAAAAAAAAAAAAAAAAAAGAATTTCAGGAACTGGCCTTAAATGGTAACCAAGGATGTGAGTGTCCCAACTCCGGAAGGAAAGCTGAACAATTGATTTACAGCCTTGTTGCACCTGCCAGAACACCACGTGGTCCATTACTCAAAATAACCATTGTGGCCAGACAGTGCCAACCTGCGTGCCCTACCTTCCACATGCTTTGCTCACCCCAGCCCCTATACCCTCCCGCTAATGTCAATTTCTGAGCTTTGTCTAATAAAAAAGTCCTACTGGCTCCTTTTCCAGAGTCAGCCAGTGAATTTGCTCCCTTTCTCTTGTGCTGTCTCTCTCATACCCAGGCATAAACTCCCATGAAGTCTTGTCTGGGAAAACTCTTTTGACCTCAAGTCAATTTCAGTTTACTGCTAGGTATATAGGTGCATTCAGATCCCAACAACTTGTAGTCTGTCACACTGGGTGGAGGACACTGAAAAATAGAGGGCTTACAAGCAGGCTCAAGAAAACCTCTGCAGGTGTGGTGGTTCACATCCATCTAGCGCTTTGGGAGGCCGAGGCAGGTGGATCACTTTTCAGGAGTTCAAGACCAGCCTGGGTAACATGTTGAAACTGTCTCTACTAAAAACATAAAATTAGCAGCCAGATGATGTGGCTCATGCCTATAATCCCAACACTTTGGGAAGCCGAGGCAGCTACATCACCTGAGGTCAGGAGTTCAAGACCAGCCTGATCAACATGGAGAACCCCCCATCTCTACTAAAAATACAAAAAAATTAGCTGGGCATGCTGACACATGCCTGTAATCCCAGCAACTTGGGAGGCTGAGGCAGGAAAATTGCTTGAACCCAGGAGGTGGAGGTTGCAATGAGCTGAGATCGTGCCACTGCACTCCAGCCTGGGCAACAGAGCGAGAGTCTGTCTCAAAAAAAAAAAAAAACAGCCGGGCACGGTGGCTTACATCGGTAATCCCAGCACTTTGGGAGGCCGAAGCAGGCAGATCACCTGAGGTCAGGAGTTCGAGACCAGCCTGGTCAACATGGTGAAATCCCATCTCAAAAAAAAAAAAAAAAAAGAAAAAGAATTAGCTGGATGTGGTGATGCACATCTGTAATCCCAACTACTTGGGAGGCTGAGACAGGAAAATCGCTTGAACCTGGGAGGTTGCAGTGAACCGAGATCACGCCACTGCACTCCAGCCTGGGCAACAGAGCAAGATTCTGTCTGAAAAACGAAAATAAAACTTCTGTGGGTGTGGTAGTTCACTTCTGTAATCTCTGTACTTTGGGAGGCTGAGGCAGGAGGATTGCCTGAGGCCCAAAGTTTGAG
>NW_022437008.1:3032854-3053262 GCF_009761245.1 Sapajus apella
TCTTTTTTTTTTTTTTTTTTGAGACGGAGTTTCGCTCTTGTTGCCCAGGCTGGAGTGCAATGGCGCGATCTCTGCTCACCGCCACCTCCACCTCCTGGGTTCAGGCAATTCTCCTGCCTCAGCCTCCTGAGTAGCTGGGACTACAGACACGCGCCACCATGCCCAGCTAATTTTTTGTATTTTTAGTAGAGACGGGGTTTCACCATGTTGACCAGGATGGTCTCGATCTCTTGACCTTGTGATCCACCCGCCTCGGCCTCCCAAAGTGCTGGGATTACAGGCTTGAGCCACCACGCCCGGCCCAATCATACCTATAATCCTAACACTGAAGTGGGAGGACTGCTTGAGCCCGGAAGTTCAAGACCACCCTGGGCAACATAGTGAGACCCCTGTCTCTAAAAAAAAAAAAAAAAATTAGAGCAGCTGGGCGCTGTAGCTCATGCCTGTATTCCCAGCACTTTAGGAGATCGAGGCGGGCAGATCACTTGAGGGCAGAAGTTCAAGACCAGCTTGGACAACATGGTGAAACCCCATCTCTTCTAAAACTACAAAAATTAGTCTGGCGTAGTGGCGTGTGCTTGTAATTACAGCTACTCAAGAGGCTGAGGCAGAATAATCGCTTGAACCTGGGAGGCAGAGGTTGCAGTGAGTGGAGATCACGCCCCTGCGCTTCAGCCTGGGCAACAGACTGAGATTCCATCTCAAAAAAAAAAGGACACGATGGCATGTGGCTGTAGTCTCAGCTACTCAGGAGGCTGAAGTGGGAAGACTGCTTGAGCCCAGGAGGTCGAGGCTGCAGTGAGCTGTGCATGCATCACTGCACTCCAGCTTGGGTGACAAATGAGACCTCATATACTGCTGGTGGGAATATATGGTACAGATACTTTGCAAAACAATGTAGTACAGGAAAAAAAATATGGTACAGATATTTTGGAAAATAATGTTAAAATATGTTGCGTGACCCAACAATCCCACTCCTAGGTATGTGCCCTGAAAACACACATGAACACAAACAGGTATCACTAGGAATTGTCACAGCAGCATTATTTTTTTTCTCTTTTCTCATTTCGGGTCACTGCAACCTCCGCCTCCCAGGTTCAGGTGATTCTCTCGCCTCAGGATCCCGAGTAGCTGGGACTCACAGGAGTGCGCCACAGCACCCAGCTAATTTTTGTATTTTTAGTAGAGACAAGGTTTCACCGTGTTGGCCAGGATGGTCTCGATCTCTCGACCTCGTTACCCGTCTGCCGCGGCCTCCCAAAGTGCTGGGATTACAGGCGTGAGCCACCGCATCCGGCCTGCATTTTATGTAGAGAGGTTTCACCATGTTGCCCAGCTTGGTCACGAACTTCCAGACTCAAGCAATCTGTCCCCCTCGACTTTCCAAAGTGCTGGGATTACAGAGAAGGCCACCGTGCCTGGCTGGCATGGGTTTACAAGGATTTGAAGGGTCGGATTAAGCTTTGTGAGGTTTAAGAACGGGAGCGACTTGCTCTTTCAGAGGCTGCTCAGCCGTGGTAATTTTCCACGGTTCTTCCGCTCTCCGGGCCAGTTTTACTTCATCTGTGAAATGGGGGTAGGCCCTGAGGTCCCCTGTTTCCAGACATTCTCTGCATTCCTCATGACCACCCAGACCAAGCTGCTATTGCCATACCACTAACAGTCGAGGAAGGCTGTGACTTTCCCAAGGGTACAGAGACAGTAAATGCAGCCTCCACATTGGAACCACGGCAGGGTGGGGTCCAGGCCCCTGCTCTGAACCCCCCTTCACTACAGCCTCCCCCATCACCCTAATAGGCCCTGCAGTGCAGTGAGGATGCGTCTGCTCAGGCGTCAGACCAGCCCCGCCATGCCACTGGCAAGCTGTGGCATCCTGGGTTAGTCACTTGCGTCTCTTCAGCCCATTTCCCTACGTGCGCAATGGACACCCCAAACACTTGCCTCAGCCAAAACAACACTTGGCTGACCAGGAGGAATGATGCGCGAGTCTCAAACAATTGCGTGACTTTCTCCCGGCGGGGGGCGGGGGTGGGTTTTGGGCGAAAAGGGACGCGGAGCCCGAACACCGCGGCTCCAAGGTCTTCCCCCTCCTTTCTCGACTGGTTTCCTCCATTCATTCCCCCGCAGGGTGACCCTCGGTCCCCTGCAGCGTCTCCGCTCCAGCGCCCCCTCCCCCCAATTTTTCTCTCCACTACGGGACTGAAAAAAGGTCGCGGTCCCTTTAAGGTCCGCCCCTCCCTCTCCCAAAACTTCCCAGTGTCTGCTCTTTTCGATCCGGGACGGCCGGCCAGGCTCGCCGCCGAGCTGGTAGGGGCTGGGGGCGAGGGGTCCGGGAGGGTGACGGGGGCACTGGCGGGCGGCGCCGCGCGCAGCCGGGGACTGGGGTCGAAGCAGCGGGATGGGGGCGGGGCGGCGGCGGGGAGGGCGGGGGGCGCGGGTCACGAGGCCGGGCCGGCGGCCTGGAACGTGCAGCGCCAGGGAATCCGTTCCGCCGCGTTCCGGCCGCGCGCGCCGGCGCGAGGGGCGTCCGGGCCGGGCGCGGGGGCGGGGAGGGGAGGGGCCCCCTCTCTCCCCCTCCCCCCACCGCATTCCTCTGACGTTGGGACAGAGCGACCCCGCCCTTCGTCGCGACCGGCCCCGCCTTCTCCCGTCACACGGGTCACGTGCTTCAGACGCGGCCCCGCCCCCGTGTCTCTTCCGCTAGCGTATTGGGATCTTCTCGGTGTCGGAGGGGTGGGGGGAAGGGGAGCTGGCCGAGGTCCCCAGCAGGGCCCGGTCCCCAGCAGGGCCTCCTCCCCAAACTTTATTTCCCTTTACCAGCAGACCCACCAGGCCTGTCCCCCTCTCGAATTACCATTGACCCCATTTTTTCCGAGATAGGGTCTGGATCGGTCGCCCAGGCTGGAATGCAGGAGTGTGATCACAGCTCACTGCAACCTCGAACTCCTGGGCTCCAGCGATCCTCCCGCTTCGGCCTCCCAAGTAGCTGGGACTACAGCCACGCGGCACCACGTCTGGCTAATTTTTGTATTTTTTGTAATGACGGGGTCACACTTCGTTGCCCAGGCTAGTCTCCAAGTCCTGGGTTCAAGCGAGCCTCCCGCCTCGGCATCTCAAAGTGCTGGGATTACAGGTGTGAGTCACAACACACGACCTCCATTTCAAAGTCAGTTTCCACCAGGAAACTCTCAACTCGAGAGCCCCGGTCAGCCGGGCGGAAAGGTTCTGGAGAACTTTTTGGGCGTCCACGCCTTTCTCACGACGCTAGCTTCGCTTCCCCCACCCTTTGGCGACATCGTCACTTGCCAATAGCTTCGCTGCGGTGCCCACCGCCTCCCCCACCCGTCCCACCCCGCCACACGCGCGGGGCAGCCCCATAACGTTAGCTTTTGGGTCAGTCCTCGTTTGCCCCGCCGCCTGCCGGCGATAACTGGAGCGCTCCTCTCTCCACCCTCAGGCTCAGCCAGTCGGGCTTCGCTGGAGGCTGGAGATACCCTCTGGCATTCTCTGCGGGGCAGTGCCGGTGGTCTTACCCCGCCCTTGAGGAGGAAAGGCCCGAAGCAAGCACAGATCTCAAGAACGCCTCCCCTGTGCAGGGGGCTTGCACTGTGCCAGGTGCTACACTGCGCACTTGGTAGGTGGCCACCCTCTCCAAGGTCGGGGCCAGGACCTCCTATAGCGCTCAAAAGGGTCGAGCTGTTAGGTGAAAACCACAGGCCTTGAGTGATGGCTTTGTGGGGAAGCCTGGGGGTCTGGGACCGCAGGGACCTGTGAACTGAGATCGCACGGACAAGATGACTTAGCCCTTAGCTCCTGCCCGAGGGGTAGTGGAGGGACTTCCAGGTGGAAAGGGCTGCACCGGCACAGATCAACAGTGAGAGGAGGAGCCTTTTCCCAAGGGAAACTGAAAGGGGTTACGGCTGAATATAGAACTGGGCAGGGTCCGAAGACAGTCGGCAGCAGCAAGTGGTTTTACATTGAGGAGAAGGTTGATTTGGGATTTTAAAGAATCCCTTCTAGAGGTGGAGAGGAACAGGGTACAGTGATCGCGACAGAGGTATCTTGGGAGTTCCTCTCAATCGCGGTCTAGCCTTCCGGGGCGCACACAGCAGGAGCTGCATAGATACTCTGGGTACTCTAGGCCGTCGCTCTCTTGAGGGGTGGCCCCGCCTCTGGGCGGCGCCTGAAAGCACATTGGCGCATGCGTTTTTCGCCTTCGCTCGTCTCCGAGACTGCAGCAAAAAGCGCCTATCCTGGGGTGGGGCTCCCCATTTTTATCCAATCAGAGCGTACCAGGAGTCCTACCATCTGGTGAGAGGGTGCGCTGCGCTCTTCGTTGACCAATCAGTGGAGACGCAGAAGAATGGGCATCCGTAGTAACCACTGGAGAGAGACCAAAAAAGGGCGGGGCTTCCTTGTCTCCTTGTGAAGTGGCGCGGAAAGGTAGTCATTGTGACTGGGTGCTGAAGACTTTCGGCTTGACGGATTAGCGAGGAGACCAATGAAAGCGGGAGGGAGGCGGGGATTCTTGGGCGGTTTGGTGCGCCGCTCCTATCACGTGCTGTTAGAGAGGCCAGCGGCCCTAGAAATCTGACCTATTAAATTGGATTTTATTTTAAGGCGGCGGGGTTGACGGAATGACTGGCAGAAAGCGATCACCTATAAAGAGTGTCTCAGACAAACGAGGGCGGTCCCTCCTGCAGAACGGCGTGGGCAGTGTCCAATAGGCGCGCGAGGCGTGTGGAGGCCTACCCTCCCCCCGCGGCGGGACCAGTGGCTCCCCCTATCGGGTGGGGGCGGCGGGTGACGGGCGTGTCCCTCCCCCAATGAGAGGCGGGGGGAGGCGGGTTCTGCGCCGCCATGTCGCGGAGGCTGCTGCCCCGGGCGGAGAAGCGGCGTCGGCGGCTGGAGCAGAGGCAGCAGCCGGACGAGCAGCGGAGGCGGTCGGGAGCGATGGTGAAGATGGCGGCGGCGGGCGGCGGAGGCGGCGGTGGCCGCTACTACGGCGGCGGCAGTGAGGGCGGCCGGGCCCCTAAGCGGCTGAAGACTGACAACGCTGGCGACCAGCACGGAGGCGGCGGCGGTGGCGGTGGAGGAGCTGGGGCGGCGGGCGGCGGCGGCGGGGTGAGGCCAGGGCCCTGGGCGCCGGGAAGGCCGGGAAGTGGGGGACAATTTCCCACTTGAGGGCATTTTAATTTTTTAGGGGTCTCTGCGCACGCGCCCAGGCCCTCGCGCTGTTGAGAGAGTGGGGGAGGGGAAGGGGCGGCCGTTGGGCAAACGGCGGGGTTTGCGCGAGGACAGGCGCCTGCGCCTGCGCGCAGTCCGGAGAGGGGTGTGGGGTGCGCGGAGGAAGTAGCTCGTGAGGCGATTGGCCTAGTGCGCAAGCGCCGCGGGCTGGCGTGTGGGGGCCGGGCACGCGGCCGGGCCGTTTTTTTTCCCCCTTTATCGTTTTCTTCGCTGGCCTCTTGCGCAGGCGCAGTTCTCCCGCCCGGCCTCGTGGGCGGTTGTGGGAGCGCTTCGTGATTGGGAAGGAGTGGGCGGCGGCCTTGTCCTCTCGAGTGGGGAATTCCGTCGGATCGCAGCTTGATTAAAGATCCAGCCTTGTTTCTATACAGAAATGGATGTGTTAGAGCATAAATGCCAGAACAGAGAGTATCTCACGCATTTTTGTGGGTATTGAAAATGGGAAGATGGAACTTGTGAAATGCTTTTTTTGCTGTTTAGGAATTAAGTGAAGCTTTAAAACCATCACAGGCCTGCTTACAATTTCTGGGGATTCATTGGGTACGGAGGGTTTGATAAACCAACCCTTCCTGGCCATGCTGGAAGCATTTCGGCTCCTAGTAATCACTCCCTCCGAAAGTACCAGTCGTTGTTTTTGGGTTGAGGCCCAGTCCCCACTCCCTACAAAATCTTGAAGTCTTGCAGTGCAGCCTGTTTGCGGGGGTGTCCGGGGTTTAGGAGTTAAGGAGTTGGTAGCGTCTTGATTTTCCTCAGGACTTGTCCTACAGGTTTTAGAGACATCTTAATTGAATTATTGACGCTCTTCGGTGAGGTTTGGGGCGATACTGGGATTCCCGATTTACAGAGGGGGTAATGGGCCAGGAGAGTTGAGGTGAATTAGCTAGTGAGGGGCAGGGCTGGCGTTAGAACCCCCTGTGGTTCAGGTAGTTTGTTCTTGAAATTGAATCCTATTCTATCCCCATTACACGCGCTTGTCCCCAGTGATTCTCAGTCTTGAGGCTGTCCCCAGAGCCCAGGAGAAGTGGAAGTGAGTTAACCTTCCTGATGACCAAAGGCTTCTTCTGTGTGTGGCTGGGTATAAGATATTTCTAGGAAGGAGCAGTCTTCCTTCTTAATGGTATGGGTTGGAGTTTCTTCTCTTTCTAAAAGACGGCCTTGTCTTTTCCGTAGTCTGACCTAGGCAGTAATTTTCAAAGCAGGTTTTAGTGGGAGGGTGATTCAGGATTAGAAGGGGTCAAGACTGGCCTAGCTGCCCCAGTTTCTGGGGCATGTATTGTTTTTTGCTGTGACTGAACCTGGGTGTGAGTGGTGGGGAACAGGCGTGCTTAGCTGGGTGATGATGGCTCAGCCAGCGAAAGGGCAAAGAACTTGGGGCACATCCAAAGGGGATGTCCTCATTCAAACTGTGGCGGATAGCTGTTAGAGCCCTTCTGCTAGCTTGTCTCCTTTCCCAGCTACTCTTTGTTCATGTTTCCTTGGTTGAGTGGACCAGTGGGAAGAGAGAGAAGTTCCTGGAATAATGTAAGGATTTGGGACTTGTGTGGTCCTCCCTCCATTCTGCCTTCCCTCAGAAGCTACAGGAAGAGCCAGTGGGCAAGTGACCACGTACTCAGGACCACTATTCTGATACAGAATCCTTTTGGGGTGATGGGCTTCAGCTGCTGCCTCTGCTCTGTCCTGTGCATCCTGCCTGGGTAGCATCCAGCTGTCTTTTCTGACTGGATCTACAACAGCACAGAGGCCACTGGGCCTTCATCTTGTACAGAAACAGAAAGAATTCTTGTTTCTGCTTCCTTTCTCAGGAGAACTACGATGACCCGCACAAAACCCCTGCCTCCCCAGTTGTCCACATCAGGGGCCTGATTGATGGTGTGGTGGAAGCTGACCTTGTGGAGGCCTTGCAGGAGTTTGGACCCATCAGGTATTGGGCTTGGGCCAGGAGTTCGGCTTCCAAAGTTGACTCCTTGGTGTCCTTATGTCTCTACGATTTCTGGTTGGAAACGGTGATTTCTTTGCCATTCTGGTCTAGGTTCTGTGGCTTATCTGCTTTTGGGCTGGCCATTTTACTTTGTGTCTGATGACAGCAAATTCCATGATCCTTTTTCCTTCCTTCCTTCTCTGCCCTTGTAGTCTCTAGTCAGTGTTCTCTTGTGAGACAGGGCAGGGTCTCACTCTGTGGCCCAGGCTTGACCGTAGTGGCACAATCTCATGCAGGCTCAGGCAGTCCTTCCACCTCAGCCTCATGAGTAGCTGGGACTACAGGCACACGCCACCACTCCCAGCTAATTTTTATTTTTATTTTGTAGAGGCAAGGTTTTGCCATGTTGGCCTGGCTGGTCTCAAACTCCTGGGCTCAAGTAATCAGTCCACCTAGGCCTCCCAAGTTTTCAGGTTACAGGCCACTGTTACTCACTGTAACATCCACTGTTCCTGGCCAATAATGTTTTATTCACCAAATAGTTACTAAATATTTGGTGCGTGCTATGTACTGCAGATACAGTAGTGAGCACAACTGTTCTGGATTCCTTCTCTTAGAAAGTTGCCTGCCAGAATGATTTGCACTGTGATAGCGTAAGTGCAAGAAGCCTTCTGTGGGCAGCATCTGACAGTCTGGTGAGGAGAGGTCAGGAAGGCTTTCCAGAGGAGGTGATGGCTGAGCTAGACCTCTTTGGCCTGTGGTACTGCTTGTGGCACAGGGTGTTCAGTTCAGGGATCATGATCGGTCTGCAGAGGAGTCCAGAAGCCATGGAAGAGTCAGTTCTCAAAAAATTGAATGATTCCCTTCTATCTCCGTTTTCCTGAGAGAACTGAAACCTGTTTTTTCTCTGCCAGCTATGTGGTGGTAATGCCTAAAAAGCGACAAGCACTGGTGGAGTTTGAAGATGTGTTGGGGGCTTGCAATGCAGTGAACTACGCAGCCGACAACCAAATATACATTGCCGGTCACCCAGCTTTTGTTAACTACTCTACCAGCCAGAAGATCTCCCGCCCCGGGGACTCGGATGACTCCCGGAGCGTGAACAGTGTGCTTCTCTTTACCATCCTGAACCCCATCTATTCGATCACCACGGTATGTGCCAGCAGACATTCCTTGTGGTGCCTTGTGAGGTCTCCTGTCTTCCCTTTTTCCCTATTCCCTCCCCCAGGCCAAACTGACCTGCCAGTGCCCCTTCATGTTGGCTGTGTTTGCTTTTGCAGGATGTTCTTTACACTATCTGTAATCCTTGTGGCCCTGTTCAGAGAATTGTCATTTTCCGGAAGAATGGAGTTCAGGCCATGGTGGAATATCCTTTGCTAAAAAACAGGTGTTGCTTAGGGTAGGGACTCTTCCAGGGCTTGGCAATGGCCGTTCTCTGAGCCAGCATGTGTCTCCTGACCATGGGAGTGCCCTGCCATATGCCAGGTGCCTTCACAGAGCCCAGTGACTGAGCAGGGAGGCAGTTACAGAACCAGGCATATCGTGTGGGTGTGTAAATCTTAGGGGAGAGAGCAGTGTTAGGAAATACGAAACGAATTAATTTTTATTTTTTTTATTTATTTATTTTTGAGACGAAGTTTCGCCGTGTCACCCAGGCTGGAGTGCAGTAGCACGATCTCAGCTCATTGCAACCTCCACCTCCCGGGTTCAAGTGATTTTCCTGCCTCAGCTTCCTGAATAGCTGAAACTACAGGCACATGTCACCATACCTATTTTTTTTTTTTTTTTTTTTTTTTTTTTTTCGTACTTTTAGTAGAGATGGGGTTTCCCTGTCTTAGCCAGGATGGTCTTGATCTCCTGACCTCATGATCTACCCACCTCAGACTCCCAAAGTGCTGGGATTATGGGCTTGAGCCACTGTGCTCTGCTGGAATTTATTTTTAAAGATATTTTTTTAAGCCAAATACGAGTGACCAACGTCTGGGGAACACAGTCTCAGAGAGGTCCTGAGAAAATGTCCCCGTTGGAATTTAAAAGGGATGTGGGGCTGGGTGCAGAGGCTCGTGTCTATAATACCAGTACATTGGGAGGCCAAGGTGGGTGTATCACCTGAGATCAGAAGTTCAAGACCAGCCTGGCCAACGTGGTGAAACCTGTCTCATAAAAATACAAAAAAATTAGGCGGGTATGGTGGTGGATGCCTATAATTCTAGCTACTCGGGAGGCTAAGGCAGGAGAATTGCTTGAGCCTGAGAGGCGGAGGTTGCAGTGAGCTGAGATTATGCCACTGCACTCCAGCCTGGGCAATAGAGCCAGACTCCATATTAAAAAAAACGGGGTGGGGTGGGGAATGTGGGAAGGTTTCTGAGGAGGTAATGTTCTATTTCTATGAGCAAATAGGAGCTGATATTCAAGGTGGAAGAAACAGTCTCTGCAAAGGTTGTAAAGTTGAAAGGGGCTTGTATTGCAGAACCTGAAAGACCTGAGGACTGCAGAGTAGCTGGCAAGTGGACAGGAGTTTGTAATAGACATTGAAAGAAGTTTTTAGGGCATCCTAGACAGACAGTAGTGTGATGCTTTAGGCAGGCAAAAGCCACTGATGGGCTTTGCGGGCAGAGCTGTAATCGGGTTGATGTTTCAGATTTAGTCAAAGGACCTGAGAGAGGACTGAGATGAAGGTAGTGTGGTGGCAGAAGAGGTTGCTGGTGGGCATATGTGGGGGTGCAGATTGCAAGAGAACTCTGGCCAGTAACTTTTCACCCAGGGCAGCGTTGAGTCCATCTCCACCATTACGGTCTGTTAACCTGAGGCTAGTGGCTGGGCAGTGAGCTGATTCCAAAGCCTCCACGTACACCACAGTCTCTGGATACTACCTTGTCTTTATCTGTTTCTGGAGCAATGAAGCCCTTCTCAAAGATCTCCTGTGTTGGGGCTTTCCTTAACTTGACTCACATTTGACTCTGTTCAGAGTGCCCAGCGGGCCAAGGCTTCGCTCAATGGGGCCGATATCTATTCTGGTTGTTGCACTCTGAAGATTGAATACGCAAAGGTACGTCTGGGAGGTTGCCTGCTCCCCGTTAGCTTCCAGGTGAGCTGGGGAATGGCTGACGTCAAGTCTTGTCTTCTTGCAGCCTACACGCTTGAATGTGTTCAAGAATGATCAGGATACTTGGGACTACACAAACCCCAATCTCAGTGGACAAGGTAATCCTGACGGCCACTTTGTTCTAAATATACCCGTCTTGCCTTCACTCGACTAGTGCACTTCATAGGCCTGGGCTCAGGGTTATGTAATGCCATTGGGCTCCCCATGGACATGGGAGGGCCTTGGGGTCAGCTTTTGACACCTTAGTGGGAGAGGGGGAGTGAGGGGCCTCCATGGGTTCTCGCTGCTGCTTATGGTCCTCCGATGCTGCCCAGGAAGCCTGGATGGGCTGGGAGCAGGGCCTCACTGCGGATGAGGCATGGGGGTGGCTCCTTTGAGAGTCTGGTTAAGGTCAGTGACTCCATTCTTGCTGAGGCAGAAATTGTCCTCTTGTTCTATGCTGTTGAGAGGGTCTGATTTGGGGGAGTAACAGTGTTGGGGGTGATGAGGTCTCCTGGGCTCTTGTAGCGAGCCTTTGAGCAAGCTGACCCTGTGGAGGTGAGACACTCTGGATTGGATCAGGGCGGACATGCCTCACATCATTTGTAGAGGGGACGCAACATCTCTGCAGGGGGCCCAAATGGACAGCCCCCTTCCTAGTGTCTGTCAAGAATGGTTTGCTTTTGGTAGGAGGGAGAGGTGGAGGATTGCCTATGAGAAACAGCGGCAGCCCCCCAGCAAGACCGTCCATCTCTGTGTCTGTCTTGGTCTGATAACGTCGGACCAGTCCATGGGCTGAGGGAGGAGGCTCGATGCTGACATCGCACAGGTCCTGAGAGGCCAGAGGCCCCCATTCCTAGGCAGGCCTGTCTTGCTCGCCCTTGCATCTGGGAAGCAGTGGGCAGGGTGGGCTAGACTCTCCCCAGGATCCTCACAGTGGGCCCTGTGGGCCTGGCTGCTCCCTCCAAAGGTCAGAGGCAAATTGGTGATCAAGTGAATGTACCAGAGCGGGCAATGGCATTACATGACTGCTAACAGAAACATGGCAACAACCATTTCTTCTCCAAGGAACATAAATAGAAGATGTGCAGACCGGCAGGGGCTAGTGGCAGGGGCTGGCTGTGCATTGGTTTTGATGCCTCTCAGCTTTGGCAGCCCCAAGGCTGGGGCCAAAAAAAACGAGGGCTGATGAGGTGACCTGGAGTGAGGGCGGTGCTTCGCCACCCCTCAGGAACCATACTTCAGCGGCTCTGCCTCTGCACATTGCTCACCAACACACAGGGTAGAAAACCACTAGCTCTTCCTGGAGAGAACAGAACATGCAGCCTCCACCACGTCCCCAGAAACAGCCGCAGACTTGAGCTCACTACATCAAGAACACCACACCGCGCTCCAAGGAACAGCTACAAGCACAGAGACAGAGGCATACAGAGACAAAGAGAGAAAGAGACGCAACATGGCAGCAGACACTGCTTTTTTATTAAACATTTTTTTAAAAAAAGTCAAAATCCAAGCAAACTTGAACCCGAGAATGTACACAGAAGTAGGAAACACAGAGAACAGAGCTCTCCCAGCCAGCCAGCGAGCGGTGCTCTTTTCGGAGAACGTTTCATAGACTGAAGTAGATTCCATGGGCCTCCAAGACAATAGGATCCTCTCTCCATTCCTCGCCATATGGGTTTTGTTTTTTAAGTCCTTTGGTTTGGGGAGGGCCTTCTTTTTTTCTGTTTTGATATTTTTATTTTTTCTGCAGTCACCGGCTGCCAACATAACCTGCACCAACTGGAGATCAGAAACCAAAAAAAAAAAACTTAAACCACAACAACAAAAAAAAATCAAAAAACCAAACAGACCAAAAACCAGACAGCCAAACAGCTCAGAGGCACACAGTTACCTGCTGGCGGGTAACCAGGCGCGCTCCCAAGGCCAAAAGCACGAGCGTAGTGGGGCCACTGGCACACCTCATACCAGGAGACACGCACACGGAGCGCTACACAGCCAGAAGCACTGCAGCACATATTTGAGGAGGTGACAACACGGAGGGACACTACCCACTTCATACACCTTTATTTCCACTTTTCTGATATCTTCTGAGGACAGAACATCTGTGAGCCATTTTTGATTTAATCAAAATACTGACTTTTAAAACAATTCTTTAAAAAAATTGTAGCGGATGTGTACCGTGACTTGTATTTATGACTGTAAAACCATGTGATGCAGGGTCGCAGTGTATGTTTGATGGGACGCCATCTTTCAGAACTGTGCTAACTCACTGTTGAAGCGTCCAATGGTAAGAGAAAATACAGATTTGTTTTTGTGAAAAATGGACATTGTACTCTGTACTTCTGCTGTAAGTAGTCCTTTCCATCTTTGTAATGACTGTTAACAAAACCCAGGCTGGGTGGCAGGAAAGGGCAGTGGTTTCCAGCCCTGAGTTTTGGAGTCAGCCAGACCTGGGTTCAAATCTGGCTCAGCCACTGACTTTGTGACTTTGGGCCAAAGTGTCTTTTAACTGCTCAGTTAAAAGTTAATGACTCAGTTTTCCTATCTGTAAAATGGGGCTACAATATCAGAACCTACCTCATAGGGTTGTTGTGAGGAATTTGAGAAGCTGTGATGTCTGTAAAGCGCTTAGCCCAGTGCCTGCCACTTAAGCGCTAAGTTAACGGCAGCGATTATGAACTGCTGGGGTCGGGGTGGATCTGCGCCATTGTTGGATGTGGGAATGTCGATGCCTTGTACATGATTGCTTCTTTGAACTGATTCTGCTGTTGCCCTGCTTGTCAGCTCCTATAGTCAGTCCCTCTTGGGCTGGCAGGACTGGGAGGGAGGGGGGACTGGGATTAAGAAAGAAGGGACCTAGAGAGACAGCGTAGAGCTCCTAGATCCTTGGGGGCTTTGGGGATCAAGATTCCTTTCCACCTGGGTTATTTTCCCTGGTCTTAATCTACTCTCCCTTCATTGGGAGTCAGTTTTGAAAGCTGCTTTTGGCCCCCACAGTATATCAGCTTCCATAGCAGCTGCAGGTTCCTCAGAGGGCCCAGGAGCTGGGCTTCCTCCCAGGGCCAGGGCAGGTGAGAGCACACAACCTGGCCTTGTCCTTCACAGAACAAGATCAGCCCTTTGGTATGAGTAGGGGAGGGAGAGTGGGTGCCAGCTTTGAGGCTGGGGCTTCATGCCCGCCATAGGTCAGATCACAAAAGAAGGAAGGATACAGCCCTTGAGGAAGGGAGGGCTTATAGCTTGCAGGAGCTGGGGGACTCGGATCAGCCTGTGCAGTCAGGAGGGAGGGAGAGACCGCAATTTCTGAGTGAGACTCTAACTGTTTTCTCTGTCTGCAGGTGACCCTGGCAGCAACCCCAACAAACGCCAGAGGCAGCCCCCTCTCCTGGGAGATCACCCCGCAGAATATGGTGAGGGCAGGGGGTTCCCCTCCGTGGACTCCCGTGGCTCATGTGCCCCTGCCCGCCGCCCGCCGTGCAAATTCTCACCCGTCCTCCCTCTCTTTCCTTCCCACCCCCCAGGAGGGCCCCACGGTGGGTACCACAGCCATTACCATGATGAGGGCTACGGGCCCCCCCCACCTCACTACGAAGGGAGAAGGATGGGTCCACCAGTGGGGGGTCACCGTCGGGGCCCAAGTCGCTACGGCCCCCAGTATGGGCACCCCCCACCCCCTCCCCCACCACCCGAGTATGGCCCTCACGCCGACAGCCCTGTGCTCATGGTCTATGGCTTGGATCAATCTAAGATGAACTGTGACCGAGTCTTCAATGTCTTCTGCTTGTATGGCAATGTGGAGAAGGTGAGCTGCCTCCAGGGCTGCTGGGTCCCTCGCTTGAGCTTGTATCTTGCCAGTCAGCACAGGGGGAGTCTGGCGCAGGGCAGGCAGCCCGAGCGAGTGACTCAGTGAGCCCAGTCAGCCTGCTTGCACATGGGCTCTATTTGATCCTCACTGTATGTGGGTGTTTTGTTTTTGAATCACCATTGTTTTTTATAAAAAAAAAAAAAAAAGGACTTTATCACATAAAAGTGCTAATATTTACCAGTACATGAATATAGAGATTTAGAAAACAAAAATGAATTTGTTCATAGTGAAACACCATCATGAAAGGATTTTCTCCTGAAAACTTGAGACGACCTGGCGACGCTGGGCCTTCCTGCCTTCACATGGGACAGTTGGCTGGTGCTGGGTGGTGGCTGAGCGTCTCCCTGAGACTGGGTGGTGTTTTGCTTACATTAAGGGCCTTGGGAGCCTCTGTGCAGCTCCTGACTTGGCCCATTACTTAGAGTAGCTCGTAACACGGGTGAAGTGATCTTATTAGGCACTGTTAAAGGTGCTTTGCATGTAGTGACTTGTGTAATTTCTCACAATCCTTCATGAGATGGGTGGGGGAAGTGGAGCACAGGGGTTAAATAACCTACCCAAGTTCACATAGCCTTTATGGGAAGCAGGACTCAGAGCCAGCACCGCTCTGTTGTGACCCAGCTGAAGGAGGATTTTACCTTCTGACCGTAGATACAGACATCCATAGGTAACATGTCTGTGTGTCGCAGGCAAACTGGTGAAAGTGGCTGATTTTTTTCTCATTCCTGCAGTTTCCTGTTCTGCCTCACTAAATGACTCACTGATGGGTTATGTCCCACAGTTGAAAACACAGCCCAGGCTCTGCTTTTCATCTTGAGTTGAGCACTTGGTGTGGGCCAGTCATGTTTTTCTAGAGGTCCTGATTCACCTGTGAGGACATGGGGGCCCAAAGCAGGAGATATGCTAACTTGGGAGGGACAAGAGAGGGGTCCCTGGTAGCCGGACAGAGGTGCTGACTGCAGCTGCTCTTCCTAAGGTGAAATTCATGAAAAGCAAGCCGGGGGCCGCCATGGTGGAGATGGCTGATGGCTATGCTGTGGACCGGGCCATTACCCACCTCAACAACAACTTCATGTTTGGGCAGAAGCTGAATGTCTGGTAGGTGCTTGGGCTAAAGAGGGTGGCACAGGTACGGGGGAGAGAAAGGGAAGGGAATGGAGCCCAGCAGAGCAGCATAGTGAGGCTGCAGTGTTTACCCACACAGAAATGGGGTGCAGCAGGTATGTTCCCAGACATTCTTCTGACACCACAGGAGAAAATGGGTCACCCTTGCTTCAGCTGTAGAGCAATGCCCCAAGGCAAACAGGGCCAGCTGAACCTCTGGAGGCAACAGAGGAAGGCTTGGGGGACAACTTTGGCTAAGGTAGAGGCTCCCCTTTCTTCCCCCTTGCAGTGTCTCCAAGCAGCCAGCCATCATGCCCGGTCAGTCATACGGGTTGGAAGATGGGTCTTGCAGTTACAAAGACTTCAGTGAATCCCGGAACAATCGGTTCTCCACCCCGGAGCAGGCAGCCAAGAACCGCATCCAGCACCCCAGCAACGTGCTGCACTTCTTCAACGCCCCGCTGGAGGTGACCGAGGAGAACTTCTTTGAGGTGCGTACCATGGAGCTGTGCAGGCAGTCGGGTCCTTATAGCCGAAGCAGCCTGTTCATTTCGGTCTTTTCTGCAAATAGCTATTGAACTCCTGCCCTGCCTGGCCCTCAGTTGAGTGCTGGGGACACAGCAGAGACCAGGACAGATAGGGATCCCTTCTCTCAAACTAGACAAAGTGAGAATGGCACCGAGTTTCTAGCAACGGTAGCATTTGCCGCACTCCTTCCTTGCATTTTTGACAAGCAGGGCAACTGCTCATGTGCTAGGAAAGCTGCTTCACAGGCCCATTGGTGAGGGCCCATTTCACAACAGCCACGTTGGCGGAGCCTCGGGGTGCCATCACCCTGATGCCATCAGAAGGTGGGCCCTATAAAGCTCAGCCGGGGGAACTGAGGCAGCAGGAAGGGAGGAGGAGGAACTCAGGTGGATCTGGCTGTGGTCTGAAATGTTGGCCTTGAGTTCAGCAAACAGCCCGGTGCAGCCTGGTGCCGATAACCAGATGCCTGCTGAAGATGGGAGAGAAGAAAGCAGCTTCCCATTTCAGGCACCTTACTAGTGGTGTTGCTGGCCTTTATTATGGCACAGGGATGCCTTAGAGGGTGTGATAAAATCTAGAAGCCTTTTCTCCCAAAAACTTCCAAGTATTGAGTCCTGCAGGGCCTGGTCTGCTTGAATCCTGTATGGCAGACTTTTTGTTTCAGAGTTCATTTACTATCTGTTTTTTTTTGTAGATCTGCGATGAGCTCGGAGTCAAGCGGCCGTCTTCTGTGAAAGTATTCTCAGGCAAAAGTGAGTTGTGTGCCTACCTCCTTCCCCTAGTTAGTTCCTTGGTGGTTGATGGGCAGCTGCCTAGTTCATATTGGGTCAGTCTAAAACCTTTGCTTTTCTCCTTGCTTTGCAATCAGGTGAGCGCAGCTCCTCTGGACTGCTGGAGTGGGAATCCAAGAGCGATGCCCTGGAGACTCTGGGCTTCCTGAACCATTACCAGATGAAAAACCCAAGTGAGTATCTGTGTGTCCTGCAGGCATCACCCCGGTGACCTAATGGGTTGGCTGGCTTCAGGCCAAGGATATCTTTCCTGCTCTTGAGATAGGACCCTGGGGATCTTCTCACTGTTGGTGACACAGGCAGGTGGGACCTGGTCACCAGGAGAGCAGCCTATGCTCCCCATGGGAGAGCCAGCCTGACTACCTGCTGCCACCCACTCTGCCAGCTTGGGAGTTGCTCAGGCTTGTCCTCCAGGGAGGCGGCATTCTCCCTTTGCATCAGAGACTGGCTTAGGTATAGGAAAGCCACTCTCTTACCTAGGAAAGAGGCAACACTAGCCAGCAGATAAAACTTGTCCATCCAGTTGCTGGGAGAGGCCCATTGCCTTGGGCTAGAGAAGGAGATAGGAATGGGATTCTCCATTGGAATGAAGGAAGAAAAGGAGAAACATGCATAATTGATCATCGGCTTGTCTTGAAGCCACATGTTGGGCAGTCACTCCTCAGACCCCTGCAGCTGACCTGCAGAAAATGGGAGATGGGTACAAAATTGAAGGAAAATGGGTTTGGGGAACCTCCAAAGACAAAGGAGCCAACCAAACTTCTCTCTCCTTCTTTGCAGATGGTCCATACCCTTACACTCTGAAGTTGTGTTTCTCCACCGCTCAGCACGCCTCCTAATTAGGTGCCTAGGAAGAGTCCTATCTGAGCAGGAAGACATTTCTCTTTCCTTTACGCCATTTTTTGTTTTTTGTTTCTGTTTTTTTGCAGAAGATCTTGTATTCTTCTTTTCTTTCTTTTTTTTTAATGCTAGGTTCATAGAGGCTTATCTTAATGGAAACGCTGGAAATCTGCAGGGGGAGGGAGAGGGGAACTGATATCTCCCAAGATTAACCTTCACTTTTAAAAATTATTGTCCATGTGATTTTTTTTTTCCTGTTCATACATTTGTGCTGCCCATGTACTCTTGGCACATTTCAATAAAATTGTTTGGAAAATAAACACAGCACTTGCTGGGATTCCAGGATGGATCTGCCCTCCTCCCTCTCACTATGTCCTGAAGAAGCACAGGCAGGCCTGGGCACGGTCACAGGCCCTCTGGAGGCATACAGAACCCTGAGAGGAGCAGGGTGGGCTTCAGACTTGGAATGGTGCTAGCAGCTGTCTTTGAGGAAAATCCAGCAGGCCTAGCGGCCTTCTTCCTGGGGCCCTGCCCAAGCAAGCTCTGTTGGGTGTGGTGGGTCATCAGCCTATGCTCCCAGCACTTTGCAGAGGCCAAGGCAGGCCAGATAACCTTGAGCTTAGGAGTTGAGCAGCCTTGGCAGCACTGCGAAACCTTACCACTACAAAATGTTGAGATGTGTTTGGTGACACACACCTGTAGTCCAAGCTACTCAGGATGCTGAGGCAGGTGGGTCACTTGAGCCTGGGAGGTTAACACTGCAGTGATAACACCCCTGCACTCCAACCTGGGTGACAAGAGAGACCTTGTCTCAGGAAAAATGGTTTCCAGCCTGGTCATGGTAACACCCCATCTGTACTAAAAATAATAAAATTAGCTGGGCATGGTGGCATGTGCATATAATCCCAACTACCCAGCAGGCGGGGGCGGATCACCCCAGCCTGGGAGGGTAAGGCCACAGTGAGCTGTGATTGGGTCACTGCACTACAGCCTGGGCAACAGGGTGAGACCCTGTCTCAAAAACAAAACCCTTTGTGTTCTGTATCATTTCAGAGTGACTTATCTTTACCCTTGCCGTATCATTGTGTGGATGTGTCATGATTTATTCAACCTGGTCCCAAAGAGTTACATGTGTCTTTACACAAATATCTTGGCCAACTTCCCTGATGATGATCAATAGGTAAATTCCTACCAGTGGAATTGCTGGGTTAAAGGATATGTATAGCTGGGTGTGGTGGCCCATACCTGTAATCCCAGCACTTCAGGAAGCAAAGGCGGGCAGACCACTTAAGGCCAGTAGTCTTGAGACCAGCCTGGGCAACATGGCAAAACCTGTCAACAAAAAGTACAAAAGTGAAAACGGCATGGTCACAGGCCGTCTGCCTATAGTTTCAGTTACTCCTGGGGGCTGAGGCAGGAGGATTGAGTGAGCTGTGATGGCACCACTGTAGTCCATCTGGGGTGACACAGTGAGACCATATTTCAAAACAATCGCAACATAAGGTAGGTAACTCCCCACTTGCAGGTGTGAATCTGTGAAGATGCCTTGCTATGGGGGTTATCACCCGGAAGGATCCTAGATTAAGGACTTTGAGTGCTGTTGGAAGGAAGGTCACCTGCAAAGGAGCAGGACACAAACCTTGGAGTTTATGCATATGTGCTTGAGAATAACCCACTTTGGGAATTTACTGTGAATAACGAATTCTCTTTTTTGAGACTGAGTCTTGCTCTGTCACCCAGTCTGGTGTACAGTGGAGCGATCTCTGCTCACTGCAACCTCCACCTCCCGGGTTCAAGCAATTCTCCTGCCTCAGCCTCCCGAGTAGCTGGGATTACAGGTGCATGCCATCATGCCCAGCTGATTTTTGTAATTTTAGTAAAGATGGGGTTTCACCATATTGGCCAGGATAGTCTCGAACTCCTCACCTCAAGTGATCTACCCACCTCGGCCTCCCAAAGAGCTAGGATTACAGGCGTGAACCACTGTGCTGGGCCTTACATTGTTAACATTTAACGAAGTCACAAAAGCATAATTTAGCAAATGAGCAAGTTTTGTTTCACTTTGGAAAGTTTCAAACAACCTCTAGACAAGAAAAAGCTACAGTCATGTTGCAGCCATAAACAAAATCAACTGGGGTGTTTTACTATTTTTAGCAGAGATGGGGTTTTACCATGTTAGCCAGGCTGGTCTCAAACTCCTGACTTCTGGTGATCTGCCTGCCTCAGCCTCCGAAAGTGCTGGGGTTACAGATGTAAGCCACCACACCCGGCCCAGCTATACTTTTTTTTACACCAAAGGAGCAAAGGATCATATTAAATGTTCTATTAATTACATCATATTTTTTCTCACACTTTTTTATCTTTGCATAGAGGTTTCAGAGTTTTCCATTATATAAACAGTCTGCTGTTGATGGGTAGTTAATGGTTCTGTCTTCCAAAAGAGCCTGTTTCTCTAGTCTGAAACCAGACAGGAGACAGGTTCATTAAGAAGGAAAGATACTTCCTTCAGTCCCACTGGCCCAGAGACATGTGTTCACCGCCTTGCTCAGTGTCTCCCTAAGGAGCATACTTAAGCGGTTTTGCAGTACTTTTTATGCCCTTGGGTTACTAGCTTTTCCTAAGGGAGTTCCGTTTTGTGTTTTTTAAGAACAGGAACTTTTTTTTTTTTGAGACAGAGTGTTGCTCTGTCGCCCAGGTTGGAGTTCACTGCCACAATCTTGGCTCACTGCAACCTCTGCCTCCCAGGTTCAAGCGATTTTTTTTGCCTTAGCCTCCTGCTGGGATTACAGGCATGTGCCATCGCACCTGGTTAATTTTTGTATTTTTAGTAGAGATGTGGTTTTGCCCTGTTGGCCAGACTGGTCTTTAACTCCTGACCTCAGGTGATTTGCTGCCTCGGCCTCCCAAAGTGCTGGGATTACAGATGTGAGCCACCACGTCTGGGCTTTTTTTTTTTTTTTTTTTTCATCCTTTCCTTATCCGTCGGCCGGAGTGCGGTTTCGTTATCAGGGCTTACGGCTGCTTCCCCCC
>NW_022437008.1:3053662-3065934 GCF_009761245.1 Sapajus apella
TTTTGAGACATACTCTTAGTGGCTCACCTAGGCTGGAATGCAGTGTCGTGATCAGGGCTTACTGCAACCTCCGCCTCCCAGGTTCAAGCGATTCTCTTGCCTCAGCCTCCCAAGTAGCTGGGACTACATATGTGTGCCACCAGGCCTGGTTAATTTTTGTATTTTTAGTAGAGACAGTGTTTCACCATGTTCACCAGGCTAGTCTCAAACTCCTGATCTCACGTAATCCACCCGCCTCAGCCTCCCAAAGTGCTGGGATTACAGGTGTGAGCCACCCCTCCCGGCTAAGAACATGAACTCTGGCCGGGCGCGGTGGCTCAAGCCTGTAATCCCAGCACTTTGGGAGGCCGAGGCGGGTGGATCACGAGGTCAAGAGATCGAGACCATCCTGGTCAACACGGTGAAACCACGTCTCTACTAAAAATACAAAACATTTGCTGGGCATGGTGGCGCGTGCCTGTAATCCCAGCTACTCAGGAGGCTGAAGCAGGAGAATTGCCTGAACCCAGGAGGCGGAGGTTGCGGTGAGCCAAGATCGCGCCATTGCACTCCAGCCTGGGTAACAAGAGCGAAACTCCGTCCCAAAAAAAAAAAAAAGAACATGAACTCGAGCCAGGTAATCCTGCTTCAGCCTTCCTGAAGCCCAGCGACCTTGAACCTAGTGCCTTCTGGTGCCTGGGCCAGTTTCCTCTGCATACAGTGGGAAACAGTATGATCTCGTGGGAGTTCATATTATACAGTCAGCGCTTAATGTTGGCCCATCTGTACTCATTCCTTTACGTGGGTAAACTCACAGTCCTGCAAGTTTTTTTTTCTTTTTAGTTTACTTGATATATACATCCATGATTACAAGCGCTGCTGCCATTATGTCCTTGAACTTTTCAGCTGTCACGAGTTATTCCATCATTATGAAACAGCACTGTGTTGAACTTTAGCGGGAACTATTTGCTTAGGCCAGGTTCCCACTGGGGCAAAGGGTCCGTTTCTGAGTCTGGCTGTCACTATGAAAGGCAACTGGAACTCGGCTGCCCTTAGTAAAGATGGCGGAACGAACGGCGTCATTGCTTATTGTGCTGTGGCATCGACGCCCTCGCTCAACATGGAGGCCCTTTGTGCCCGCCCCCTTGGCTAACCGGCGGGTTTGTGGGTCAGAATACGCAGAAGACGATGGGGGGAGCGATGGCGGCAGGGATGGTGGCTTCTCGCAGACTCCGCGACCTGCTGACCCGGCGTGAGTCACCTTTTGACTTGTGGGGGTCCATCGCGCTGTCGTGCTGTCATAGCAGCTGTAGGACGGGGAAGTCTATCCCGGATCACGAAGGGTTCAAGCCCCCTAAACTCAGGGATCCCTGTGCTCTGTGCTCCCTTCTGAAGGGCTCCCTAATTCTTTTTTTTTTTTTTTTTTTTTTTGAGACTGAGTTTTGCTCTTGTTGCCCAGGCTGGCTGGAGCGCAGAAGCACAATCTGGGCTCACTGCAACCTCTGCCTTTCGGGTTCAAGCGATTCTCCTGCCTCAGCCTCCCAGGTAGCTGAGATTACAGGCATGCACCATTACGCCCAGCTAAGTTTTGCATTTTTAGTAGAGATGGGGTTTCATCATGTTGGTCAGGCTGATCTCCAACTCCTGACCTCATGATCCGCCCGCTTTAGCTTCCCAAAGTGCTGGGATTACAGGCGTGATTACAGGCCACCGCACGCGGCCAGGGCTCCCTAATTCTATAGGCCTGTGTCTTGCAGTCCAGGGTCATCAGAAGCTCTCCCTTTCTCCCCAGCACTGACAGCCTCCAACCACCCGGGCCTCAGTATTAGCCTTCGCCTCACTGGCTCCTCTGCAAAACAGGAGGCCTCTGGAGTAGCCCTCGGTGAAGCCCCAGACCACAGCTATGAGTCCCTTCGTGTGACGTCTGTACAGAAACATGTTCTGCACGTTCAGCTCAACCGGCCCAACAAGAGGAATGCTATGAACAGGGTTTTCTGGAGGTCCAACCTGCAGATCCTGGAGGCCTGCCTGCACGGGGAGGCGGGAGGCTGCGGGACTGGGCGAGAGTGGAAAGTGGGCAGGGGAGATGGACATGAGGGCAGGGTATTCCCACCCCATCTGTAGCCCTTTACTCATTGCTTCACAGAGAGATGGTAGAGTGCTTCAACAAGATTTCAAGAGACGATGACTGTCGGGCAGTGGTGATCTCTGGTGCAGGAAAAGTGTTCACTGCAGGTACTGGCCACTCTTCATACCCACGCTACCAGCCTTCCTAGCTCCTGGCAATAGACAGTAGGGCAGTGCTCCTTTATTAGGCTTTTAAGCAGCTTCTAACTTACACTTATCAGTTTTTTTTTTGTTGTTGTTGTTGTTTTTGAGACAGAGTCTCACTTTATTGCCCAGGCTGGAGTACAGTGGCACGATGTCAGTTCACTGCAACCTCCGCCTCATGGGTTCAAGCAATTCTCCTGCCTGAGTCTCCCGAGTACCTGGGATTACAGGTGCCTGCCACTGTGCCTGGCTAATTTTTGTATTTTTAGTAGAGATGGGGTTTCACCATCTTGGCCAGCTGGTCTTGAACTTCTGACCCCATGATCCACCTGCCTCAGCCTCCTAAAGTGCTAGGATTACAGGCGTGAGCCACCAAGCCTGGCTTTTTTTTTTTTTTTTCTTGAGATGGGATCTTGCCCCTTCACCCAGGCTGGAGTACAATGGCCTAATCATAAATCATTGTAACCTCAAATACCTGGGCTCAAGCAGTCCTCTTACCTCAGCCTCCCAAAGTGCTGGGATTACAGGCAGGTGCCACCACAGCCAGCCCTGTCATTTTTTTAAAAAGCCTAATTTAAAACATTCAAATATAAAAATTAGTCCAACAGAACATGATGGGATCATAGGCTCTGAAGTCTGGGTTTCATCCTGGATCTGTGGCCATGAACAAGGTGCTTAACTTCTCAGAGTCTATGTTATATAGCATAATAACATGCTTTCCTGCAACTATTCAACTCACGAATTGATTTCCAGTTACATGTCAGGTAGATCTTTGGATTGACCTACTGGTCTGTTCTTCAGGTTGGAGAATTTCCACTGATCACAGGTGCTGACTCTTCCGCCATCTCTATCCTCCTGTGAAGCACATCGAGTGATTTTTTTTTTTTTTTTTTTTTTTGAGACGGAGTTTTGCTCTTGTTGCCCAGGTAGTGGCCCGATGGTTAAACGTGCACTCTGAATGAAGAGACCACCCCCCAAACAGGCCTTGTGTGAGCAACATGGCTGTTTATTCATCCAGGTGTGGGTGGGCTGAGTCCAAAAGAGAGTCAGCACAGGGCAGTGGGATTGGAGTTGGTTTTATAGGTTTGGGGTAGGGCAATGGAAAGTTACAGAAGTTACAGTTCAGGGTGGCTTTTGCAAGCTGGGAGTGGGTTGTAGGGTCTGGAGTCACAAGGTTGACCAGGGTCGGTCATAAAGTCCAGTTGCCGTATCAGTTGAGGTGGAAATAAGGAATAATAGAATATCTCAAAGTTAATTAGGCTCCACAGGGGTTGATTATTCTTTGCCTTTTTGTGGTTTTCCAGTTACTTCAGACTTTCTAGTTCCAGGAACTCATCTGGAGTGTACGCGCAGGTTAAAGAGGTTACCATGGCATAGTCCATGATGCAGTCAGTCAGCCTGAAAGACCTTAAACAGCCATCTTGGCTTACTGCAATCTCTGCCTCCTGGGTTCAAGTGATTCTCCTGCCTCAGCCTCCTGAGTAGCCGAGATTACAGGCGCCCGGCACCATGCCCCATTAAATTTTATATTTTTAGTAGAGACAGGGTCTCACCATGTTGGCCAGGCTGGTCTTGAACTCCTGGCCTCAAGTGATCTGCCCACCTCAACCTCCCAAAGTGCCGGGATTACAGGCGTGATCCAGTGTGCCTGGTCAGTTATATATTTTTTATTTGTTATGCATATTTTTCTTTCTGCCATTGGGCATAACGACTGATTTAAAATCTTTGTCTTCTAATCTCAACATCTGGGTCATCTCGGGGTCAGTCTTCCTATTATCTTTTCTCTTAAAAATGGCTCTCACTTCCTGTTTCTTTGTATTTTGAGTTAGTCTGGATTGTTTCCTGGATACTGAGATACAGGAATAAGATGTGGATGCTTTGGATTCCATTATATAATTCCAAAGAGTGTTGAGTTGCCTGTTTTGGTAGCTTTGTGGGAGTTAGTATTTTTGGTTTTTCTGTTTTTATGTTTTAGTTTATTTTTTGTAGAGATGATTGCTATGTTGCCCAGGCTGGTCTTGAACTCTCGAACTCAAGCAATCCTCCTGCCTTGGCCTCCCCACATGCTGGGACTATAAGCATGAGCCACTGTGCCTGGCCTCATGCTGACTTACAAACCATGCATGTACTCCCAGCAAAAGATTTAAAAACTAACTCTCCAGCCTGGGCAACAAACTGAAAAATTAGCTGGGTGCAGTGCACGACCACACTCTCAGCTACTCTGGAGGCTGCGGTGGGAGGATGGCGTGAGCCAGGGAGGACAAGACTGCAGTGAGATGTGATTGTGCCACTGTACTGTAACCTGGGTGACAGAGCAAGAGCCCATCTCAAGACAACAACAACAAAAGCAAAAACAGAAATCTCCCAGCAAGAGAAGTGGGCAGAGTTGCCACAACCTCCACCTCCTAGGTTCAAGCGATTCTCCTGCCTCAGCCTCCCAAGTAGCTGGGATTACAGGCATGTGCTACCACACCTGGCTAATTTTTGTAATTTTAGTAGAGACGGGGTTTCTCGATGTTGGTCAGGCTGGTCTCGAGCTCCCAATCTCAGGGGATCTGCCCGCCTTGGCCTCCGAAAGTGCTGAGTGCTAAATGCTGAGATTACAGGCGTGAACCATCAATGCCTGACCCAGTTGTTTGTTTCTTGTCCAGCCAGAATATGCAGTTGTCTGTGGAAGGGTTGGCCCTTGAGGACTAAACCAGAAGCAAAATATTTCATACGCCGATTTCTACACAGTACTCAGCCAGTGCTAGGAACCTGGTCCCAGGCCCCGCTGTCGTGGTGTTCCCAACTCAGTGGGGAGACAGACAGTAAACTCTTTCTTTCTGTTTTGTCCATTAACATCTTCAAACGTCCCTTTCTTTCTTTCCCTCCCTTTTCTCCCTCCCTCCCCTCATTTTCTCCCCTCTCCTTCCCTTCCTTCCCTTTCTTCCCTCCCTCCCTCCCTCACTTTCTTTTCTTTCTTTCTTTCTTTTTTTTTTTAAAAAAGACAGGGTTTCACCGTGTTAGGCTGGTTTTGAACTCCCAACCTCAGGTGATCCGCCTGCCTTGACCTCCAAAGTGCTTGTCTTTTTTTTTTTTTTTTCTTTTTTTGAGATGGAGTCTCATTCTGTCTGCCAGGCTAGACGGCAGTGAGGCTCACTGCAACCTCCGCCTCCCAGGTTCAAGCAATTCTCCTGCCTCAGCCTCCTGAGTAGCTGGGATTACAGGTGCCTGGCTAATTTTTGTATTTTTAGTAGAGATGGGATTTCACCATGTTCTTCAGCTGGTCTCAAACTCCTGACCTCATGATCCACCGCCTTGGCCTCCCAAAGTGCTGGGATTACAGGCATCAGCCACCATGCCTGGCCCTTTCTTTTTTGAGACAGGGCCCTCCTCTGTCACCCAGGCTCAAGTGCAGTGGCACAATCTTGGCTCACTGCAGCCTTGGCCTCCTGGGCTCAAGCCATACTCCCACTTCAGCCCTTTAAGTAGCTGGGACTGCAGGTGTGCACCACCATGCACAGCTAGTTTTCTTATTTTTTGTAGAAGTGGGGTCTTGCTATGTTGCCCAGGCTGGTTTCGAACTCCTGACCTCAACGGATCCTCCCACCTTGGCCTCCCAAAGTGCTGGGATCACAGGCATGAGCCACCGCGCCCAGCCTCCTGCTTTCTTTCTGCATCTCTGTCTGTTCCTCCTTTTGTTCACTGGTTCATTTGACAAACATTCAGTGACACAGTCCAGAGTCAGAGCCCCCTCCTGGGTGCCGGAGATGTGGAAATGGCAGGCAGCCCCCATTCCTGACCCCTTGCTCTCATAGAGCTCATGTCTGAGAACAGAAAGGTGGGGCTCCTTTGTGGCTGTGCCATTCATCTTTCAGCTCCCAGCTGAATGCAGCCATCTCATCTTATTTTCAGCGCAAGACCCTGACGGCTAGAAGGAAGAAACTCTGGGTCATGCCATGACCCAGTGATAGAGTAGAACTACTAATTAGAGAAAGAAAAAGTCGGCCACAATTACGTAGCACTCATGGTGTGTCAGGGCCCTTTCTAAGAACTTTAAACATATTAATTAATTCTCATCACAGCCCACAAGACAGGTTCTGCTCTAAGCCCCATTTAAAGATGAAACAGATCCAGAGGGAGCAAAACTTACCCAATTCTCACAGCTTGTAAGTGGCAGAGCTGGGATTTTGGAACTCAGGCTGCCTGGCGATACAGTCCTTGCTTTTTTGTTGTTGTCGTTGAGACAGAGTCTGCTCTGTCGCCAGGCTGGAGTGCAGTGGTGCAATCTCGGCTCACTGCAACCTCCGCCTCCCAGGTTCAAGTAATTCTCCTGCCTCAGCCTCCCGAGTAGCTGGGACCACAGGCATGCACTACCACACCCAGCTAATTTTTGTATTTTTAGTAGAGACAGGGTTTCACCATGTTGTCCAGGCTGGTCTCAAACTCCTGACCTCAGGTGATCCGCCTCAGCTTCTGAAAGTGCTGGGATTACAGGTGACCACGCCCAGCCTCATGCGCAGCTAATTTTTTCTTTTTTATAGAGAGGAGGTCCTGCTATGTTGCCCAGGCTATTCTCAAAATCCTAGCTTCAAGCGAGCCTCCTGCCTCGAATTTCCAAGGTGCTGGGATTACGGGCAGTAGCCACTGCTCCCAGCCCCAGAGTGTATTTTTTTTTTTAATGGGGGTTTCACCATGATGGCCAGGCTGGTCTTGAACTCCTGACCTCAGGTGATCCACCCACCTTGGCCTCCCAAAGTACTAGGATTACAGGTGTGAGCCACCGTGCCTGGCCAAGTGTGTTTTTTAATTCAATTGTTTGCCTTCCCATGAGGACAGGGACTGTTGTGTGTATTGGTCACTTATTGAGCAGCTCGTGTGTACCAGGCCCTGTTCTAGGTACAGGGGCTACAGCAGTGGACAGAAAGACGAAAACTGCATTCTCAGAGCTCATGTTCTAGAAAGGGAGTCAAGGCCTCAACAGATAAGGGCATAATTATAGGATGGCAAGCTATGCAGCCTGGAGATAAGGCGGAGTCAGGACACAGAGCATGGGGCCACTGGTTAGCCAGTTTTGGGGGGCCTTTCTAAGGAGATGACCTTTGAGCTGAAGGAAGTGATGGAGTCAGACTGAGGCTGTTGAAGATGGAAGGATGGTTGTCAGCCCAAAGATCCTTGGCTCCCTCCCTATCCTCTGGGTCTTTTTTTTTTTTCTTTCTGAGACAGAGTCTCACTCTATTGCCCAGGCTGGAGTGCAGTGGCACTGTGTCAACTCACTGCAGCCTCTGCCTCCCAAGTTCAAGAGAGTCTCCTGCGTTAGCCTCCTGAGTAGCTGGGACTATAGGTGCATGCCATCACACCTGGCAAATTTTTTTTTTTTACGATGGAGTTTCGCTCTTGTTGCCCAGACTAGAGTGCAATGGCATGATCTCGGCTCACTGCAACCTCACCTCCCAGGTTCAAGCGATTCTCCTGCCTCAGCCTCCCAAGTAGCTGGGATTATAGGCACGTGCCACCATGCCTGGCTAATTTTTGTATTTTCAGGAGAGACGAGGTTTCACCATGTTGATCAGGCTGCATGGTCTTTTTAACTCCTGACCTTGGGTGGTCCACCCTCTTTGGACTCCCAAAGTGCTGGGATTACAGGTGTGAGCCACCGCACCCAGCCAGTTTTAGTATTTTTAGTAGAGACGGGGTTTCACCATGGTAACCAGGATGGTCTCCATCTCCTGACCTCTTTTTTTTTTTTTTTAAATTCTTTTTTTTTTTTTTTGTTGAGACGGAGTTTCACTCTTGTTACCCAGGCTGGAGTGCAATGGCGCGATCTCGGCTCACCGCAACCTCCGCCTCCTGGGTTCAGGCAATTCTCCTGCCTCAGCCTCCTGAGTAGCTGGGACTACAGGCACGCGCCACCATGCCCAGCTGATTTTTTGTATTTTTAGTAGAGACAGGGTTTCACCATGTTGACCAGGATGGTCTCAATCTCTTGACCTTGTGATCCACCCGCCTCGGCCTCCCAAAGTGCTGGGATTACAGGCTTGAGCCACCGCGCCCGGCCTCTCCTGACCTCTTGATCCACCTCCCAAAGTGCTGAGATTTGCACGCTTGTACACACACACACATACACACACACACACACACACACACACACACACACACACACACACTGTTGAGGGCCAGTGTGCCCAACCTAATAGGTTGGGAACGGTGTTCATGCAAGGTAAAGTCATGACAAGGACTTTGCATTTTGTTCTAAGAGTGACAGGAGGGAAGAAGAGGGTCTGTCTGACCCGAGAAGGTGTCCACTGGCTCCTGGCTGCGTGTAGGGAACAGACTGGGGACACAGGTGGGAACAGGGAGAGCAGGGTGGGCTCATGGAGACCAGCTGGTGGAGGAAAGTCAGATTCGGGATCATCTTGAAGTCGGAGCCACAGAAATTGCTGCATCCTGACATGTTTCTCATCTCAGGAAACATTGCCACCGTTGACTCCATTCCTCACGCCACAGACCTTAAGTTCCAGGCTGTCTGGCATATTGAGGGAAGAGCATGGCCTCTGGAGCCAGCTGCATGGTTCCGGATTTAAAAATCCCACTTCTGGCAGGGAATGGGAGCTCACACCTGAATTCCCAGTGCTTTGGGAGGCCGAAGTGGGAAGACTGCTTGAGCCCAGGAGTTCAAGACCAGCCTTGGCACAGTCCCAGCCACTCAGGAGGCTGAGGCGGGAGGATTGCTTGAGCCTGGGAGTTGGAGGCTGCAGTGAGCCATGATCGTGCCACTGCACTCTAGCTGGTGTAACAGAGTGAGACCCTATTTACATTAATGAGTTAATTAAAATAATTCACTACTCATCAGCCGATGTGACCCCTTGGGCAAGGGCTTAACCTCTCTGTGCCTCAGTTTACCTGCTGGTAACACAAACAGTAATAGGACCTGGCTGGTAGGACTGTTGCGAGGATCCAGTGAGTAATGACTTAACAAATACTAGCTTTTCTTTCCTTCTCAGGCCACATGCAATCCCTCACCAAGTCCTGTGTGAGTGGCTTTTTCTGCCTTGGTGTTCAAACCCGCTCTGCCTGGGTTCTGACCCGTGGTTGGGGCAATGGGTGGGGGCTGGGAGCCTAGGTGAGCTCCCTCATACCTTCTCACCAGGTATTGACCTGATGGACATGGCTTCCGATATCATGCAGCCCAGAGGAGATGATGTGGCCCGGATCAGCTGGTACCTCCGTGACCTCATCACTCGATACCAGGAGACCTTCACTGTCATTGAGAAGGTGCTTCTAGGGGGCTGGAGGGTATCCCTCTCCATGCCCGCCTCCCCTGGGCCAGCCCTGACACCACTCTTCCTGTTCCATCTCAGTGCCCCAAGCCTGTGATTGCTGCCGTCCACGGAGGCTGCATTGGCGGAGGTGAGTCTGCAACTGTCCTCCTGCTCGGGTGCTCCCTGGGTCACGCTGCTGCCCTGATGCCACGGCCACTGGCATCCAACCTCTGCTCTGTCAGAGGTTCAGACTGTGTCCCAAGAGGCAGCAGCTCCATGTTTCGGGAGGCGGGGGTGGTTCTGGTGGTCATTCAGCATCCCTGGCCTCTACCTCTTAGGTGTGGACCTTGTCACTGCCTGTGACATCCGGTACTGTGCCCAGGATGCTTTCTTCCAGGTGAAGGTGAGTCATCCTCCTGAGCTCCTGCTTAGAGCTGGGCAGTGGGGTGGGATTGGGGGGCTGGAGTGAGCCCCGAGGGCTTCATGGAAGAGTCAGAGTCAAACCTGACAAAGTAAGACTTGGCCAAGGCCGGGCGCGGTTGCTCACGCCTATAATCCTAGCACCTTGGGAGGCCGAGGCAGGTGGATCACGAGGTCAAGAGATCGAGACCATCCTGATCAACAAGGTGAAACCTCATCTCTACTAAAAATACAAAAATTAGCTGGGCATGATGGTGCGTGCCTGTAGTCCCAACTACTCGGGAGGCTGAGGCAGGAGAATTGCTTGAACCCAGGAGGCGGAGGTTGCGGTGAGCCGAGATCGTGCCATTGCACTCCAGTCTGGGCAACAAGAGCAAAACTCCTTCTCAAAAAAAAAAAAAAAAAAAAGACTTGGCCAAAGAGGAAGTCAAGACGTGAAGTTGTGAGTGGGTAAGGTGTGGGGTGGGGTTAAGGCTGGCAGGTGCCAGGGGCAGGGATTGCCCCTGGGGCCATACTGGTGAGGGTGGGAGGCAGGATGGATCCAGGGGGACGCAGTAAAGGGGTCTCGGGTAGGGTGAGGAGGGTGCCTCTCTGGTGATAGATAGAGCTGCTCTGAAGAAGTGGGAGGCGGGTGAGTGGGAAGGTGGGCTCTGTTAGGTTGAAGGAACCTGCCCGGGTCAAGAAGCTGTCTGGGCAATTGAACAGGGCTTTGGAGGGAGTCACTGAGGCGGAGGTGGTGGGGGGGACTCTGCAGTAAACATGAAATTTCATGGACATGGGGTTGCATGGGGCACAACATTGGGCAGAAACCAAACACCGACCGGATTCCTCCCCCAGGAGGTGGACATAGGTTTGGCTGCCGATGTAGGAACACTGCAGCGCCTGCCCAGGGTCATTGGGAACCAGAGGTGGGTGCAGAGGGTGTGGGGGTGTGGGTGGGGGACCAGAGAGCGTCTCCCAGCCCTGGGGTGGCAGCCACCTCCTGATGCATGCTCCCCCCTTGCAGCCTTGTCAACGAGCTGGCCTTCACCGCCCGCAAGATGATGGCTGACGAGGCCCTGAGCAGCGGGCTGGTCAGGTAGGTGTTAGGCCCTGGTGGCTCAGTGCTGGGGGCAGCCAGGCCTGAAGGGATGGAGGCTTCTCTGGGTCCCCTTGTCTCCTTGCTCCAGAGTTCCCAGTGGCATTCTTTCTTGGAGAGGTCATTTCTCTAGACGTCAGCCCCCTGCTCCTGTTGGGCTGTTTGTCTGAGGTCTTGGGCCTTCCTCCGTGAGTGGCTCCTCTTCACCTGCGGGAGACTGGGGGAGAGAGCCCTTCCTAGCCCGCCCGGGCGCCAATCTCTTTCGCTGCAGCCGGGTGTTCCCAGACAAGGAAGTCATGCTCGATGCAGCCTTAGCGCTGGCAGCCGAGATTTCCAGCAAGAGCCCCGTGGCGGTGCAGGGCATCAAGGTCAACCTGCTCTACTCTCGCGACCATTCGGTGGCTGAGGGCCTCAACTACATGGTAAGGCGCACGCTCCGACCAATCACAGCCCTCCTCTAACCCCAGGCGACCAATCAAGGCGCAGGGTGATTGGATGCCTTATCCTGATTGGCCCCTGCTAACCTCTCGCCGGTTCTTTCCCACGCCCTCGGCACCAGGCGTCCTGGAACATGAGCATGCTGCAGACCCAGGACCTCATCAAGTCGGTCCAGGCCGCGACCGAGAAGAAGGAGCTGAAAAACGTCACCTTCTCCAAGCTCTGAAGCCCTTGCGTCTTAGGCCCTAGCCAGGGGGCTGACCTTGACCCACCTCATCTGCAGAAAGGGAAGATGGGCGGTGACTGTCCTCTGTGCCTTCTTACCCCATCTCCCAGTTTATAACTTTATGACACTGACTTCCTCAAGCCCAAGGACTTATCTTCACCCCACAAACAATAAAGCAAAGTAAAGAACCTGGTGCCCTACTTGGAAAGAGGAGAAGTGGGAAGGGCTGGGATGTATCTGGGGGCTCCAGAGACTGCAGCCCTGAGGGTTGGGGCTAGAGATTGTACACATGGGAATGGGTGGGATGGAGGTGATGGCCATTCAGACTGGCAGCAGGCAGCCAAGGGTCACGAGGAAGCCGGGGAAGGAGAGAGTGAGCAAAAGTCACTGAGCTATCTCTGGGTTGCAAGGCTACCAGGTCTCCCTGCCTGCCCTGGGGTTGAGGGCAGTGTTTGTGCCTTGCCTGGCACCTCTCACTCCACAGCACATGGGATCCAGTCCTGGCGTCTGGCTGGGATTCCCTTGTTACCAAATCTTGAGCCTCATTTCTTTCTTTCTTTTCTTTTCTTTCTTTCTCTTCTCTTCTCTTTTCTTTTCTTTTCTTTTCTTTCTCTCT
>NW_022437008.1:3066334-3067633 GCF_009761245.1 Sapajus apella
GGTGCATGCCTGTAATCCCAGCTACTCAGGAGGCTGAGGCAGGAGAATTGCCTGAACCCAGGAGGCGGAGGTTGCGGTGAGCCAAGATCGCGCCATTGCACTTCCAGCCTGGGTAACAAGAGCGAGACTCCGCCTCAAAAAAAAAAAAAAAAAAAAATACAAAAAATTAGCCTGGTGTGATGGTGGGCGCCTGTAATCTCAGCTACTCAGGAGGCTGAGGCAGGAGAGTCACTTGACCTGGGAAGTGGAGGTTGCAGTGAGCCAAGATCTTGCCAACGCACTCCAGCCTGGGCCACAGAGCAAAACTCCATCTCAAAACAAACAAACAAAAAACTTTGTGGTTTCTGGCCAGGTGCAGGGGCTCATGCCTGTAATTCCAGCACTTTGGGAGGCCAAGGCAGGCAGATCACTTGATGTCAGGAGTTTGAGACCAGCCTGGGCAACATGGCAAAACCCGGTCTCTACTAAAAATACAAAAATTAGCCAGGCGTGGTGGCGCTTGCTTGTAACCCTAACTTTTCAGGAGGCTGAGGCGGGAGAATGGATGTTGCAGTGAGCCGAGACGGTACTGCTACACTACGGCCTAGCTGATAGAGCAAGGCTCCGCCTCCAAAACAGAAAAACACTTCAGGTTTTTTATCCATGTATCATCCCAATCTTCTGGATTTACATTTGGAATGACTGCAAGAGACCAAGCATTCATTTAATGACCTCTATATGCCAAGTCTTATTCTGAGCATTTATTACCTTAATGATCAAAGACCCTATGAGGTTGATACTATTATGATGATTATTATGACTGTTATTGTTATTTTTAGAGACAGGGTCTTCATCTGTCACCCAGGCTGGCGTGCAGTGGCAGGATCATAGCTCACTGGACCCTTGAATGCCTGAGTTCAAGTGATCTTCCTGCCTCAGCCTCCCAAGTAGCTAGGAATACAAATGTGTGCTACTACGCCCCACTAATTTTTAAAATTTTTCGCAGAGATGGGGTGTCGATATGTTGTCCAGGCTGATCTCAAACTCTGGGCTCAAGCAGTCCTCCCAATTCAGCTTCCCAAAGTGCTGGGATTACAGGCATGAGCCACCATACCCAGCCCAAGGTTGATACTTTTTTTTTTTTTTTTTTGAATAGCTGTTGAACGTTGGACTCACTGCTAGACCTTCTTATTTGGTACATAATTAACATACAGACTGGATCGAAAATACATTTTTAAAATATTTCAAATATTTTGATAGCTATTCAATACTTGTTTCCTCTGTTATTATTCTTTTTTTTTTTTTTTTTTTTTTTTTTTT
>NW_022437008.1:3067733-3072049 GCF_009761245.1 Sapajus apella
CTCCGCCTCCTGGGTTCAGGCAATTCTCCTGCCTCAGCCTCCTGAGTAGCTGGGATTACAGGCACGCGCCACCATGCCCAGCTAATTTTTGTATTTTTAGTAGAGACGGGGTTTCACCATGTTGACCAGGATGGTCTCGATCTCTTGACCTCGTGATCCACCCGCCTTGGCCTCCCAAAGTGCTGGGATTACAGGCGTGAGCCACCGCGCCCGGCCTATTATTCTTTTTGAGACAGAGTCTCCCTCTGTCACCCAGGCTGGAGTTGCAGTGGCATGATCTCAGTTCACTGCAACCTCCACCACTCAGGTCCAAGTGATTCTCCTATCTCAGCCTCCAAGAAGCTGGGATTAAAGGCACCTGCCACCATGCCTGGCTAATTGTATTTTTAGTAGAGATGGTGGTTTTGCCATGTTGGCCAGGCTGGTCTCGAACTCCTGATCTCATGTGGTCCACCACCTCCGCCAACCAAAGTGCTGGGATTACGGGCATGAGCCACCGCACCCAGCCGATACTACTACTCTCCCCATTTTACAGATGAGCATATGGGGAAATTGAGGGTAAGGCACTGACCCGCTATCAGACAGCCGAGAAGTGGCAGAGGCAGGATTTGAACCCAGAACCGCTGGCTCCAGACATTACTAATCTAAACCACTCTTCCTACAATACACCATACATGGTAAAGATGTGCGGTGGGCATGCAGTCAATGTAAGTCCCTTCACAGTTGCTGGGAGAGGCAGATACTTGAGGTTCCTCCCCGCATCCGCCTCTTCCGTTGCCCAGCTGTCCTGGGTCACTCCTGCAGCCCTGCCCTGCCTGGTCTCACCCTCCCTCTGCCAACAAAAGTCTGGGCAGGGCTTTATGGGCTCCGATAAGGCTCTGATGGGGTGAAGTTCATCAGCACTTCCTGTTTGCAGGGGGGCCTAGGGGAGGGGACCCAGGTGATTTGGGTCCTGGCTGGTCACCAGGGAAGCCGGCGAGGAAAGAGACAAGGGTGCACTCTAGGAGAAGCCAAGGGCCTGAGAGTCCCAGAAGAGGGGCCCTGTGGATCCTCCCCCACCAGCCACGCCCTTACCCTGGGTATAAGAGCCACCCACCACCTGCCATCTGCCACCATCTCCCACTCCTGCAGCTCTTCTCACAGGACGAGCCACCAGCCCAGCCTCGAGTGATGGCCTTTGTCCCTGCACCGGGCTACCAGCCCACCTACAACCCGGTGAGACGCTGGCTCAGACCCCCGCCCCACCCGCAGCTCCATCCATACCCCCCCCACGCCGATTTTCCCCACCCTGCTCCTGACGGGCCCCATCTGACTCTGGGGTCTCATTTACCCAACGCTGACCCTGATCCTTCATTTACTCCCACCCTGACCTCAGGCTGTCTGTGTCCAGGTCTAACTGTTTGCCTCATCATTTTCAACCTGGTCCCCGCCTGTGGTTTCCTCTCCCCTACTTAAGGGACTGGGGGCTTTTCCGGGAGGGGTGAAGGCTGCAACAGGGAGATGGCTTGTGAGTCCCCTCACCAGGTCTCTTCTCCAGACGCTGCCCTACTGCAAGCCCATCCCAGGTGGGCTCAGCGTGGGAATGTCTGTTTACATCCAAGGAGTGGCCAGCGACCACATGAAGCGGTAAGACCCTCCCCGAGCCAGGCCCGGCTAGTAGGGGACTTCCAACAGGGTGCTCTGGGCCTGGCTGTTGGGGGCCTTCTGCCCTTACCTCACCCTGGTGGGGAGGGGACTCTTTGCTGCTCCACCCAGTAGCCAGAGACCAGCCTGGGGCAGATCAAGAGTGAGGACGTGGGGGCCAGAAGGGTCAGGGAGGGCTCACCGTGAGAGGCAGCCCCTGAGTTGGACATTGGACTGAAACTGATGGGTGTGGTGGCAGGAATTCTGATCACAGGCTCAGAGCCAGGTCCCAGAGTTCAAATCCCAGCTCTGCCACTCCCCAGCTCTGTGTTGGTGAAAGTGACTGTACCACTCTGTGCTTCATTTTCTTTCTTTCTTTCTTTTTCTTTTTTTTTTTGACATGGAGTTTCACTCTTGTGGCCCAGGCTGGAGTGCAATGGTGCAATCTTGGCTTACTGCAACCTACACCTCCCGGGTTCAAGCGATTCTCCTGCCTCAGCCTCCCGAGCTGGGTTTGCAAGCACAAGCCACCACACCCGGCTAATTTTTGTATTTTTAGTAGAGACGGGTTTCACCATGTTGGCCAGGCTGGTCTCCAACTGCTGACCCCAAGTGATCTGCCCATCTCAGCCTCTCAAAGTGCTGGGATTACAGGCGTGACGTCTGACCCGGTGTTAGCTTTTTTTTCTTTTTGAGACAGAGTTTTGCTCTTGTTGCCCAAGCTGGAGTGCAATGGTGCGAACTCAGCTCACCGCAACCTCCACCTCCAGGGTTCAAGTGATTCTTCTGCCTCAGCATCCCAAGTAGCTGGGATTACAGGCGTGCACTATCATGCTCAGCTAATTTTGTATTTTTAGTAGAGACAGGTTTTCTCCGTGTTGGTCAGGCTGGTCTCGAACTCCCGATCTCAGGTGATCTGCCCACCTCAACCTCCCAGAGTGCTGGGATTACAGGTGTGAGTCACCTCGCCCAGCCTGAGTCTTAGCTTTTTTAAAGGGCCTTAACAGGGTAATAATAATTGGCCTCATGGGATTTTTTCTTTTCCTTAGAGAAAAAAAAAATCTTGCTCCATTGCCCCAGGCTGGAATGCAATGGCACAGTATCATAGCTCACTTCAGCCTCCGACTCCTGGGCTCAAGTGATCCTCTCCCCCCATCTTCCCAAGCAGATGGGACTACAGGCATGCTCCACCATGCCCAGCTAATTTATTTTTTAATTATTATTATTATTTGTTTTATAGAGACAAAGTCTTGTTATGTTGCCCAAGCTGGTCTTGAACTCCTGGGCTCAAGCGATCCTCTAGCCTCGGCCTCCTAAAGGGCTGGGAGGATCAGGTACTGGTGTGAGCCACTCTGCCCTGCCTGTTATTTATGTACTGTTTACTTCTTCACTGAGTGCCCACTTTGTGTCCTGGCACTAGGGATGGAGGAGTGAACAGGACAGAGATCCCTGCCCGCGTGGAGCTGACGTCCTAGTAGGGGAAACAGATAAAAAATAAGTCCGGGCAGGCCGGGCGCGGTGGCTCAAGCCTGTAATCCCAGCACTTTGGGAGGCCGAGGCGGGTGGATCACAAGGTCAAGAGATCGAGACCATTCTGGTCAACATGGTGAAACCCCGTCTGTACTGAAAATACAAAAAATTAGCTGGACATGGTGGTGCATGCCTGTAATCCCAGCTACTCAGGAGGTTGAGGCAGGAGAATTGCCTGAACCCAGGAGGAGGAGGATGCGGTGAGCCGAGACTGCGCCATTGCACTCCAGCCTGGGTAACATGAGTGAAACTCTGTCTCAAAAAAAAATAAAAAAAAAAAAGTCCGGGCTGGGTGCGGTGGCTCTCGCCTGTAATCCCAGCACTTTGGGAGGCTGAGGCAGGTGGATCACGAGGTCAGGAGTTTGAGGCCAGCCTGGCCAGCATGGCAAAACCCCGTCTCTATTAAAAATACAATAATTAGCTGGATATGGTGGTACATGTCTGTAATCTCAGCTACTCAGGAAGCTGAGGCAGGAGAATCACTAGAATCTGGGAGGTAGAGGTTGCAGTGAGCTGATATTGCGCCATTGTACTCCAGCCTGGGCCACAGCATAGACTCCATCTCAAAAAAAAAAAAAAAGGAGAGGCTGTGAGTGAAGGTGTGGTCGTGGGAATCTGCACCCCCAGAACTTAGGCCCCCTCCACGCTGTGGGCCACAGTGCCAAGGTTGCCCCCCAGAGCTGGTGCTGTGGTCTGAGCCAGGGAGCCCTGGGACAGGGCAGGTGGGAGAGGGCTTTCTGGAGGAGGCCCCCGGCACCGGGAGGTGGCACCAGGGGAACCAGCCCTTCATGTCCCGCCAGGTTCTCCGTGAACTTCCTGGTGGGGCAGGACCCAGGCTCAGACATCGCTTTCCACTTCAACCCGAGGTTTGATGGCTTGGACAAGGTGGTTTTCAACACGATGCAGGGCGGGAAGTGGGGCAGCGAGGAGAAGAAGAGGAGCATGCCCTTCAAAAAAGGTGCTGCCTTCGAGCTGGTCATCATGGTCCTGGCCGAGCACTACAAGGTCTGCGTGCTTTCCCTCTTGTTTCCTGTGCTGGAGTGCAGCGGTGCCATCTCAGCTCTCTCCCTCCTTCCCTCTCTCCCTCCCTCCTTCCCTCTCTCCCTCCCTCTTTCCCTCTTTGTCTCCCTCCTTCCCTCCTTCTCTCCCTCCCTCCTTCCCTC
>NW_022437008.1:3072149-3084665 GCF_009761245.1 Sapajus apella
CTCTCTCCCTCCCTCCTTCCCTCTCTCCCTCCCTCTTTCCCTCTTTGTCTCCCTCCTTCCCTCCCTCTCTCCCTCCCTCCTTCCCTCTCTCCCTCCCTCCTTCCCTCCTTCTCTCCCTCCCTCCTTCCCTCTCTCCCTCCCTCCTTCCCTTCCTCCCTCCTTCCCTCTCTCCCTCCTTTCTTCCTTTACTTTATTATTTTTTTTCTTTTTCTTTTTTTTGAGACAGAGTTTTGCTGTTGTCACCCAGGCTGGAGTGCAGTGGTGTGATCTCGGCTCACTGCAATCTCTGCCACCTGTATTCAAGCGATTCTCCTGTCTCAGCCTCCCGAGTAGCTGGGATGAAGGTGCCCGCCACCACGCTCAGCTAATTTTTGTATTTTTAGTAGAGGTGGGGTTTCACCATGTTGCCCAGGCTGGTCTCAATCTCCTGTCCTCAGGCGGTCCATCCGCCTCAGCCTCCCAAAAGTTCTGGGATCACAGGTGTGAGCCACTGTGCCCGGCCCCTCCCATCCTTTTTCTTTTTCCCTCCTCTTTCTCCATTCTCTCTTTCTTTCCCTCCTTCCCTCCTCTCCTCTCTTCTTCCTTCCCTCTCCCTCCCTCCCTTCTTTCCTTTTCCCTATCCCCACTTTTGTCAACTTTTTTCTTTTCTTTTCCTTCTTTCCTGCCTATTTTTTAAAAATCCTCTTTTAGTTCTTTTCCTTAATCCCATTGCCCTACTGCAGAGAACCTTGTTCTCAGGAAATACATTTCATGTGTATTTCCTCCTACCATTTTGTGTTTTTGCAAAATGTGTACTTTTTTTTTTTTTTCTTGAGACTGGGTCTCACTCTGTTGCCAGGCTGGAATGCAGTGACGCAAACAGCTCACTGCAGCCTCAGCCTCCCCGGGCTCGGGATCCTCTCACGTCAGCCTCCCAGGTAGCTGGGACTCCGGGTGCACACCACCATGCCTGGCTAATTTCTGTGTTTTTGTAAAGACGGGGTCTTGCTATGTTGCTCAAGCTGGTCTCAAAACTCCTGATCTCAAATGATCTGCTCACCTGGGCCTCCCAAAGTGCTGGGATTACAGGCATGGACAGGCCAGTCAGCAGACTTTTGACCCTAGCTTGACCTCTGAGCTGTGGACTCCAAGGTTCCAGATGCTGAGGCTTTCCCAGCTCATCCCCAAGATCCCCGTTCCCTGCTTCCTGGTTTTCGTTGTTGTTGTTTGTTTGTTTTGAGACTGAGTCTCAAACTGTCACCTGAGGTAATCTCGGCTCACTGCAACCACCTCCTGGGTTCGAGCGATTCCCCCGCCTCAGCCTCCCGAGTAGCTGGGATTACAGGCACCTGCCCCGCTAATTTTTGTATTTTTAGTAGAGACGAGTTTCACTATGTTGGCCAGCGTGGTCTCACTTTCCTGATCTCAAATGATCCGCCCACCTGGGCCTCCCAAACTGCTGGGGTTACAGGCCTGAGCCACTGGCCCGGCCCCTGCTTCCTGTTTCTACCTTCCCAGGATCCTGTGTGCTGACTCCTGACGTCCATCCCTGCCCTCCAGGTGGTGGTAAATGGAAATCCCTTCTATGAGTACGGGCACCGGCTCCCCCTACAGATGGTCACCCACCTGCAAGTGGATGGGGACCTGCAACTTCAATCAATCAACTTCATCGGAGGCCAGCCGCCCCCACCACCCCAGGTATGAGGGGTCCCGTCCCTTCTTTCATCCTTCCTTTCTAAACTCAGTTCCACATTCATTTCTTTTTTCTTTTTGAGAGAATATTGCTCTGTCACCCAGCCTGGAGTGCAGTCACGTGATCCTGGCTCACTGCACCCTCCACCTCCCAGGTTCAAGCAATTCCCCTGCCTGAGTCTCCCAAGTAGCTGGGATTACAGGCACCCACCACCACGCCTGGCTAATTTTTGTAATTTTAATAGAGACGGGATTTCACCATGTTAGCCAGGCCAGTCTTGAATTCCTGACCTCAATTGATCCACCCAGTTTGGCCTCCCAGAGTGCTGGGATTACAGGCGTGAGCCACCGCACCCAGCTGGGTTCCACATTCATTTATTTCCCAAGCATCTCCCTGTGCTGAGTGATGCCAAGAACACAGTGATGATCAAGGCAGCCCACTGGGAGACAGACCCATCACTGCAAGGGATCAGGGCCAGGATGGGGATGCCCAGGCTGAGGGACTGGGGCCCAGGCAGAGGGATCAGGGACAGGATAGGGAACTGGGGGAGGGCAGGCAGAGGGGTCAGGCCCTGGGCTAGACAGGGCTGGAGACAGGAATGGCTGAGACATCTCGGTGCCCTGACCTCACCGGTTCACAGACAGGGCATCAGAGAGCAATAGCCCAGAAATGGTCAGGGCCGTGACAGGGAGGGCACGGGCAGAGGGGTCAGGGCTGGGATTCCGAGTATGTAGGAGGTCTCGGAAGTCAAAAGGAAGGGCTTGGCTTGTCATGGGTCAGGAAGGCAGGGCTTCCTGGAGGAGGAGGAGGTGTGTAAAGTGAGTCAGGAAGTGAGGGTAAGGAAGGGCAGAGAACACACAATAGTGAACAAATCCCCAAGAGGTTGCTTAACACCATCATTAAAAATAAAATACAATGCAAGTGAGTTTCTTAATTTTATTTAATTTTAATTAATTTTGGGGGTATAGGGTCTGGCTCTGTCACCCAGGCTGGAGTGCAGTGGTGCAATCACAACTCACTGCATTCTTGACTTCCTGGGTTCAAGTGATCCTCCCACCTCAGCCTCCTGAGTAGCTGGGATTATAGGCACATGCCACCATGCCCAGCTAAATTTTAAATTTTTTGTAAAGACAGAGGGGAGGAATCTCCTTATGTTGTCCAGGCTGGTCTTGAACTGACCACAGGTGATCCACCCACGTCGGCCTCTCAAAATGCTGGGATTACAGGTATGAGCCACTATACCCAGCCTGTAAAGCTACTTTGTTGTTGTTGTTAAGATGGAGTCTTGCTCCGTTGCCCAGGTTGGACTGCAGTGGCAGGATCTCAGCTCACTGCAACCCCCGCTTCCCAGGTTCAAGCAATTCTCCTGCCTCAGCCTCCCAAGTAGCTGGGATTACAGGTACCTGCCACCATGCCTGGCTATATAGAGCTACTTTTAAAGGGCCTTTGGAATAGCTGGCTGAGAATAGAAATCAAGGCAGAAAGGAGTTAATTACAAAGAGGAGAAAAGAGGAGGAAACAGACAGGGAGAGAGAGAGAGAGTAAACGTTAAAGGTGTTAGGCTTGGGAGGCCGAGGTGTGCGGATCACCTGGGGTTGGGAGTTCAAGACCAACCTGACCAACACTGAGAAACCCCATCTCTACTAAAAATACAAAATTAGCTAGGTGTGGTGGCAGTTGCCTGTAATCCCAGCTACTCGGGGAGGCTGAGGCAGAAGAATCACCTGAACCTGGGAGGTGGAGGTTGCGGTGAACTGAGATCACGCCATTGCACTCCGGCCTGGGCAACAAGAGCAAAACTCCGTCTCAAATACATAAATAAATAAAAACTAAAAAAATAAAAAATAAAGGTATTGGGCAGAAGGAAGCCCCTATGCTGAGGTGTGGCCAAGACAGAGACGGAGACAGAGACTGAGACACAGAGACAGACAGGCAGAAACGGAGGTCAAGTTCAGGGAGTGAGTGTCCCGGGACAGCAGGGGGACAGCACAGGGAAGGGCTGAGAATGAAATGGGCCAGGCATTGTCCTAACGCTTTGGGGTGACTCACTGGGCATTGGCGATCCCTCAACATGGGGTGCCACCCTTTGATGCCAGAGTTCCCTGGCATGGTGCTGGTGGCGGTGGTGGTGGGCTGCCCCAGGGAAGGCACCCTCAATATCTTTCAGTTATAAATCTGGGACCCTCTCATAACTGCTTTCTCCTTCTGCCCACAGGGACCCCAGATGATGCCAGCTTACCCTGTAAGTGCCTGCTGGTGGGTGAGGGTCCTCCCCCCAGTGGGGGTCCCTCAGCCCCGCTCACCCTCCCTGTCTTCCATCTATCATTCAGGGTCCTGGACATTTCCATCAACAGCTGAACAGCCTGCCCGTGAGTGCGGGACTGGGAGGTCCCCGGGGGTGGGGTGGGAATGCTGGGAGTTGCGGTGGGGGGACTAAGAGGGGTTGCAGCCCCCAGTTGTACTAACCCAGCACCTGGAGAAGCGCTGGAGTCTAATGGGTGTGTCATACATATCTGTCGACTCTTGGAGAATAATATCGCTTCTTCTCCCTTCACAGTCTATGGAGGGACCCCCAGTCTTCAACCCGGTATGGCTTAGGGGAAAACAGAGACAGGTGGTGGGGAGGGGGCATGGATCCCTGGGGAAACTGAGACAGCCAGAAGACAGTGGGCTGAGGGTGTTTGGGTTGGGAGGTGTGGGGAGGGTAGATAGAGTTGGGTGGGGGTCAGGGTTGGGGAGTGGAAGGGGCTGGGGATATTTTCCAGGAGGAGTTGGGAAATTTGTTCTCAGAAAATTTGTTCTTGGCCGGACACGGTGGCTCACACCTGTAATCCCAGCCGTGTGGGATGCCAAAACAGGTGGATCACTTCAGGTCAGGAGTTCCAGACCAGCCTGGCCAACATGGTGAATCCCCCTCTCTACTAAAATTACAAAACTTAGCTGGGTGTGGTGGTGCACGCCTGTAGTCCCAGCTACTCAGGAGGCTGAGGCAGGAGATTCGCTTGAACCCGGGAGGTGGAGGTTGCAGTGAGCCGAGGTCGTGCCGCTGCACTCCAGCCTGGGTGACAGAGGGAGACTCTCTACAAAAGAAATGTGTTCCTGCAAGGCTGGGCATGGTGACTGACGCCTGGAATCCCAGCACTTTGGGAGGCTGAGGTGGGAGGATTGCTTGAGACCAGCAGTTTGAGGCTGCAGTGAGGCTTGCTCATGCCACTGTACTCCAGCCTGGGAGACGGAGTGAGACCCCATCTCTTATAAGAAAAAGAGAAAGGAATGGAGAGGGGAAGGGAGGGGAGGGAAAGAGAGGAAAAGAAAAGGAGATTTCTTCCCACATCTGGCTTGCTAAGCTGAGAGAGAATGGGGCCCCGCGTTCTCTTCCCTCAGCCTGTGCCATATTTCCGGAGGCTGCAAGGAGGGCTCACAGCTCGAAGAACTGTCATCATCAAGGGCTTTGTGCCCCCCACAGGCAAGAGGTATGGAGCGTAGGCTAGGTGGGAGCCCCCAGCTCCTCCTCCCTCAGACCCAACAGTCTAGACCCTCTGCCCCCTCCTCCTTTAGGGACCCAGAGATCTAGTCCACAGGCCCCTCCCCCGTGGGCTCCCTCTGACTCCCCCCTCCCTCTCTGTCTCCAGCTTTACCGTCAACTTCAAGGTGGGCTCCTCAGGGGACATAGCTCTGCACATTAATCCCCGCATTGGCGACCGTACCGTGGTCCGGAACAGCCTGGTGAATGGCTCGTGGGGATCCGAGGAGAGGAACATCTCCCACAACCCGTTTGGTCCCGGACAGTTCTTTGATGTGAGTCTGGGCTCTCTTTTCCCACCTCCCTCCAAAGCCACGGTCCTGGCCCAGCCTCACACCCGCCCTCTCCCTGCAGCTGTCCATTCGCTGTGGCTTGGATCGCTTCAAGGTTTTCGCCAATGGTCAGCACCTCTTTGACTTCACCCATCGCATCTCAGCCTTCCAGAGGGTGGACACGGTGGAAGTCCTTGGTGATGTCACCTTGTCTTATGTCCAGATCTAATCTATTCCTGGGGCTATAACTCATGGGAAAACAAAGATTTCCTAGGACTCCTTTCTAAGCCCCTAATAAAATGTCTGAGGGAGTCTAATGAGTGTGTCCATTTGCACCCTCACTGCTCTTCCCTTCCGTGGTTCAGGCATGCACTTCATCTATCGCTCATCCATCTCGTCATCTGACCATTCCTCCTCCCATCGTCACAGATCTGGTTATGCCCCAAGCACTGATTTAGGGCTCATTCACTCCTCACAGCAACCCCAAGAGGTAGAAACCATTATTAACCTCCCTCTGTAACAGATGAGGAAACAAAGGAAAAGAAAACCAATGGCCCAAATTGCACAGTGCATAAATGGCAGAAGAAGGATGAAAATCCAGTTGGTCTGGCTCCCAAGGCTGCACACTAAACCACTATGGAATGACAGCCTGTCATTCCATCCCTCCATGCCTCCATCTCTCCACTCAACCATCCCAACATCCATCAGTCTCTCCAGGTATCCAAACACAAGTCCATCCGACCACCCACCAATCAGACATCCTACCATCCAGACATTCATCAATCCATCTACTGATATGACGGTTTTTTTTTTTTTTTTTTTTTGAGAAGGAGTTTTGCTCTTGTTACCCAGGCTGGAGTGCAATGGCACCATCTCGGCTCACCGCAACCTCCGCCTCCTGGGTTCAAGCAATTCTCCTGCCTCAGCCTCCCGAGTAGCTGGGACTACAGGCATGCGCCACCATGCCCAGCTAATTTTTGTATTTTTAGTAGAGACGGGGTTTCACCATGTTGACCAGGATGGTCTCGATCTCTTGACCTTGTGATCCACCCGCCTCAGCCTCCCAAAGTGCTGGGATTATAGGCGTGAGCCACCGCACCCGGCCTGATATGACTGTTCAACTGTCCTTTCATCCAACCCTTTATCCATCTACCCATCCATTTACCTCTGCACACACCCACCTCATTGTCAGTCTCTCCAAACATGCAATCAACCGTATGTTCACCCAACATCCAACCATTCATCCACTCACCAGTCCATCTAGCTCTCTCTATCCCGCTGCTTGTCCATTCATTCATTCATTCATTCAACCCTTTATCCATCGCCCATCCATCTGACCATCCATCATCCTCCCATCCATCCAAATATCTACCCCTCTACCAGTCCATCTATTCATTCAGCCGTCCTTACATCTACCTTTCATCCCTCCATTTATCATGTAATTCTCTGCTTTCCATCACATTCATCCATTTGTCCTCTATATGCCATTCATCCCTCCATTCACCCATTCATCACTTTTCCATCTCTATCCAATTATCCATTTATTCATCTCTTATCTTTTTTTTTTTTTTTTTATGAGACGGAGTTTTGCTCTTGTTGCCCAGGCTAGAGTGCAATGGCAAGATCTCGGCTCACTGCAACCTCTGCCTTCCAATTTCAAGCGATGCTCCTGCCTCAGCCTCACCAGTAGCTGGGATTACAGGCACGTGCCACCACACCCAGCTAATCTTTGTATTTTTAGTAGAGACTAAGTTTCTACTGTTGACCAGGCTGGTCTCAAATTCCTGACCTCAGGTGATCCACCTGCCTCCACTCCCAAATGCTGGGATTACAGGTGAAAGCCACCGCACCCAGCCACCTGTGTTTTTCACAAACAAGGACAGGTTCCCACATGTCCACTGGCAAACACGGTGACAACGGGAACATGAGCACGGCTGGATCGCTCCCATCTAACCCAAAGGGCCAAGCACATTCACCACTTGTGCTAATAATATGTTCTTGTCACTGTATGTTTTGAAATGTGTGCCACATGCATATGTTATCTTTACGGGAAAAAAAATAGTATTTTGAAACCACTCGACACAGCCAAACGAAATAAAAGTGATCTCATTCAAGCAGGAGCCCCGAGGACTAGGAGAACCCAGCCTCTCCTAGGCCTCCTCACCTGAGCGGGGCTCCCTCCTGACCGCCGCCCACCCGCTCCAGGGCCGGGCGCAGGAAGGGGCCACCCAGCCCGAGGCTCGCAGGGGCCGAAAACCCCGGGTCCTGCACACGCCTGGGCCCCGCGGCGAACCTGGCGTCCCCACCCCACTCCAGGATCAGATTCAGGCCAGGCCAGGAACCACCCGAGCTTCCCGCGTCCGCCTCGGTCCAGGCTGCAATGCGGGCGGCGGCCGCCAGGGGGCGGAGGATCCGGGCCCGCGCCCGGCGCGCCCCACCGAGGCGTGGCTCAGGACGAGGGTTCGGGAGCCACTGGCCCCGAGCACCCACGTGCAGCTTCCGCTCGCAGCCCCGGCCTGGCTCCTCGGTCCCCGGCTGAGACCTGCGGCCGCTGCAGGGCGAGGGGGCGGGCTCGGCTCGGGGCGCACAGGGCTCCCAGCCTCTCCCACCCCAACCCCGCCCTTACGGGGAACCCCAGCGACGCCCTGAACCCGGAAAGTGACACTGGGGCCGGGGCTGGACTTGGCGCCCGCTTCCCCTCCCGTCACAGTGACCAGGGCTGGGCCGGGGTCGGGGCCGTCGGGGCGGGCGGAGGCCGCGTGGGAATGGGGCTCGCTGCGCCACGGAAACCCCGCGCCGCCCTTCGAGTCCTCCGGCTGCTCCGCACAGCCGGGGCCGCTGCCATCGCGTCTGCCCCGAGGCTGCGCAGGCTGGTACCTGCCGGGACTCCGGGAACAGCCCGAGCCGGGAGACGCCCATCGGCCTGCCCAGCCCCACCCGGGACGACTCTGGGGGCGGGAGGCCGGGAGAGAAGAGAGTGGGAGATGAGGGGCAGGGGGAGAAGGGACCCGGGGATGTTATAACACGCTTTCCGCGCGTACAACTGGGGCCCACAGGTGGCCAGAAAGGCGGGATTCACTGGCCCCCTTTGCGGATGGACCCATGTTGGAGCCCCTTAGATCTGCGGTGGGGGCACAGAGACCTGCGGTGAGCACCTCCACACCCCTAACGCCAACGGATCCGCCCACCGCATGCCCGCCTGGCTGGCTTTGCACAAACGCTGCGTCAGGACACGCCCCAGGCCCACTCCCTCCCACATGGCGACCCTCAGGCCTTCGTAGGCAGAAAGTGTCCTAAGCACACGCAGGTTCAAAGCCCGCCCCCGCCTCGGATTCGCTGTGTGGCCCGCAGCCAGTATCTTGGCCTCTCTGGGCCTCACTTTGCTCATCTCAGTGAACCGGACACAGACACAGGCGCGCTTCGGGCTCACGCTTTATTTGCCATCCAAGGCCCCGGGCCCGCCTGGGCGCCCGCTCAGAAGATCTTCACCGAGTCCAGCTGCACGTCCCCGCCCACCTCCACCAGGCGCACGCGCGCCAGCGGCAGGCGGTGGCGGAAGTGGTGGTACTGGGCGTCCCCAACCACGGCCTGCAGGGGAGGGTCGCTGGTGAGGATTCCGGAGGCCCGTGCTGGGTGGCCCTGGGGAAATCGCTCACCCCCTCTGCGCCTCAGTTTCCCCACTGAGAAAATGGGGCTGTTGTTCTTTCTAACTCCTGTCGTCTGGATCAAAGCAGTTTACTGGGTGGCACAGCAGAAAACGGCTTTTTTAGTGCTGGTAATGGATATTCTTATTTAAAGCGCAGAGGAGGGAGGTGAACTCGCGTAAGGCCTGGGTGGTGGGGGATTTGCCGCCCCCCCACCCCCATCCTTGCTAGGACGAGTTCCTGAGCGCGGCCTCCAACCCATCCCTCCCCCTGCCTCCGAGCCCGGACCTCAGGCACAGGGAACTGGGAGTCGGGTCGGGGATGGCGAGTCCGGGCCACGGCTTCGCGCTAGGGCGCCCACCCCTTGGGTACCCGGCGGGGCTCGCCTCGTCCTGACCCTGCTGTCTCGCTGGGGCCCGGGTGGGAGTTGCTTAGGCCAGAGAGAGGGGTTCTGGGGACGCGCCTGTCCCGCCTTGGCCACGCCTCCTCCACCCCTCCGCCCTCCTGGCCTTTTCTCTATCCCGGTGCTGCGCGGAACCCTCTGCTCCGGGGACCTAGGTCTTGGCGTCCATGCCCCTGTCGCAGAGACGCACCTTGAAGCCGTCGTCGGACGCGATGATGAGCACCTCGAAGGGCTGCCCGCGCTGGAAGGGAACGCCCGGCCCGCGCTCCTCGCGGCCCCAGGAGCCCTGCTCCAGGCTGTTGAAGACCACCTCGGAGGTGTCCAGCCGGGGGTTGAAATGCAGGACCGCATCGGAGCCCTGCTCCTCCCCGCACAGCAGGTTTACATGGAATCTGGAAGTGGGGGATGGTGGCAGTCAGGGCTCAGAAACCACCCAGAGCAAAGTGAAGGACTAACAGGCTGGGACTCCCCATTCCCAGAGCACCCCCAAATTGACAGGGACCTGAAGACAGGCACACACCACAGAAGGGGAAGTGGCAGACTAATGGTCAAGGAGCCCAGATTCTGAAGGCAGCCAAAATGTCATGAGGCCCTTGGGGGGAACCCACCCAGACCAAAGTCACTATGCGCAGGGTGCCCTCCTCTCCAAAGAGCCTGGGAGCTGCCCAGGAGATCTGGGTGTTGGCCAGGGTGTTCCTGATGCCCAGGGAGCCCTCAGTTTCTACAGGACAAAGAGCAACACCAGGAACCCAGTATTTCCAGGGTACCCCAGAATCCAGAAGGCCCAAAGTTCCTCAGCCAGGAAGCAAAGGACGACTTGGCCAGGACTCCCAGAGTCCAGGGTGTCTCCAGGACTCGGAATTTTCCAGAGTTCCCCGGGACCCAGATACAGAAGTCACAGGACTATAGGAACCCTGAGATTGCCCAGGACCCCCAAATTCTTAGGGAAACTTAGGGACCTTAGCCACAAATTCATGGGGCAAATAATCTAATACATCAGATTTGAGGTCAGAAATAGCCTTGGACTCCTAGCCTGGTGGGTACAGATGGCCCAGGGCCCCTATTTCTGGACTGCAAGAGTTGGGGGTCAGCTGAGCCTGGGACCTGCACCCTTTACACCTAGGGCCTGGGGCCTTACCTGCTGGCATTGGGAGGAACCACACCACGAATTCTCAGCACCGTGCCAGGGCGGATGCCCTCGGGCAGCGAGGTCTTGTGGGGGACGTTCTGCAAGAGTGGGGTGCGGGGGCCACTGTGAGCCGGTGAGACGGAGGGAGGGAGACAGAAGGTGGGTCGCCCCTCAGAGGAGCTGACCACGACTGAGACTGGCAGAAATCAGTGGGAGAGAAAAGGGTGGCAGAGAGGCAGGAAAGAGATGGGGAGAGCAACAAGGAAAAACAGGAAAATGCTCAGAGGGAGCCAGAGGAAGCCACGAAGGGGGAGAGGGGACAATCAGGATCGGGGGCCACCCAGAGGCCACAGCCCAAGACCACCCACGGTGCACCCACTGCCCACTTGCTTCTTTGAAAGGGGAGCCCCCAGTCCCTCCCTACAAGGCCCCGCCCTGGGCCCCTGGAGCACTCACGGACATGGCTGGGACAGGGTCAGGCAGCGGTGGCGGTGGGGACTGCTGGGGACCTTAAGTAAAAGTAGGGCAGGGCTGGCCCTGATGACTCACCCCACCCCTTTCCACCCACCACCCACACCTGGCACAGACCCTGGCCCTGGGACAGGGCTGGGGAGGTGGGAGCTGTGCCTCTTCCTGGGAGCCCTGCTCCCCTCCACCACCCAGGGCCCGCATGCCCTGCCCCCTCCTAGGAGCTGATAATAAGAGGGACCATTTAATAATAATAAACTCACAGCAGAGAAGGCTCCTTGTGCCACCGCCCCTCCAGCCCTGTCTTCCCGCTGCCTGGCACACAGAGAGCCTCTATCTCATATTATGCATTTATTTGTTCTTTGCAGACCTGTCTGAAAGAAGTAATTACTTTTATTTTATTCACAGACATAGTCGGTCCTGGGAGGCCAGTCTGGGTGGGAACTCCAGACCCTTCTCTCCAGCTGAGAACCTCCTGCCTGGACCAAGGATGTCCTTGCTGAAATCGCAACTTCCGCCTCTGTAAGGGAACAGCCGCGATAGTGACAGATGGGGCAGCTTCCCAGGGCGGGGGTGAGGGTGCTGCCTGATCCGCTCAGCGCTGCACACCCGGGTCCTGGAGTGTACTCAGCTCGGGGGAAGTCCTCGGTGAGGAGGGGTGAAAGGAGGGGATCGACTGGGACTACACCTGTCATTTCTTAGGTCCCTGGGCTGCCCAGGATACGCAGGAGATCACTGATTGGGGCCCCATAATTCCAGCAGGGAGGAACACTAGTCGCTCCCATTGTACAGAGAAGGCTGAGGCTGGGATGGGAAGGGATTTGCCCAAGGCACCAGTGGTACAGGACCCTCTGCCCTGACCTCTGGCTCTCCCGACCTCTAGGTGCGCCTCTCCTGTGGGCTCTGTCTCTGGGGCTGGCTGCCTCGCTCTGTCCATGTCTTTCTCTACCGTGTATTCCTGTCCCACTTTCTTTCAAGTCTGTCTTGTTCCTCTTTCCAGGACTGCTACCATCATGCCACCAAGTTTGCAGGTCAGGATGAGCTGCTGGACCACCCACGACCCCATCACCACCTAGATCAAAAGCAGAGCAAGATAAAGACCATCGGCCGGGCGCGGTGGCTCACGCCTGTAATCCCAGCACTTTGGGAGGCTGAGGCGGGTGGATCACGAGGTCAAGAGATCGAGACCATCCTGGTCAACATGGTGAAACCCCATCTCTACTAAAAATACAAACAATTAGCTGGGCATGGTGGCGCGTGCCTGTAATCCCAGCGACTCAGGAGGCTGAGGCAGGAGAATTGCCTGAACCCAGGAGGCGGAGGTTGCGGTGAGCCGAGATCGCGCCATTGCACTCCAGCCTGGGTTCAGGCAATTCTCCTGCCTCAGCCTCCTGAGTAGCTGGGA
>NW_022437008.1:3084765-3091751 GCF_009761245.1 Sapajus apella
AAAAAAAAAAAAAAAAAAAAAGATAAAGACCATCCTGCCAGTACCGAAACAGCCCCGTTGGGCCCAAGGCTCTGGAAGAGAATTCAAGGTTGGGGAACTGGCTTGGGGGAGGGGTGGGGAGGGCCGAAATATGTTTCTGGAAAGCAGGGATGGTGTGGGAGCTGAGCAGAATCTGCTCTTAGCAGCCCAGCAGCCCTCCTGGACTTTTTCCACTCTTCACTCTGGCTCCTGCCCCACCCAGCAGGCTGCAGAGCGGCCTGGGCAGAGGCAGGCTGGCAGTGGAAAGTTTGGGTGGAGATGTCAGAGTCGGAACCATCCCCCACCCTCTGCCTCCCAGGGCCCCGGCCTCTCTCCTCCTCCCCACACGCTCCAAGGTACCAAGCTCGGGAGCTCGGGAACATGAGCTCAGAGGGGGAGGCTGGCAGCTGCATTTTGGTGGGGAGCTGCAAGCACCCCCATTCTGCAGAGGACAAAATTGAGGCTTAGACAGGGGCTACCTTTCAGCCAAGGAAGCAGCCAGGCCCTGGGCTCCAGAGGGGTCTCTGTGCCAAGAACACGTCATGGGCACGGACAGAAAGGACAGCAGGGTGTCAGGTGATCACACCACCAGCCCAGCTCAGTTAGTTCCTGAGAATGTTCCCTTGAATGGCGGACTCCAACATTCTAACGTTATTCACCATTATAAAGAACACACTCTTGGGCTGGGCGTGGTGGCGGTGGCTCACACCTGTAATCCTAGCAGTTTGGGAGGCAGAGGTGTGCAGATCATGAGGTCAGGAGATCGAGACCATCCTGGCTAACATGGTGAAACCCTGTCTCTTCTGAAAATATAAACAATTAGCTGGGTGTGGTGGCACACGCCTGTAATCCCAGCCACTCAGGAGGCTGAGGCAGGAGAATTGCTTAAACCCGGGAAGTGGAGGTTGCAGTGAGCAGAGATTGCACCACTGCACTCCAGCCTGGGTGACAAAGAGAGACTCCATCTAAAAATAAATAATCAGCATCATCATAATAAAAATAATAAAGAAGATACTCTTGCCTGGGCAACATAGCAAGACCTCGTCACTACTAAAAATAAAATAGCTCAATGTGGGAAAACACAACTGCCTGTAATCACAGCTACTTGGGAGGCTGAGGCAGGAGAATCACTTGAGCCCAGGAGGTCAGAGGCTACAGTGAGCTATGATCACACCAGGGCTCTCCCGCCTGGGCAACAGAGTGAGACTTTGTCCACGAAACGAAAAGAAAAGACACTCCTTATATTACTTGGCGCATCCTTCAGTACCTTGCTATTGTTTCCCATGAATATCTTTCTATTTATTTCTTCACTGCAGCTGGATATGACTTCACACCCAGCCAGCCTGCAAGTCCCAGCTTGCCTTAAGTGATTGGCCAAACTATTACAGTCAATCTGTTATCAGTCTAAAAGGCTTTCCCATCACTGAGATATGCATCCTTGATGGGTTCTTATTCATTAGTTAGTGTTGCTTATCTTTCTCATCAGTTATAATATTTTTTTCTTCTTCTTTTTTTGTTTTTGACAGGGTCTGTGTTCTGCAGGTTGGAGTGCAGTGGCGCGGTCTGCAACCTCCACCTCCCGGGTTCAATGGAATCCCCTGCCTCAGCCTCCTGAGTAGCTGGGATTACAGGTACACGCTACCACACTCAGCTAATTTGTGTATTTTTAGTACGGACAGGGTTTCACCATATTGGTCAGGCTGGTCCTGAACTCCTGACCTCGTGATCCTCCCACCTCGGTCTCCCAAAGTGCTGCGATTACAAGCATGAGCCGCCGTGCCAGCCTGAAATAATATTTTCGTGAGCCTTTTTTCTTTTTTTTTTTTTTTTTGAGGTGGAGTCCTGCTTTGTTTCCCAGGCTGGAGTGCAGTGGTGCCATCTCAGCTCCCTGAAACCTCTGCCTTCCAGGTTCAAGTGATTCTCCTGCTTCAGCCTCCTGAGTAGCTGGGATTACAGGTGCCTGCCACCATGCCCGGCTAATATTTATATTTTTAGTAGAGACGCAGTTTCACCATGTTGGCCAGGCTGGCCTTGAACTCCTGACTTCAGGTGATCCAGCTGCCTCAGCCTCCCAAAGTGCTGGGATTACAGGTGTGAGCCACTGTGCTCGGCTGCTTTTTTTCAATTTTAAATAGTTAATATAGACTGGATGTGATGGTGCACACCTGTAGTCCCAGCTACTTGAGAGGTTGAGGCAGGAGAATCGCTTGAACCTGGGAAGCGGCGATTGCAGTGAACTGAGTTCGTGCCATTGCACTCCAGCCTGGGCAACAAGAACAAGACTTAGTCTCAAAAAATATCTAATAATAATAGTAGTAATAATAATAACAAATATATGTATTTCTCAATAGTTTTTCTATCAAGGTATCCTTCCCATAAAATAAAAGATGCAGATATTAAAGGTATAGTTCACTGATTTTGAGAAATGTGGAGACCTATCTAACCACCTCCTCAATTAAGTTTCCTGGAGTCCAGGAAATAGTGGCCTCTCCTCTTGTTCCAGGAAGCCACTGGCCATTGTCACTCCTGACCTTTTTTGAGATGGGGTCTCACTCGGTCACCCAGGGTGGAGTGTAATGGTATAATCTCTGCCCACTGCAGCCTCAGCCTTCCAAGCTAAAACCTCCTGGGCTCAAGCAATCCTCCCATTTCAGCCTCCCAAGTAGCTGGGGCTACAGACACATGCCACCACGCCTGACTAATTGTTTGTGTGGTTTTTGTAGACATAGGGTTTTACCCTGTTGCTCAGGCTGGTCTTGAATTCCTGGAGTCAAGCGATCTGTCTGCTTCAGCCTCCCAAAGTGCTGGGATTACAGGTGTGAGCCACTGTCCCTGGCCACTCCTGAGCATTGAATAGCCACCAAAGTTCATTTGTCTCAAAATAAAGAAGGGGGAGTAGACTGATTTTTCTGACTTTATGCCTCTTTTAGGAAATAATTTAGATGAAAAGTAGTTAATTGCACACCAGGTGGCTGTAGAGATTTGAAATTCAGGCTCCGTGAATATCATTGTGTTGGTGACATTTTGGTTATTTTTTGTACACAGTGAAGGTAATTCAGGGGCTGCTTTTTGTAAATCAACATTGTGATGATGAAAATGACACTTAGAAATCTCATTTTGTTCTTGGCCAGGTGCGGTGGCTCACACCTGTAATCTCAACACTTTGGGAGGCCAAGGTGAGTGGATCACCTGAGGTCAGGAGTTCGAGACCAGCCTGGCCAACATGGTGAAACCCTGTCTCTACTAAAAATACAAAAAAAAAAAAGAAAAGAAAAGAAAAGAAAAAATAGCTGGGCATGGTGGTGCATGCCTGTGATCTCAGCTACTCAGGAGGCTGAGGAGGGAGGATCACTTGAACCCAGGAGACGGAGGTTGTTGTGAGCCGAGATCACACCACTATGCTCTAACCTGGGTGACAGAGCAAGACTCCATCCCAAAAACAAACCAACAAACAATCCAGAAATCTCACTTTCACTTTGTTCTTAAGCTTTTATGCCCATTGGAAATCTTACAACTCTATTTTTATAAACATAATAAATATTAATAGAACAATCCAATGGTTTTTAAGAAAAAGCCTGTTCTCTAGTGTTCAGTTCCATTTATAAATCTAGTTAATTATACTCTCTCTTAAATATTTAAAACTGAATGCATAATTTTACAGGTTATTCATTTTTCAGTGTTTCAATTGCTCTATAAACTCTTCCAAGTAATTCCTGTAAATTTCCAAGTGATTCTTGTAAATGTCAATGCTTACACGGTAAAATACATGTTTGGCTTTTTCTTCTTCCTTCTTTTCCTTCCTTGGCTGAACAATTCGGCCCTAAAGCCATTATGTGGGGCTGAGCAAGGTCATGGTGGCCCTGAATGGGCTGACTGGGGCAGGACGTCCTTGGGGGAGGTGTTTGGGGGTCAGGGCTGAGCAGGTGAGGAGGACTGAGCAGAGGCTGCCTGGAAGCGCCCAGTGGGGTGAGTAGGGCCAGCAGGACACGTGGGAGGGAGCCTGAGCTCCCAGCAGGGGAGGAGGTCGCTTGTGTGGGGTAGGTGCCCACTGAGGGGCATTGGACCTGGCCTTCGGGGGAGGTGCCGCATGAGAGTCCGGGATGAGGACTGGAACTGCTTTCTTTCTCAGGGAGGGAGTTACAGATACAAAAAGGTAGAGGCAGGCTTCAGCCCCGTGGAGCTGGACTGAAAGTGGAGGCATTAGTGTGAGGATGGTTTGAGGAGTGGGTTATTTGGTGGGGCAGGTTTGGACTCTTTATTATTTATTTGTTTACTTACTTACTAATTGAGATGGAGTCTCGCTCTGTCGCCAGACTAGGGTACAGTGGCACAATCTCGGCTCACTGGAACCTCCGATTCCTGGGTTCAAGCCATTCTCCTGCCTCAGCCTCAGCCTCCTGAGTAGCTAACAGTCACCCGCCACCATACCCAGCTAATTTTTGTATTTTTAGTAGAGATGGGATTTCTCCGTGTTGGTCAGGCTGGTCTCGAACTCCTGACTTCATCATCCACCCACCTCAGCCTCCCAAAATGCTGGGATTACAGGTTTGAGCCACCACGCCCATCCTTTTCTTTCCTTTTTGAGACAGGGTCTCACTGTCATTCAGGATGGAGCGCAGTGGTCCGATCTTGGCTCACTGCAGGCTCCACTTCCCAGGCTCAAGCAATCCTCCCATATCAGCCTCCTGAGTAGCTGAGACCAGAGGCCTGCACCAACATGCCTGGCTAATTTTTTTATTTTTCAGAGACAGGGTCTCACTATGTTAGCCAGACTGGTCTTTAACTCCTGGGCTCAAGCAATCCTCCTGCCTTAGCCCCCCAAAATGTTGGGATTATACCCCGCCCCACCTCTTTTTAAAAAAATATGATAAAATATATATAGTCTGGGCACAGTGGCTCCTGCCTGTAATCCCAGCACTTTGGGAGGCTGAGGCGGGTGAATCACTGCACTCCAGCCTGGGTGACAGAGCCAGACTCCGTCTCAAAAAAAAAAATTTATTTTATGGTGAGGCCCAGCAGATACCCAAGTGATTCATCTCAATGTCACCAGTAAGGAGACATGGGGAAATTGAGTGCCCCCTGATGAGATGTGCATAGCGCCACTTCTGGGGTTATTCTTCTGCCAAAAATGGTTAACTTGCAGATGAGGCTAATCTACAGATAAGGAGACATCACACTGACCCGTAACCTACAACAGTGTCAAGCTCTTGAGGGACAAAGGATGCCAGAGTACCTATTCCAGACTGAGGGAATGGAAGCAAAGAGACATGATAACCGAACTCTGTGGTTTCTGAAGCGGGTGCTCTGCTGCAAGGGACGTGATTGGAACCCCTGGCACAGCTCAAATGGGGTCTGAAGACCTGATGATGGCAGCGGGGACTCCGTGTTGACTTTCTGATAGTGATGGGTGCTGACAATAGTCCCACTTTTTTTTTTTGTCTTTTTTTTTTTTTTGTAAAGACGGGGTTTCACCATGTTGGTCAGGCTGGTCGTGAACTCCTAACCTCAGGTGATCTGCCTGCCTTGGCCTCCAAAGTGCTTGGGTTACAGGCGTGAGCCACCACGCCCGGCCAATAGTCCTACTTAATAGAGAATTCCCATTAGAGTATTCAGAGCTCATGGGGCTTCATATTGGCAACTTACTCAAATGGTGCTGTATTTGCAACTATTGTATGTTTGCAATTTTTCAGAATTTTATTTTATTTACTTATTGTTTTATGGTGCTTACTTTTTTTTTTTTTTTTTTTGAGACGGAGTTTTGCTCTTGTTGCCCAGGCTGGAGTACAATGGCGCGATCTCGGCTCACTGCAACCTCCGCCTCCCAGATTCAAGCCATTCTCCTGCCTCAGCCTCCCGAGTAGCTGGGATTACAGGCACCCGCCACCATGGCCAGATAATTTTTGTGCTTTTAGTAGAGACGAGGTTTTACCATGTTGGCCAGGCTGGTTTTGAACTCCTGACCTCGTGATCCACCCACCTCGGCCTCCCAAAGTGTCAGGATTACAGGTGTGAGCCACCGCACCTGGCCGATGCAAACCTTCTGAAAGGGCGGAAGGTTTTGCAGAACTGCAGGGGAGAAAAGCTGAACGCAGCTGTTCTATAACCTTGAGGCAGGGGCAAGGAGTAGGTACAAGGGAGTGTAGGGGAATTTATCTCAAACAGCCTTGCTTACTTATATAGACCAGGAACTGACCTTTGATCATCTGAGCTCGAGATTCCCTGAAAGGGGAACAGTAAATGCGAATTACCTACAGGTTGCGTTTGCTCCAGGTTTTCGGCATTGTGCCTGCACTGAATAAAAGCAAGCAGCTCCAGCTTCTCGGGGCTGCTCTCTGGCCGCTAGAGTCAGGCAGACACCCTGCTGCTCTGACACTGCATACCTGCGTCTGAGGACTCATTTCATCCGTCGGCCAGGGTCTACAGGACAGACCCAGCACTGGAGTGCAGTGGCTCCATCACGGCTCTGTGCAGCCTTGAGCTCCGGGGCTAAGCGGTCTTCCCACCTCAGCCTCCTGAGCAGCTGGGATTACAGGTGTGTATGAACAAAAGTTTTCTACACTTTTCGTAGAGATGGGGCCTCACTGTGTTGCCCAGGCTGGTCTTAAACTCCTGGGCTCAAATAATCCTCCCACCTTGGCCTCCCAAAGTGCTAAGATTGCAGGCATGAGCCACCCTCACCCGGCCAGCATACATCCAAGTTGTGGCATGAATGGGTACCTCATCCCTTTTTATGGCTGAGCGATATTCGATTGTATGAATATACCACAGTTTGTTATACATTCAGCAGCTGATGGAGAAGGGGGGTCAATAGGATCTCCCCAAATTTGCCATATTGGCATGAGGATTACTTGGAGCTAAAGACACTTGAGAAATAGTAGATCCTAGAAAAGCATTCTCTCTTTTTTTTTTTTTTTTAAGAAATTTACATTTTTTTTTTCTTTTTCTTTTCTTTTTTTTTTTTCTGAGAC
>NW_022437008.1:3091851-3094310 GCF_009761245.1 Sapajus apella
TGAGACGGAGTTTCGTTCTTGTTACCCAGGCTGGAGTGCAATGGTGCGATCTCGGCTCACCGCAACCTCCGCCTCCTGGGTTCAGGCAATTCTCCTGCCTCAGCCTCCTGAGAAGCTGGGATTACAAGCACGTGCCACCATGCCCAGCTAATTTTTTTGTATTTTTAGTAGAGACGGGGTTTCACCATGTTGACCAGGATGGTCTCGATCTCTTGACCTCGTGATCCACCTGCCTCGGCCTCCCAAAGTGCTGGGATTACAGGTGTGAGCCACAGCGCCCGGCCTAGAAAAGCATTCTCATCTCCCCTATACCTTCCTAAACCAGAGATCCAGCCTGGGCGCAGTGGCTTAGGCCTGTAATCCTGGCACTTTGGGAAGCCAAGGCAGGTGGATCACCTGAGGTCAGGAGTTTGAGACCAGCCTGGCCAACATGGCGAAACCCCATCTCTACTAAAACTACAAAAATTTAGCTGGGCATGGTGGTGGGCGCCTGTAATCCCAGCTACTCTGGAGGCTGAGGTAGGAGAATCACTCGAACGCAGGAGGCAGAAGTTGCAGTGAGCTGAGATCATGCCACTGCATTCCAGCCTGGATAACAGAGCAAGACCCTGTTGCAAAAAAAAAAAAAAAAAAAGAGATAAAAACACCCATGTGTGCCAGGCGTGATGGCTCACGCCTGTAATCTCAGCACGTTGGGAAGCCAAGGCAGGCGAATTACTAGGTCAAGAGATCGAGACCACCCTGGCCAACATGGTGAAACCCCGTCTCTACTAAAATACAAAAAATTAGCCGGGCATGGTGGTGGGCGCCTGTAGTCCCAGCTACTCAGGAGGCTGAGGCAGGGGAATAGCTTGAACCTGGGAGGTTGAGGTTACAGTGAGCCAAGATTACACCACTGCACTTCAGCCTGGCGACAGAGCAAGACTCCATCACAAAAAACAAACAAAAACAAACACCCATGTGGAAGATGCCCTCCTGGTACCAGGAGAAAAGAAATATTCTTCAAAGGGGACAGACAGCCATGAGAATTATGTCCCAGCAGACCTTGTTCAAATCATGCTTGTCTTCCTTGAGCCTCCCCACATCATTCAGTTACTTTCCCACAATCATCTTGTTGTTCAACCTCACATGAAAGCATTCAGGTTTTGCCACTTTTTTGGGTGTTCATTTTCTTATGAAGGCTCCCAGGTCATGAAAAACTTACATTCAACGTATGCTTTTCTCCTCTTAATCTATGTTATGCCTCTTTTTTTTTTTTTTTAATGGAGTTTTGCTCTTGTTGCCCGGGCTGGAGTGCAATGGCACGATCTCAGCTCCCTGCAACCTCCGCCTCCCGAGTTCAAGCAACTCTCCTGCCTCAGCCTCCTGAGTAGCTGGGACTACAGGCGTGTGTCACCACACCTGGCTAATTTTTGTATTTTTAGTCGAGTCAAGGTTTCACCATGTTGACCAGGCCAGTCTTGAACTCCCGACCTCAGGGGATCCACCTGCCTTGGCCTCCCAAAGTGCTGGGATTACATGTGTGAGCCACCGTGCCTGGCGTTCTCATGCCAGCTCTATACTCAGGCCCACTCAAGACTCTCGGAGGGGGGAGGTAAAGTTTTCTTCCCCTGTAATGGGCATCTGAGTTGTTCCCACTGTTAGGCTGGCATGAATAATGAAGGCATCTATGAACAGTTTGTTTAAATATTTAGCGTGAACATGTTTTTATTCCCCTTGGGCATATACGTAGGAGTACAATGCCTGGGTCCCAGCTGTAACTGATGTCACAATTTCCTCCCTTATTCAACAGTCAATAAAGCTTGGTAAATTTCCTCTGGCTGTCCTGTCGTTCTCTTTGAATTTGGAAGATCCTCCATTCTTTTTGGTTTACATGACATTGACTCTTACTCCCAACTATGGCCGGGCGCAGTGGCTCACGCCTATAATCCCAGCACTTTGGGAGGCTGAGGCAGGTGGATCACCTGAGGTCAGGCATTCAAGACCAGCTTGGCCAACATGGTGAAACCCTGTCTGTACTAAAAATACAAAAAGTTAGCCTTGTGTAGTGATGCACATCTGTAATCTCAGCTACTTGGGAGGCTGAGGCAGAAGAATCACTTTAACCCCTGGAGACGGAGGTTGCAGTAAGCCGAGATTGCACCATTGCACTCCAGCCTGAGTGACAGAGTGAGAACTTGTGTCAAAAAAAAAAGGAAGTAGGCCGGGCGCGGTGGCTCAAGCCTGTAATCCCAGCACTGTGGGAGGCTGAGGCGGGTGGATCACGAGGTCAAGAGATCGAGACCATCCTGGTCAACATGGTGAAACCCCGTCTCTACTAAAAATACAAAAAATTAGCTGGGCATGGTGGCACGTGCCTGTAATCCCAGCTACTCAGGAGGCTGAGGCAGGAGAATTGCCTGAACCCAGGAGGCAGAGGTTGCGGTGAGCCGAGATCGCGCCATTGCACTCCAGCCTGG
>NW_022437008.1:3094410-3097313 GCF_009761245.1 Sapajus apella
AAAAAAAAAAAAAAAAAAAAAAAGGAAGTAATGGAACCCTCATTCAATTAAGATTCATAGTCTGTGGCAAGACAGAAGCCCCTAGAGGGGGAGTGGTGGCTATCAGAGGCTGAGGCAGGAGGATCATTTGAGACCAGGAGTTCAAGACCGGCCTGGGTAACATAGCAAGAACCCATCTCTAGAAGAAATAAAAAGCTGGACGTGGCCAGGCGTGGTGGATCATGCCTGTAATGCCAGCGTTTTGGAGGTGAGACGGGTGGGTCACCTGAGGTCAGAAGTTCAAGATCATCCCGGCCAACATGGCAAAACCCCATCTCTACTAAAAACACAAAAATCGGCCGGGTATGGTGGCGTGCGCCTGTAGTCCCAGCTACTCGAGAGGCTGAAGCAGGAGAATCGCTTGAACCCAGGAGGCAGAGGTTGCAGTGAGCTGAGATCCTGCACTCCAGCCAGCCTGGGTGTCAGAGAGACCTTGTCTCAAAAAAAAAAAAAAAAAATCCCCTCCTTAGGAAAGATGGATTAATCCCTTCTGCTCTGTCCACAGGCTCTCGTTTTCTGCTTAGGACTTCTCCAAAAGTGGAAGAAGCAGGAACTTGTCATCTGAAATGTCTTTATTAATTTTCTAAGGCTGCAGCCTCGGCCACCCGCAATCTGCCTTCTCAGGAGCAGCAGGTGGAGCATGGGTAGACACTGTTACCGAGTACCGAGAGTCGCCAGCTTTCCACCCTGCAGCAGGTGAGTCTTTTAGCCGCCTCTCCTCTGGCTCCTCCAGCCGCACCCGTTTTCAGTTCCGCTGCTGTATCACGCCACTTCTCCCATCGTCAGGCTTGGGGTTCCCGGTTGCTGGCAACAGAAGCCTCCTCAGCTAGTTGACAGAGATTACTAGGAGCCATTGATAGCTTACAGGATTTTCAGAGGACCAGGAAATAAGTCTCCCTGTTGCAAAGCCTGAGGGTTGATGCAGAGAGCATTCCCTGGCCACAGCTTCCTAGGCTGTTTAGAAAAAAAACAAGTATCTCCATCACCAAACTAGCCAGAGGGCCCATCTCCCTTCCTCACCTTCACCCTTTTTTTAAGACAGAGTTTTGCTCTTGTTGCCCAGGCTGGAGTGCAGTGGTGCAATCTCGGCTCACCAAAACCTCCTCCTCCCAGGTTCAATCGATTCTTCTGCTTCAGCCTCCCGAGAGCTGGGATTACAGTACGCCACCACGTCCGGCTAATTTTGTGTTTTTAGTAGAGATGGGGTTTCTCCATGTCAGTCAGGCTGGTCTTGAACTCCTGACCTCAGGTGTTCCACCTGCCTCGGCTTCCCAAAGTGCTAGGATTACAGGCGTGAGCCACCGTACCCGGCGCGTTCACTTTCTAAGTTTTGCACAGAGTGGAGTGCAGTGACTCGCACCTGTAATCCCAGCACTTTGGAAAGCTGAACTGGGAAGACTGCTTGAGCCCAGGAGTTTGAGACCAGCCTGGGCAGCACAGCAAGGCCCCCATCTCTACAAAATAAATAAATAAAAGTAAAAAAAATGAGCCAGTTGTCAGCCAGGCGTGGTGGCTCACACCTGTAATCCTAGCAATTTGGGCGGCTGAGTCAGGAGGATCACTTGAACCCGGGCCGCTGAAGCTGCAGTGAGGCAAGATCACACCACTGCACTCCAGCCTGGGTGAGGGGGAGACTGTGTCCCAAAAAAAAAAAAAAAAAGAAAAAGAAAAAGAGAAAACTAGCCAAGTGTGGAGGCACAATCATTGCCCTATCGACCACTCCAGAGACTGAGAAAATCACTTCATCCCAGGAGTTCTAGGCTGCAGCGGGCTATGATGGTGCCGCTGCACTCCAGGCTAGGTGACAGAGCAAAGTCACAGAGCTAGGCCATATTTCTTCCTTCCCTCCCTCCTTCCTTCCTTCTCTCTCTCTCCCTCTCTCTCTCTTTCTCTCTCTCTTTCTTTCTGACAGGGTCTCGCTTTGTCCCCCAGGCTAGACTGCAGTGGCACAATCTCAGTTCACTGCAACCTCCACCTTCCGCGTTCAAGTGATTCTTGTGCCTCAGCCTCCACAGTAGCTGGGATTACAGGTGTGTGTCACCATGCCAGGCTAATTTTTTGTATTTTAGTAGAGACAGGGTCTTGCCATGTGGCCTAGGCTGGTCTCAAACTCCTGAGCTCAGGCAATCTGCCCGCCTCGGCCTCCCAAAGTGCTAGGATTTCAGGCGTGAGCCATGGTGCCCAGCCATGGACCACATCTTTAAAAAAAAAAAAAAAAAGGTTTTCAGGGGTGCAAACTTGGCTTGGGAAACCCAGTCCTATGTGGATCTAGCTGCAAACAGCTCTGGGAAATTTAGTTTTTAACTTCCAAATGCAAGAAAGCAGGCCAGACCAGGTGCGGAGGTTCACGCCTGTAATCCCAACACTTTTGGAGGCCGAGGCAGGAGGATCCTTGTTCCAGAGTTTGAGACCAGCCTGGGCCACATAGTGAGACATCATCTCTACTAAAATTTAAAAAAAACAAAAAAACTAACTGGGTGCGGTGGTCAAGGCCTGTAGTCCCAGCCACTTTAGGGGCAGAGGCAGGAGGATCGCGTCAGCCCGGGAGGCTGAGGCTGCCGTGCATGGCAATCGTGCCTGGGCAACAGGGCAAGGCCCTGCCTCAAAAAAAAAAAAAAAAAAAAAAAAGGCCAGCCAGGGACTGAGTTAGAAGCTGAGTAAACCAATCTTCAGTGGTGCTTGCCAAATTACTCGGGAAGAAGATATAATTAGTTACATAGTAGGTAAATGTCTTTAACTGTGGGAACAGTTAGCATTCACTAAAAAGATTTTTAATGTATCATTTTCATCACTGGAATGTTAGTATATAAAACCAAAGCAGTCCCTGAAGTATCTTCACTGTGTATAAAAAATAAGCAAAGGCC
>NW_022437008.1:3102313-3107558 GCF_009761245.1 Sapajus apella
TGCAGTGGTGTGCTCTCGGCTCACTGCAGCCTCGACTTCCAGGGCTCAGGTGATCCTCCAGCCTTAGCCTCCCGAGTAGCTGGGACTACAGCCACACACCACCACAATGCATCAGTGGAAACTTTGTGGCTACTAACTGCTCAGGAGTGGCTTCCTATGGCAGAAGGAGCAGACTGTTTCACCAGGAAACTTGATTGGGGAGGTGGTTACACAGGTGACTACATGTGTCAAAACTCATTGAATTATTCCGTTAAAATCTGAACCTTTGACTGGGTACAGGGGCTCACACCTAGGATCCTAGCAGTTTGGGAGGCCAAGGCAGGTGGATCACTTGAGCCCAGGAGTTTGAGAACTGCCTGGGTGACATGGCGAAACCCCATCTGTACAAAATAATACAAAATCCACCAGGTGTGGCGGCTCACTCCTGGATTCCCAGCTATGCAGGAGGGTGAGGTGGGAGGCTCACTTGAACCCGGGAGGCAGAGGCTGCAGTAAGTTGAGGTCATACCACCGCACTCCAGCCTGGGTGACAGAGCGAGACCCTGTCTCCAAACAACCACAACAACAAAAACTAAACTTTTATTTAATGGGAAAAATACCTCAATGAAATAACAATTGGGAACTAAATACATTAGTTGTTTCAAACTGAAAAAAGACTCACAAAAATATTACTGTGGCCAGGCCTGTAATCCCAACATTTTAGGAGGCCAAGGTGGGAGGATCGCGTGAGCCCAGGAGTTTGAGACCAGCCTGGGCAACATAGTAAGACCTCCTCTCTAGGAAAAAAGAAAAACAAAAAGGAGCTGGGAGGCCGGGCGCGGTGGCTCAAGCCTGTAATCCCAGCACTTTGGGAGGCCGAGGCGGGTGGATCACGAGGTCAAGAGATCGAGACCATCCTGGCCAACATGGTGAAACCCCGTTTCTACTAAAAATAGAAAAAATTAGCTGGGCATGGTGGCGTGTGCCTGTAATCCCAGCTACTCAGGAGGCTGAGGCAGGAGAATTGCCTGAACCCAGGAGGCGGAGGTTGCGGTGAGCCGAGATCACGCCATTGCACTCCAGCCTGGGTAACAAGAGCGAAACTCCGACTCACAAAATCAAAAAAAAAAAAAAAAAAAGAACCCATCAAGGGCTGGGCATGGTGGTTCATGCCTGTAATCCCAGCACTTTGGGAGGCCGAGGTGGGTGGATCACTTGAGGTCAGGAGATGGAGACCAGCCTGTCCAACATGAAGTAACCCCAATCTCTAACAAAAAGTTTGCTGGGCATGGTGGTGAGCACCTGTAATCCTAGTTACTCGGGAGGCTGAGGCAGGAGAATCACTTGAACCCAGGAGGCAGAGGTTGCAGTGAGCCGAGATCGCACCACTGCACCCCAGCCTGGGCAACAGAGCGAGACTCTGTCTAAAAGAAAACACCATCTAGGACGCAGATCTGTTACCAGAAAGCAGTCAGGACTTCAAGCTGATAACAGAGAGAACACAAACCCTTGGCCAGTCAGCAAAGGCACGTTGGGACTTGCAGGTTGGCTGCATGTGAAGTTACATCCAGCCAGAGTGAAGCAATCACTAAAAAGTTGGCACACAGCATGAGGCATCAGTAATGTGAGGAGTGTCATCGTCTTCTTTTTTTTTTTTTTTTTTTTGATGGAGTTTTGCTCTTGTTGCCCAGGCTGGAGTGCAATGTCTTCATCTTGGCTCACTGCAACCTCCGCCTCCCAAGTTCAAGCAATTCTCCTGCCTCAGCCTCCCTAGTAGCTGGGATTACAGGAGCCCACCACCACGCCTGGCTAACTTTGTATTTTTGGTAGAGACAGGGTTTCTCCATGTTGGCCAGGCTGGTCTCGAACTCCCAACCTCAGGTGATTCACCCACCTAAGCCTCCCAAAGTGCTGGGATTACAGGCGTGAGCCACCACGCCTGGCCAAGGAGTGTCTTCTTTAGAATGGTGACTAATGTTAGAAAGATAGAGTCCACCATTCAAGGGAACATTCTTGGGACCTGACTGAGCTGGTAGTATGATCACCTGACACCCTGTGTCCTCTCTGTCTGTGCCCATGATGTGTCCTTGGCACAGAGACCCCTTGGAGCCCAGGGCCTGGCCGCCTCCTTGGCTGAAAGGCTGTCCCTATCTAAGCCTCAGTTTTCTCCCCTGCAGAATGGGGGTGCTTGCAGTCCTCACCAAAATGCCAACTGCCAGCCTCCCTCTCTGAGTTCATGTTCCCAGGAACTGGTCCCCAGCTTGTTGCCTTGAGCGTGTGGGGAGGGGGCTAGGGGGTGGGGGCCTGGGACACAGAGGGTGGAGGATGGTTCTGGGCCTGGTATCTCCACCCAAACTTTTCACTGCCAGCCTGCCTCTGCCCAGGCCTCTCAGCAGCCTGCTGGGTGGGGCAGGAGTTGGGTGGGGGGTAGAAGAGGTCCAGGAGGGCTGCTGGGCTGCTAAGAGTGGTTTCTTTTTTCTTTTCTTTTTTTTTTTTTTTTTTTTTGAGATGGAATCTCACTCTGGCCCCCAGGCTGAAGTCCAGTGGCAGGATCTCGGCTCACCGTAACCTCAGCCTCCCAGGTTCAAGCAATTCTCTGCCTCAGCCTTTGGAGTAGCTGGGATCACAGGCGTACGCCACCACGCCCAGCTAATTTTTTGTATTTTTAGTAGAGACGGGGTTTCACCATATTGGCCAGGCTGGTTTGAACTCCTGACAGTGTGATTCACCCACCTCGGCGTCCCAAAGTGCTGGGATTACAGGCATGAGCCACCACGCCCAGCATCTTTTTTTTTTTTGAGACGGAGTCTCTCTCTGTCACCCAGGCTTGAGTGCCTTGGTGTGATCTTGGCTCACTGCAACCTTCGCCACCCCAGCTCAAGCAATTCTCCTGCCTCAGCCTCCCAGGTAGCTGGGATTACCCACCACCACGACCAGCTAATTTTCTATATTTTTTTAGTAGAGAAGGAGTTTCACCATGCTGGCCAGGCTGGTCTCGAACTCCTGACCTCAAGCGATCTGCCCACCTTGGCCTCCAAAAGTGTTGGAATTACAGGCATCAGCCACCACACCCAGCCAGGAGAAGTTTCTGTTCAGCTCCCACACCATCCCTGCCTTCCAGAAACATCTTTCAGTCCTGCCCGCCCCTCCCCCAATCTACTTTCCCAACCCTGGATTCTCTTCCAGAGTCTTGGGCCCAAGGGGGCTATATCAGGGCTGGCAGAGGGTCCTCACTTTGCTGTGTTTTGGGTCTGGGTGGTGATGGGGGGTTGGGCCACCCACCACCATAAAACCCACCTCATCCTGACCAGTAAGCTTGGTGGGATGATAGTAACAGTACTAAAAGGAGGAACAAGAGAGAGATTTGACGGAGAGAAGTGAGACAAGAATACGCCGTAGGCAGGGTTAGAGACAGAGGACGGAGCGAGGCAGCCAGCCCCAGAGACAGAACCCACAGGAGAAGTGGACAGAGCGAGGCAGCCAGCCCCAGAGACAGAACCCACAGGAGAAGTGGACAGAGCGAGGCAGCCAGCCCCAGAGACAGAACCCACGGGAGAAGTGGACAGAGCGAGGCAGCCAGCCCCAGAGACAGAACCCACAGGAGAAGTGCAGTCAGAGGTGAGGAGAGCCAGAGGTCAGGGCAGAGGGTCCTGCATGGCTTGTGGAAAATCGCTTCCCATCCCAGACCCAGCCTCCTCCTCTGTACAATGGGGGCAACCCATATTCCTCCCTATTGGAATTATGGGGGTGCATGGCCGGGTGTGGTGGCTCACACCTGTAATCCCAGCACTTTGGGAGGCTGAAGTGGCTGTATCACTTGAGGTCAGGAGTTAAGAGACCAGCCTGACCTACATGGAGAAACCCCATCTCTACTAAAAATTAAAAAGTTAGCCAGGCATGGTGGTGGGTGCCTGTAATCTCAGCTACTCAGGAGGCTGAGACAGGAGAATTGCTGGAACCCGGGAGGTGGAGGTTGCAGTGAGCTGAGATCATGCCATTGCACTTCGGCTTGGGCAAGAGAGCAAGACTCCTTCACAAAATTAAAAAAAAAATTATGAGGCTGCAATCAGTGATTTCCTGCATATCCTGGGCAGCCCAGAGGCCTAGGAAATGACAGGGTAGTCCTAGAGGCTCCCTTCCTTTCACCCCTCCTCACTGAGGACTTACCACGTGCTGTGCAGACTTCAGGACCTGGGGTGCAGCGCTGAGTGGACCAGGCAGCCCCTCAGCCCCGACTCTGTGAAGCCGCCCTGTCTGTCACTATTGCCACTGTTCCCTTACAGATGTGGAAGCTGGGATTTCAGCGCGGACACCCCAAGTCCAGGCGCAGGAGGTTCTCAGCCGGAAGGAAGGGTCTGGAGTTCCCACCCAGCTTGGCTTCTCGGGACCCATCATGTCTGTGTATAAAATGAGATAGAGGCTCTCTGTGTGCCAGGCAGCAGGAAGACAGGGCTGGAGGGCAGTGGCACAAGGAGCCTTCTCTGCTGTGAGTTTATTATTATTAAACGGTCCCTCTTATTATCAGCTCCTAGGAGGAGGCAGGGCATGCGGGCCCTGGGTGGTGGAGGGGAGCAGGGCTCCCAGGAAGAGGCACCACTGCCGCCTCACCAGCCCTGCCCCAGGGCCAGGGTCTGTGCCAGGTGTGGGTGGTGGGTGGGAAGGGGTGGGGTGAGTCATCAGGGCCAGCCCCGCCCTACTTTTACTTAAGGTCCCCAGCAGTCCCCACCGCCACCGCTGCCTGACCCTGTCCCAGCCATGTCCGTGAGTGCTCCAGGGGCCCAGGGCGGGGCCTTGTAGGGAGGGGACTGGGGGCTCCCTTTCAAAGGAGCAAGTGGGCAGTGGGTGCACCGTGGGTGGTCTTGGGCTCTGGCCTCTGGGTGGCCCCCGATCCTGATTGTCCCCTGTCCCCCTTCGTGGCTTCCTCTGGCTCCCTCTGAGCATTTTCCTGTTTTTCCTTGTTGCTCTCCCCATCTCTTTCCTGCCTCTCTGCCACCCTTTTCTCTCCCACTGATTTCTGCCAGTCTCAGTCATGGTTGGTTCCTCTGAGAGGCGGCCTACCTTCTGTCTCCCTCCCTCTGTCTCACTGGCTCACAGTGGCCCCCGCACCCCACTCTTGCAGAACGTCCCCCACAAGACCTCGCTGCCCGAGGGCATCCACCCTGGCACGGTGCTGAGAATTCGTGGTGTGGTTCCTCCCAATGCCAGCAGGTAAGGCCCCAGGCCCTAGGTGTAAAGGGTGCAGGTCCCAGGCTCAGCTGACCCCCAA
>NW_022437008.1:3107568-3111576 GCF_009761245.1 Sapajus apella
TTCCATGTAAACCTGCTGTGCGGGGAGGAGCAGGGCTCCGATGCGGTCCTGCATTTCAACCCCCGGCTGGACACCTCCGAGGTGGTCTTCAACAGCCTGGAGCAGGGCTCCTGGGGCCGCGAGGAGCGCGGGCCGGGCGTTCCCTTCCAGCGCGGGCAGCCCTTCGAGGTGCTCATCATCGCGTCCGACGACGGCTTCAAGGTGCGTCTCTGCGACAGGGGCATGGACGCCAAGATCTAGGTCCCCGGAGCAGAGGGTTCCGCGCAGCACCGGGATAGAGAAAAGGCCAGGAGGGCGGAGGGGTGGAGGAGGCGTGGCCAAGGCGGGACAGGCGCGTCCCCAGAACCCCTCTCTCTGGCCTAAGCAACTCCCACCCGGGCCCCAGCGAGACAGCAGGGTCAGGACGAGGCGAGCCCCGCCGGGTACCCAAGGGGTGGGCGCCCTAGCGCGAAGCCGTGGCCCGGACTCGCCATCCCCGACCCGACTCCCAGTTCCCTGTGCCTGAGGTCCGGGCTCGGAGGCAGGGGGAGGGATGGGTTGGAGGCCGCGCTCAGGAACTCGTCCTAGCAAGGATGGGGGTGGGGGGGCGGCAAATCCCCCACCACCCAGGCGTTACGCGAGTTCACCTCCCTCCTCTGCGCTTTAAATAAGAATATCCATTACCAGCACTAAAAAAGCCGTTTTCTGCTGTGCCACCCAGTAAACTGCTTTGATCCAGACGACAGGAGTTAGAAAGAACAACAGCCCCATTTTCTCAGTGGGGAAACTGAGGCGCAGAGGGGGTGAGCGATTTCCCCAGGGCCACCCAGCACGGGCCTCCGGAATCCTCACCAGCGACCCTCCCCTGCAGGCCGTGGTTGGGGACGCCCAGTACCACCACTTCCGCCACCGCCTGCCGCTGGCGCGCGTGCGCCTGGTGGAGGTGGGCGGGGACGTGCAGCTGGACTCGGTGAAGATCTTCTGAGCGGGCGCCCAGGCGGGCCCGGGGCCTTGGATGGCAAATAAAGCGTGAGCCCGAAGCGCGCCTGTGTCTGTGTCCGGTTCACTGAGATGAGCAAAGTGAGGCCCAGAGAGGCCAAGATACTGGCTGCGGGCCACACAGCGAATCCGAGGCGGGGGCGGGCTTTGAACCTGCGTGTGCTTAGGACACTTTCTGTCTACCAAGGCCTGAGGGTCGCCATGTGGGAGGGAGTGGGCCTGGGGCGTGTCCTGACGCAGCGTTTGTGCAAAGCCAGCCAGGCGGGCATGCGGTGGGCGGATCCGTTGGCGTTAGGGGTGTGGAGGTGCTCACCGCAGGTCTCTGTGCCCCCACCGCAGATCTAAGGGGCTCCAACATGGGTCCATCCGCAAAGGGGGCCAGTGAATCCCGCCTTTCTGGCCACCTGTGGGCCCCAGTTGTACGCGCGGAAAGCGTGTTATAACATCCCCGGGTCCCTTCTCCCCCTGCCCCTCATCTCCCACTCTCTTCTCTCCCGGCCTCCCGCCCCCAGAGTCGTTCCGGGTGGGGCTGGGCAGGCCGATGGGCGTCTCCCGGCTCGGGCTGTTCCCGGAGTCCCGACAGGTACCAGCCTGCGCAGCCTCGGGGCAGACGCGATGGCAGCCGCCCCGGCTGTGCGGAGCAGCCGGAGGACTCGAAGGGCGGCGCGGGGTTTCCGTGGCGCAGCGAGCCCCATTCCCACGCGGCCTCCGCCCGCCCCGACGGCCCCGACCCCGGCCCAGCCCTGGTCACTGTGACGGGAGGGGAAGCGGGCGCCAAGTCCAGCCCCGGCCCCAGTGTCACTTTCCGGGTTCAGGGCGTCGCTGGGGTTCCCCGTAAGGGCGGGGTTGGGGTGGGAGAGGCTGGGAGCCCTGTGCGCCCCAAGCCAAGCCCGCCCCCTCGCCCTGCAGCGGCCGCAGGTCTCAGCCGGGGACCGAGGAGCCAGGCCGGGGCTGCGAGCGGAAGCTGCACGTGGGTGCTCGGGGCCAGTGGCTCCCGAACCCTCGTCCTGAGCCACGCCTCGGTGGGGCGCGCCGGGCGCGGGCCCGGATCCTCCGCCCCCTGGCGGCCGCCGCCCGCATTGCAGCCTGGACCGAGGCGGACGCGGGAAGCTCGGGTGGTTCCTGGCCTGGCCTGAATCTGATCCTGGAGTGGGGTGGGGACGCCAGGTTCGCCGCGGGGCCCAGGGGTGTGCAGGACCCGGGGTTTTCGGCCCCTGCGAGCCTCGGGCTGGGCGGCCCCTTCCTGCGCCCGGCCCTGGAGCGGGTGGGCGGCGGTCAGGAGGGAGCCCCGCTCAGGCGAGGAGGCCTAGGAGAGGCTGGGTTCTCCTAGTCCTCGAGGCTCCTGCTTGAATGAGATCACTTTTATTTCGTTTGGCTGTGTCGAGTGGTTTCAAAATACTTTTTTTTTCGTAAAGATAACATATGCGCCGGGCACGGTGGCATGTACCTGTAGTCCCAGCTACTCGGGAGGCTGAGGCTGGAGGGTCGCCTGAGCCCAGGAGTTCTGGGCTGTAGTGTGCTATGCAGATCGGGTGTCCGCACTAAGTTCGGCATCAACGTGGTGACCTCCCGGGAGCGGGGGACCGCCAGGTTGCCTAAGGAGGGGTGAACCGGCCCAGGTCGGAAATGGAGCAGGTCAAAACTCCCGTGCTGCTCAGTAGTGGGATCATGCCTGTGAATAGCCACTGCACTCCAGCCTGGGCAACATAGTGAGACCCTGTCTCTTAAAAAAAAATAATAATATATGCATGTGGTACACATTTCAAAGCATACAGTGAAATAAACATATTATTGGCACAAGTAGTGAAGGTGGTTGGGCTTTCGAATTAGATGGGAGCAATCCAGAAGAGTTCATGTCCCGATTTTCACGTGTCTAACGGTGGACATGTGGGAACCTATCCTAGTTTGTGGAAAACATAGTTAGGTATTTGGAGGTGCAGGGCACAGCATGTTGGTGACTGATTCACCCAAACTGGAGATTGAGCTGGGCGATGCCTCAGGCCTGTAATCCCAGCACTTTGGAAGGCTAACACAGGAGCAGCCTTGAGGCCAGGTGTTGGAGATCAGCCTTGATAATATGGCAATAGCCTGATCTCTGCAAAAAATTTAAATGCATAATAATGGAGATTTGTACTGTGTTAGTTTTGCATGTTTGCCATTTATAAAGGCACATATAGGCCAGATGCGGTGGCTCACGCCTGTAATCCCAGCACACTTTGGGAGGCTGAGGCAGGCAGATGACGAGGTCGAGATGGAGACCATCCTGGCCAACATGGCAAAACCCCGTCTCTACTAAAAATACAAAAATTAGTCAGGCATGGTGGCACATGCCTGTAGTCCCAGCTACTAGGGAGGCTGAGGCAGGAGAATCACTTGAACCTGGGAAGCAAAGGTTACAGTGAGCCAAGATGGCATCACTGCACTCCAGCCTGATGACGGAGCAAGACTCTATCTCAAAATAAATAAATAAATGCACAGATATATACAGATGCATCTATCCTCTTTACTGGGAGAATACCTCTGTTTCCCTGGTCTTCATTGAATGTGTATCTTTCAGAAACTCCCTGTGGACCTCTGCACACAGGCACATGTCGTTTTATTTCCCCTTCATGCATGAATGGTAGCACCCTCCACCCACTGTACCCTGTTTTCATGGCTTAGGAACGTGAATCCCAGCAACATTCCCTGAGTTCCTACTGTGTGTAGCCCCTGTGCGAACCATTCCTTGAATCCCCAGAACAACCTTCTGAAGGAGATCCTCTATGCTTAGTTTCCCAATGAGGAATGTGATGCCCACAAAAGTTGAGTGACGTGGTTCAAGGTCACACACCAAGTAGATGGCACCCAAGTGAATGCGATTCCTCTCCTTGGGGTCTTCGCCTCTGGAAGTTACGTTTTCTTCGCTTCTATTTATTTATTACTGTAATATATAGTAATTAAATCTATAGTATACAACCTATCATAATAAATAATTTTTACTATAATCTATTTACTATAATCTATAGTAATATATAAATATATAAAATAAAT
>NW_022437008.1:3111676-3121714 GCF_009761245.1 Sapajus apella
TTTTTTTTTTTTTTGAGATGGAGTCTTGCTCTGTCACCCAGGCTGGAATGCAGTGGTGTGATCTTGGCTAACTGCAGTCTCCACTTCCTGGGTTTAGTGATTCTCCTCCCTCAGCCTCCTGAGTAGCTGGGACTACAGGCACGCACTACCATGCCTAGCTAATTTGTTTTTGTATTTTTAGTAGAGACAGGGTTTTACCATGTTTTTCAGGATAGTCTCGATCTCTTAACCTTGTGATCTGCCCACCTCAGCCTCCCAAAGTGCTGGGATTACAGGTGTGAGCCACCCTGCTCGGCCTAATTTTTGTAGTTTTAGTAGAAATGGGGTTTCACCATGTTGGTCAGGCTGGTCTTGAACTCCTGACCTCAGGTGATCCACCCACCTTGGCCTCCCAAAGTGCAGGGATTATAGGTGTGCGCCACTGCACCCGGACCATTTTTATATATATATATATTTTTGGAGACGGAGTTTCGCTCTTGTTACCCAGGCTGGAGTGCAATGGCGCGATCTTGGCTCACCGCAACCTCCGCCTCCTGGGTTCAGGCAATTCTCCTGCCTCAGCCTCCTGGGTAGCTGGGATTACAGGCACGTGCCACCATGCCCAGCTGATTTTTTGTATTTTTAGTAGAGACGGGGTTTCACCATGTTAACCAGGATGGTCTCGATCTCTTGACCTTGTGATCCACCCCCCTCGGCCTCCCAAAGTGCTGGGATTACAGGCGTGAGCCACCATGCCCGGCAATTTTTATATATTTTTTGAAGACAACATCTTGCTCTGTCTCACCCAGGCTGGAGTGCAGTGGCATGATCCCAGCTCACTAAAGCCTCAACATCCAAGGCTCAAGCAATCCTCCTGACTCAGCCTCCAGAGCACCTGGGACTACAGGCATACACCACCATTCCTGGCTAATTTTTTTTGAATTTTTTTGTAGGGACAGGGTCATTCAGCCTTTGTGGGCATCAAATTCCTCATTGGGAAATTTCCCAATTGGGAATTCAAGGAAGGGTTGGCACAGTGGCTACACACAGTAGGAACTCCTGAACTCAAGCAATCCTCCTGCCTCAGCCTTCCAAAGTGCTAGGAACACAGGCGTGAGCCACCTCACCTAGCCTTGGTGCTTTTATTTTATTTTTGTATTATTTTTTAGTTTCAACAATAGAATTGAGCCTTGGTGTTTTTAATATCAACTCTATTGAGATGTCATTTACACACAGCAAAATTCTTCAAGTGTACAGGTCCATGAATTTTTTTTTTTTTTTTTTTTTTTTGAGATGGAGTCTCCCTCTGTCACCATGCCGGAGTACAGTGTCATGATCTGTGCTCACTGCAACCTCTGCCTCCCGGGTTCAAGTGATTCTCCTGCCTCAGCCTCTTGAGTAGCTGGGATTACAGGCACGTGCCACCATGCCCAGCTGATTTTTGTATTTTTAGTAGAGACGGAGTTTCACCATGTTGGCCAGGATGGTCGCCGTCTCTTGACCTCATGATCCACCTGTCTCTGCCTCCCAAAGTGCTGGGATTACAGGCGTGAGTTACCATGCCTGGCTTATGAATTTTGACAAATACATCCCATTGTGTGGCCACCACCAGGATCAAGGTGCAGTCTAATTATGATGCTTCTGTCACCCCTTCCAGCCACACTCCTGGCGCCTGGGTATCGACAACTGATCGGCTCTCAAGCTTCATAAATTAGTTTTTCCTGCTCTAAAACTTGGTAGAGTCGGGGCATGGTGGCTCATGCCTATAATCCCAGCACTTTGGGAGGCTGAGGCAGGTGGAGTACCTGAGGTCAGGAGTTCAAGACCAGCCTGGCCAACCAGGGTGAAGCCCTGTCTCTACTGAAAATACGAAAATTATTTGGGCATGGTGGCACACACCTCTGGTCCCAGCTACTCAGGAGGCTGAGGCAGGAGAGTCTCTTGAACCTGGGAAGTGGAGGTTGCTGTGAGCTGAGATCACAGCACTGCACTCCAGCCTGGGCGACAGAACGAAACTCTGTCTTAAAATAAATAAATAAAACAATAAAACTTAGGCTGGGCATGGTGGCTCACGCCTGTAATCTCAGCACTTTGGGAGGCCGAGGCAGGCGAATCAGCTGAGTTCAGGGGTTTGAGACCAGCCTGACCAACATGCAGAAACCCCGTCTCTACTAAAAATACAAAATTAGCTGGGCTTGGGGGCACATGCCCATAATCCCAGCTACTTGGGAGGCTGAGGCAGGAAAATCTCTTGAACCCAGGAGGCAGAAGTTGCAGTGAGCCAAGATTGTGCCATTGCATTCTAGCCTGGTCAACAACAGTGAAACTCCGTCTCAAAAAAAATAAAATAAAACTTGGTAGAAAAATATAGTGCTCTTTTTGTAAAAGTCTGGCTTAGGATACATAATGCTTTAGGTTCATTCATGTGTTTTCTTCATGCAATTCATTTCTTTTGGTTGTAATCCATTGTGTGAACATGACTTTGCTGATCCATACACCTGTCGATGTACATTGTGAGTTGCTTCTGGTTTGTTATGAATAAAGATTGTGTGAACAAGTCTTTTTGTGGGCGTAAGTTTTGATTTCTTTTGGATAAATACCCCGGAGTTGAGTTGCTGTGTCACATAAGTGTATGTTTAAGTATATTTATTTATTTATTATTATTAGAGCCAGGGTCTCTCTCTGTCACTGAGGCTGGAATGCAGTGGCACCATCATAGCTCATTGCAGCCTCCAACTTGGCTCAAGCAATCCTCCTGCCTCAGCCTCTAGAGCAGCGGAGACTACAGGTGCATGCTACCATGCCAGGATAATTTTTATTTTATTCCTTTATTTATTTTTGAGATGGAGCTCTGGTCTGTCCCCCAGGCTGGAGTGCAGGCATGATCTCGGCTCACTGTAGCCTCCACCTCCTGGTTTCAAGCGATTCTCATGCCTCAGCCTCCCAAGTAGCTGGGATTACAGGCACGGACCATCATGCCCAGCTAAGTTTCTGTGTGTTTAGTAGAGGCAGGGTTTTGCCACGTCGGCCAGGCTGTTCTTGACCTCAGGTGATCCACCTGCCTCGGCCTCCCGAAGTGCTAGGATTATAGGCATGAGCCACCACACCCAGCCTAATGTTAAATTATTTTTTTTTTCTAGAGACAGGGTCTCACTGTGTTGTCCAGGCTGGTCTCAAACTCCTGGGCTCAAGTGATCCTCCTGCCTCGGCCTCCCAAGCTGGCGTGATTACAGGCATGAGCCACTGTGCCCCACCCAATATGCTTACCTTTATAAGAAACTTTGAGTTTGGGATCTGCTCAGGAAAAAAAAAAAAAAAAAAAAAAGGAAGGAAGAAACAGCCAAACTGTTTTCCAGCATGATCGAACCTCTCTACACTCTCGCGTGCAGTATGTGAAAATTTCAGCTGACCTCTATCCTTATCAATACATGGTATTGTCTTGTTTGGGGTGGGGGGTTGTTTGTTTTAATTTCATCCATTCTAGTGGATGTTTATTGATATTTCATTGCTGTTTCAATTTGCATTTTCCTTTAATGTTATTGACCATCATTTCACATGCTTGTGGCCATTCTATAGCCTCTCTTGTGAATTGTCTGTTCAAATCTTTCGCTCATTTTCAATTGGATTGTTTATTTTCTTATTGAGTTGTAAGAGCTGTTCATATTTTCTGGATATTTCCTTTGTAAAATATATGTAATATGAATATTTTCTCTCCTTCTGTGGTTAGCTTTTTCATTTTCATTTTTATTATATATATTTTTTGTTCTTTTTTTCTTTTTATATATTTTTTCTTTTTTTGTGGTTATTATATATATTTTTTGAGACAGAGTCTCTCTCTGTTGATTAGGCTGGCATTCAGTGGCATGACCTTGGCTTACTGCAACCTCCTCCTCCCAGGTTCAAGCGATTCTGCTGCCTCAGCCTCCCAAGTAGCTGGGATTACAGGCGCCCGCCACCATGCCCGGCAAATTTTTGTATTTTTAGTAGAGGTGGGGTTTCACTGTGTTGGCCAGGCTGGTCTGGAACTTCTGACTTCAGGTGATCCACCCACCTCAGCCTCTCAAAATGCTGGAATTACAGGCATAAGCCACGGTGCCTGGCCGAGCCTTTTTATTTTCTTAAAGGTGTCTTCCTCAGAACAAAAGTCTAATTGTGACGATGTCCATTTTATCGTTTTTTTTTCTGTTATGTTGTGTGCTTTTGTGACCTACTTAAATCTTTTGCTTAAGAAATCTTTGTGGCCGGGCGCGGTGGCTCACGCCTATAATTCCAGCACTTTGGGAGGCCGAGGCGGGTGGATCACGAGGTCAAGAGATCGAGACCATCCTGGTCAACATGGTGAAACCCCATCTCTACTAAAACTACAAAAAATTAGCTGGGCATGGTGGCGCGTGCCTGTAATCCCAGCTATTGAGGAAGCTGAGGCAGGAGAATTGCCTGAACCCAGGAGGCGGAGGTTGCTGTGAGCCGAGATTGCGCCATTGCACTCCAGCCTGGGTAACAAGAGCGAGACTCTGTCTCAAAAAAAAAAAAAAAAAAAAGAAATCTTTGTCAGAAATATGTGTCACAAAGATTTCTTTTTATGTTTTATTGTAGTAGGTTTATAGTTTTAGCATTTAAGTTTGGTTTTTAAACTTTAATTTTTTTTTTAGATGAAGTTTTGCTCTTGTCACCCAGGCTGGAGTGCAATGGCATGATCTCGGCTCACCGCAATGTCCACCTCTGGGGTTCAAGTGATTCTCCTTCCTCAGCCTACCGAGTAGCTGGGATTACAGGCATGCACCACCACACAGGCTAAGTTTCGTATTTTTAGTACAGACAGGGATTCTCCATGTTGGCCAGGCTGTTCTTGAACGCCTGACTTTGGGTAATCCATCTGCCTTGGCCTGCCAAAGTGCTCAGATTACAGACGTGAGCCACCACGCCTGGCCTTTGATTTTTGGCTCATAAGTTAATACATTATTTCTAGTTGTTTTTAAAGTTATTTTTAGTTAATTTTTGTGTGTGGTATGAGGTCAGCGTCCAGGTTCACTTCTCACTCTGTAGACTTCCAGTTATTTCAGCACTGTTTTTGGAAATTGCTGTCATTCTCCTCATTGAATTATATTGGCAGTTCTGTTAAAAACTAATTGATCATTTTTGACTGGGCAAGGTGGCTCATGCCTGTAATCTCAGCACTTTGGGAGGCCAAGGCGGGCAGATCACCGGGTCAAGAGTTCGAGACCATCCTGGTCAACATGGTGAAACCCCATTTCTACTAAGAATATAAAAATTAACCAGGCATGGTGGCAACTGCCTGTAATCCCGGCTACTCACGAGGCTGAGACAGGAGAATCGCTTGACCTGAGAGGTGGAGGTTGCAGTGAGCCAAGATCGCACCACTGCACTCCAGCCTGGGCAATAGAGGGAGACGCTGTCTCAGAGTGGTGGGGGGAGGGTGGGGAAATGACCATTTTTGTGGTTTTAAATCTAGACTTAATCATTCTTCTGATTCCTTGATTTATGTATCTAGCCTTATCCTGATAGCACATTCCTGATTACTGTAGCTTTATAGTGAGTCTTTCTCTTATTTTTTTTTCTTTTCTTTCTTTTTTTTTTTTTTTTTTTTTTTTTGAGACGGAGTTTCGCTCTTGTTACCCAGGCTGGAGTGCAATGGCGCGATCTCGGCTCACCGCAACCTCTGCCTCCTGGGTTCAGGCAATTCTCCTGCCTCAGCCTCCTGAGTAGCTGGGATTACAGGCACACGCCACCATGCCCAGCTAATTTTTTGTATTTTTAGTAGAGACGGGGTTTCACCATGTTGACCAGGATGGTCTCAATCTCTTGACCTTGTGATCCAGCCACCTCGGCCTCCCAAAGTGCTGGGATTACAGGCGTGAGCCACCGCGCCCGGCCTTCTTTTTTTTTTTTTTTTGAGACAGGATCTCACTGTGTTGCCCAGGCTGGGGTGCAGTAGTGCAATCACAGCCCACTGCTCTCTCCACCTCCTGGGCTCACCCTCCTAAGTAGCTGGGACTACGGGCACATGCCACCACACCCAGCCAATTTTTGTAGTTTTTTTTGGAGAGACAGGGTCTCGCCATGTTGTCCAGGCTGGTCTGGAATTCCTGGGTTCAAGTGATCCACCCACCTTGGCCTCCCAAAGTGAACAGTGAGTCTTAAAGTCACCTTATATGCTTTGCAACTTTGATCGGCTTTCTCAAAATTGTTTCTTTATTCTGTGTCATTTTCATTTTTCAATACATTTTATTGGACAATTGTACAAACATTGTATCTGTGTTTCTATTTTGTTCTTGAGTCAGTTTTGATTAATTTGTGTCTTTCTAGGGATTTGTTCATTTCATCTAAATTGCCTAATTAGTTGACCTAAATCTGTTCATAATATTCCCCTATGATTTTTTTTTTTTTTTTTTTTTTTTTGAGACAGAGTCTCACTGTGACACCCAGGCTAGAGTGCCATGGCATAATCCCAGCTCACTGCAGCCTCCGCCTCCCAGGTTCAAGCCATCCTCCTGCCTCAGCCTCCTGGGTAGCTGAGACTACAGGTGCCTGCCAACATGCCTGGCTCATTTTTGTATTTTTAGTAGACATAGGGTTTCACCATACTGGCCAGGCTGGTCTCAAACTCCTGACCTTGTGATCTGCCTGCCTTGGCCTCCCAAAGTGCTGGGATTGCAGGTGTGAGCCACCACACCTGGCCTCCCCTGTGATTTTTTAAAATTTGTGTACCATGTTAGCGTTTTCCCCTCCCTCATTCTTGCTTTTGGTAATTGATGTCTTCTGTGGTTTTTTTCTTACTCTTTTCAATGAGGTAACTTTGATTTCACTGAAAACCAGTATGTTAGTTTTGTTGATTTTTTTTCTTTTTTTTGAGACAGAGTCTCACTCTGTCTCCCAGGCTGGAGTGCAGTGGCATGATCTTGGCTCACTGCCACCTCCACCTCCGGGTTCAAGCGATTCTCCTGCCTCAGCCTCCTGAGTTGCTGGGATTAACTAATTTTTGCATTTTTAGCAGAGTCAGGGTTTCACCATGTTGGCAGGCTGGTCTTGACTCCTGAGCTCAGGTGATCCACCCGCCTTGGCCTCCCCACTGCTGGGATTATAGGTGTGAGCCGCTGCCTCACCCAGTTTTGTTGATCTTTTCTTTCTTTTGAGACAGAGTCTCACTGTCACCCAGACTGCAGTGAAGTGGCACGATCTTGACTCACTGCAACCTTCACCTCCTGGGTTCAAGTCATTCTCCTGCCTCAGCCTCCAGCTGGGATGACAGGTGTGAATCACCATGCCCCAGCTCATTTTTGTATTTTTAGTAGAGGCGGGGTTTCTCCATGTCGACCAGGCTGGTCTTGAGCTCCTGAATTCAATTGATCCACCTGCTTTGGCCTCCCAAAGTGCTGGGATTACAGGTGGGAGCCACTGTGCCCAGCCATCTTACACAATAATTTTGAAGCTAGAAATCTGGGACTGGCTTCCTTATGTGGTTGAGTTACAGTCTGTCTGTGGAGCTCTAGTGATGTAGAAGAGGGGTTGGCCAACTGCAGCTGTGGGCCGAGTTCACCTCACTGCCTGATTTACTATGGGTCATAGCTAATCACAGTTTTTACTTTATTTTTTTGGAGACAGGGTCTCACTTTGCCACCCCGGCTGGAGTGCAGTGGCGTGATCACAGTTCATTGCAGCCTCAACCTCCCAGGTTCAAGCTACCCTTCTGCCTGAGTGCCCCAAGTAGCTGAGACTACAGGCACACGCCACCATGCCTGGCTAATATTTGTATTTTTTGCAGAGATGGGATTTCTCCATGTTGCCCAGGCTGGTCTCCAACTCCTGAACTCAAGAGATCTGCCCACCTTGGCCTCCAAAATTCTAGCATTGCAGGCATGGCAATTGAGCAATGTCTTAGCATTGAGGCAAGGCAAAGTTTTACATTTTAAAATTATTGTTGTTAGTATTTTGACTCATGTTCAAGCAATTCTCCTGCCTCAGCCTCCCACGTAGCTGGGATTACAGGCACCTGCCACCACTCCCGGCTAATTTTTGCATTTTTAGTAGAGATAGGTTTTCGCCATGTTGGCCAGGCTGGTCTCAAAATCCTGGCCTTAAGTGATCCACCCACCTTGGCCTCCCAAAGTGGTGGGACTACAGGTGTGAGCCACCACCTCTAGCCTTGTAACTTTTACTTTAAACAATTATATATATATTTTTTACAATTTTATGTATTTGTTTATTTACTTTGAGACAGAGTCTTGCTCTGTCACCCAGGCTGGAGTACAGCGGTGCAATCACAGCTCCCTGCAGCCCGGACCTCCCAGTCTCCAGCAATCCTCCCACCTCAGCCTCCTGAACAGCTGTGACTGCACTATAGGTATGTACCACCACGCCTGGCCAGTTTTTGCATTTTGGGTAGAGATGGGGTTTCGACATGTTGCCCAGGCTGGTCTTGAGTTCCTGAGCTCAAGCCGTGCACCCACCTTGGCCTCTCATTAAAAAGAAACTAAAAGAAGAAAAGAAAAATACATTTCTGGAGCTCTTCATTCCTGCCTGTGGATTTGAGTTTCTGTCTGCTGTCATTTTCAGTGTGAACGATTTCCTTGAGTGTTCCCTAAGTTTAGGTGTGCTAGCCAGGAACTCCTTTATTTTTGTTTATCTGGGAGTGGTTTTCTTTTGCCTTCCATTTTGAAGTATAGTTTTGTTGAATGTGGAACTATTGGTTGACAGTTTTATTTTTCTTTCAGTGTTTCGAATAAATCATTCAACTGCCTTCTGGCCTCTGTCATTCCTAGGAGAAGCTACCCATTAGTTCTTTTTATTTATTTATTTATTTATTTTTGAGACAGAGTCTTGCTCTGTTGCCCAGGCTGAAGCGCAGTGGCTGGATCTCAGCTCACCGCAACCTTGTCTCCCGAATTCAAGCAATTCTCCTGCCTCAGCCTCCTGGATAGCTGGAATTGTAGGCGCACGCCACCACACCTGGCTAATTTTTGTATTTTTAGTAGAGATGAGGTTTCGCCATGTTGGCCAGGCTGGTCTCCAACTCCTGACCTCAGGTGATCTACCTGCCTTGGCCTCCCAAAGTGCTGGGATTACAGGTGTGATCCCAGCTGAAGCTAGCCATTAGTTCTATAGTTCCCCGTATATAATGAGTTGTTTTTCACTTGCTGCGTTAAAGATTTCTATTTGCCTGGTGCAGTGGCTCACGTCTGTAATCCCAGCACTTTGGGAGGCCGAGGTGGGTGGATCACCTGAGGTCAGGAGTTCAAGACCAGCCTGGCCGATGTGGAGAAACCCCATCTGTACTAAATGTACCAAAATTAGCCAGGCGTGGTGGTGCATGCCTGTATACCCACCCACTCAGGAGGCTGAGGTGGGAGGATCACTAGAGCCCAGGAGTTGGAGGCGACAGGGAGCTGTGACCATGCCACTGCACCCCAGCCGGGGTGACAGAGTAAGGCCTTGTCTCAAACCAAACCAAAAAAGGCCCTTTTTGAATTGTTTTCAGCAGTTTGGCTATGATGAATCTAGGTACGGCTCTCTTTGTAGTTATACTTCTTGGAGTTTGTTGAGCTTCTTGAATCCATAAATTAACGTTTACACCACGTTTGGTAAGTTTCCAGCCATCCATGCTTCAACACTTTTTCTACTCCTTCTCCTCCCTTCCCCAGAGTCCTATTATATGTATGTTGGTTGCTCGATGCTATTCAGCGGGTCTCAGAGGCTCTGTACTCTTTTGAGACGAAGTCTTGCTGTGTTGCCCAGGCTGGAGTGCAGTGGCGCAATCTCGGTTCACTGGATTACAGGCGTGAGCCTCCGTGCCCGCCCTGGAAAGTGCCTTGAAAGCGACACAGATTGAATTTTGTTGACGTACTCAAGTAACTTTCACATATTTGCATAATGTTGTTGTAACCGACACGCTTGGTTTTACTTAGGTCATCGTTTGATGCTTTCTGTTTTTATTTTTTATGATTCGCTGCATTTTCCTTTGCTTTTTGACCATTGCCAAATATATTACATTTTCTTTTTTTTTTTTTTGAGACGGAGTTTGCTCGTTACCCAGGCTGGAGT
>NW_022437008.1:3121814-3125843 GCF_009761245.1 Sapajus apella
CCTCCCAAAGTGCTGGGATTACAGGCTTGAGCCACCACGCCCGGCCCCTTACATTTTCTTTTCCTTTCTTTTTTTTTTTTTCTTTTCCTTTCATTTTAAGCTACTTCAGGATTTGAACGTTGTACGTCCGGCCAGGTGTTGCGGTTTAGGCCTGTAATCCCAGCACTTTGGAAGGCTGAGGCAGGTGGATTACCTCATTTCAAGAGATTGAGATCAGCCTGGCTAATATGGTGAAACCCCATCTCTAATAAAAATACAAAAAATCTGGGCTCAGGCACGGTGGCCCGTGCCTGTAATCCCAGCTACTCGGGAGGCTAAGGAAGGAGAATTGCTTGAACCTGGGAGGCAGAGGTTGCGGTGAGCTGAGATCTCGCCATTGCACTCCAGCCTGGGCGACAAAGGGAGACTCTGTCTCAAAAAAACAAACCAACAAACAAACAGAACAGGAAGAGCGGCGCAGCTCTGAGGAGACACGTGACGTGGATGGATACCAGGACACAGTCAGCGTCTTGCAAAATGAGCAGCTACTCTGTGTCACATCCCACGAATGGGCTCATTTGCTTCCCACGGCAACCCTCCGAGGTAAGCCCTATTATCATCCGCATTGCAGAGGTGAGGAAGCTGAGGCACAGAGAAGTTAAGTGACTTGCCCAAAGACACACAGGTGTAGGTGGCAGCATAGGATTGGAACCCAGGTGCTCTGGCTTCTAATCCAGGCAGGTTGGAGGCACTCCCACGTGACTCTCGTGGAGGTGGGGTGGGCTTGGCAGCGTAAGGGGAAACCAGTTTGCTTTGAGACAGTTTCGCAGGCTGGAGCGCAATGGCACAATCTCAGCTCACCACAGCCTCCACCTCCCGGATTCAAACGACTCTCCTGCCTCAGCTTCCTGAGTAGCTGGGACTATAGGCATGTGTCACCACACTCGACTAATTTTGTATTTTTAGTAGAGATGGGGTTTCTCCATGTTGGTCAGGCTGGTCTCAAACTCTGACCTCAGATGATCCGCCTGCCTTGGTCTCCCAAGTGCTGGGATTACAGGCGTGAGTCACCGCGCCCGACCTTTTTTTTTTTTTTTTTTTTTTTTTTTGAGATGGAGTCTTGCTCTGTCGCTTAGACTGGAGTGCAATGGTGTGATCTCCACTCACTGCAACTTCTGCCTCCCAGGTTCAAGCAATTTTCTTGCCTCAGCCTCCCGACTAGCTGGGACTATAGGTATATGCCACCATGCCCAGCTAATTTTTGTTTTTTCAGACAGAGTTTTGCTCTTATTGCCTAGGCTGGAGTGCAATGGTGTGATATCAGGTCACTGCAGCCTCCGCCTCCCAGGTTCAAGTGATTCTTCTGCCTCAGCCTTCTGAGTAGCTGAGCCTCCAGGCATGTGCCATCACACCCAGCTAATTTTTAATAGAGACAGGGTTTCTCCATGTAGGTCAGGCTGGTCTCGAACAACTGACCTCAGGTGATCCGCCTGCCTTGGCCTCCCAAAGTGCTGGGATTACAGGTGTGAGCCGCCACACATGGCCAGTTTTTGTATTTTTAATAGAGACGGGATTTCACCATGTTGGCCAGGCTGGTCTCAAACTCCTGGCCTCAAGTGATCTGCCCACCTCAACCTCCCAAAGTGCTGGAATTATGGGCATGAGCCACTGTGCCTGGCCGTGTTTTCTGGGGTTTTTCTTGAGATGGAGTCTCGCTCTGTCTCCCAGGCTGGAGTGCAGTGGCACAATCTCGGCTCATTGCAACCTCCACCTCCTGGGTTCAAGAAGTTCTCCTGCCTCAGCCTCCTAAGTAGCTGGGATTACAGGTATGTGCCACCACGCCTGACTAATTTTTGTATTTTAGTAGAGACAGAGTTTCACTGTGTTGGCCTGGCTGCTCTCGAACTCCTGACCTCAGGTGCTCCGCCCACCTCGGCCTCCCGAAGTGCTGGGATTACAGGGGTGAGCTGCCGGGCTGGGCCAGAAAGCCTGTTTGGTAATCCACTTTTGGTAGCCGTGTACGTGGGCAGCTAGGACAATATCTGTGGGTCCACTTGGAGGGAAGGAGCCCAAAAGGCTTGAGGGACATCTGCGTGGCATCAAGGTGACAAGGCACTGGGAGGGCAGTATATGTCCTTGAGGAGCGTGGAAGGTCTGCCGGGCCCAGCCCTGGGGAGGTTCTGGAGTCTCCGAACCCATTTCTCCCATTTCCTCCAACGGCTCCAGAGTCCTTTGTGGGAAATTCTGCTCCACCCAGACCCTGAGTGGCGTGGGCTAGGGCAGGGCCTCACGGTCACAGGTAGCTGAGGCTCCCAGCATAGGACAGATGCAGGAGCCACCCCTCCAGGGTCAGCCTCCCTGGGCAAGCAGGCTGAGTGCCTTTTCAGGGAGGGAGGAGAAGCGTCCTGAGGGCTTGGGGCGTGATCAAAGCGGGGCTCAGGGTCCTGCGGTGGATGATGGAGGAGCCACAGGTGGGTTACAGGGACAGACAGAAAGATGGAGAGGGGGAGACAGGGAGGCCGACACAACACACACTGACAGGGTCTGAGGGGGGAGGGGCTGGGGGCCTGGACTCCTGGGTCTGACAGGTAGAGAGAGAAACACACGCGCTGAAAGAGACACAGAGACTGAGGGGGCGGGGCATGGTGGCTCACACCTGTAATCCCAGAACTTTGGGAGGCCAAGCGGGAAAGATCACTTGAGCCCAGGAGTTCGAGACCAGTCTAGGCAACAAAGGGAGACGCCCCACCCCACCTGTCTCTATATTAACAACAACAACAAAAAAAGCCAGAGAGGGATGGAGACAGGGAAATGCAGAGACACAGATATTGCCCGAAACAAAAAACAAGAGAGCCAGAAGCCGTAGCTCACACCTGTAATCCCAGCTTACTGGGGGCTGGAGGATCACGTGAGGCCAGGAGTTCAAGACCAGCCTGACCAACATGGAGAAACCCTGTCTCTACTAAAAAACAAAATTAGCCAGGTGTGGTGGCTCAGGCCTGTAATCCCAGCTACTCGGGAGGCTGAGGCAGGAGAATCCCTTGAACCTGGAAGGCAGAGGTTGCAGTGAGCTGAGATAACACCATTGCACTCCAGCCTGGCAACAGAGTGAGACTCTGTCCCAGAACACACACGCGCGCGCACGCACACACACCCCCCACCCCATGAGAGATGGAGAGGGAGAAGCAATGACAGGGACGGGGGAGAGCAATGAAGGTGGGAGACAGAACCTGTCAGCGGGAGGCGGAGAGAGGCGATCTGAGAGATGGAGACACAGAGGTAAACCGCCTCCCTCCCCAGCCCGGCAAGCGTTGGTAGCAGAGGCGCCCCCACACTGACCTCCTTCTCGGCGCTCCCACAGCAAAGCCGGTCCTCCCTCAGGTCTGCCTGCCTTCTCTCCTGCTGCTGGCCAAGCCCATTAAGCTGCTACCTTGGCCACAATTGAAGGCCCCACGCCCCAGGGAGGAAACCACTGAGGCGGCGTCCCTGCTCCCCAGCACCCCAAACCATCAATTAATATTAACGAGGAAAGGCTCCTCGATGCCTCGGGACCCCCACTGACTCTCCAGTGGGGGGGAGGCCCCACCCCTGTGACTCAGGAGGTTAAAGGGCCTGGTGCTGGCCTGTGAGGCCAGTGTCCAGATGGCAAGCGGCAGCGGGAGGGTCACCATCCAGCTCGTGGAAGAGGAGGCCGGGGTTGGAGCCGGGGGCCCGCAGCTCTTTCGGGGCCAGAGCTATGAGGCAATCCGGGCAGCCTGCCTGGACTCAGGGATCCTGTTCCGAGACCCTTACTTCCCTGCTGGACCTGATGCCCTTGGCTACGACCAGCTGGGACCAGACTCGGAGAAGGCCAAAGGCGTGAAATGGATGAGGCCCCATGTAAAGTGTGGCTGGGGACCTGGGCTCCGGGGTCTGAGGGAGGAGGGGCTGGGGCTGGGGCCTGGGCTCCTGGGTCTGAGGGAGGAGGGGCTGGGGCCTGGGCTCCGGGGTCTGAGGGAGGAGGGGCTGGGGACCTGGGCTCTGGGGTCTGAGGGAGGAGGGGCTGTGGGG
>NW_022437008.1:3126243-3185671 GCF_009761245.1 Sapajus apella
GGGTCTGAGGGAGGAGGGGCTGGGGCCTGGGCTCCAGGGTCTGAGGGAGGAGGGGGAAGGGGATCTAGACTCCTGGATCTGAGGGAGGAGGAGCTACCATGGGACTGGCTTAATACACTCCTGCCCACAGGCTTCCAGGCCTTTCGTGGGCTTGGGGGCCCTCACTCTGGAGCAGCAGAGGCAGGAGGGGCTGCAGCATGTGACCTTCCCTTACTTTCCTGGGCTGAGGCTGGAATCCCCCATCACCCGCAGGAGTTCTGTGCAGAGCCAAAGTTCATCTGTGAAGACATGAACCGCACAGACGTGTGTCAGGGGAGCCTGGGTGAGCACCCCGAACCCGTCTCGAGCCCTCACATGTAGCCAGTCTCCTCTGGGGTCCTGACAGCTCCAGCTCTCGGTCCCCCAGTTCCCGGCCCAGGGGTCCCTCTGCAGTCCCTCCTCTCCCTAGGACTGCGTCTCCCTCCCCTCTTCATTTTTTTTTTTTTTTTTTTTTTTTTTGAGATGGGGTCTTGCTCTGTCACCCATTCTGGAATACAGTGGCACTGTCATAGCTGACTGTGCCCTTGACCTCCTGGACTCAAGCAGTCTTCCTGCCTCAGCCTCCCAAGTAGCTGTGACTACAGGTGCACGCCACCACACCTGGCTCATTTTTAAATTTTCTAGTAGAGATGGAGTCTTGCCATGTTGGCCAGACTGGTCTCGCACTCCTAGGCTCAAGTGATCCTCCTGCCTCAGCCTCCCAAAGTGCTGGGATTACAGGCGTGGGCCACCATGCCCAGCCTCCCTCCTTCCATCCTCACCTAACCCTGGCTTCTCCGCCCAGGTAACTGCTGGTTTCTTGCGGCTGCCGCCTCCCTTACTCTGTACCCCCGGCTCCTGCACCGGGTGGTCCCCCCCAGACAGGATTTCCAGCATGGCTATGCAGGCGTCTTCCACTTCCAGGTACAGCTCAGTTCCTCTGCCCATGCCTCAGTTTCCCCCATGGTGACACGGTGATACGGATTTCATAGTTAACACGGACTTGGGGCTGTAATTCATGACTCTGGGACTGGCACAGCCGTCAGGGCTCAGAGGTAGGGCCCAGGCAGGGCTGGCTGTTGGAAGCCGAGCCCGGCCCTGCGTCTTTTCCTGCCAGCTCTGGCAGTTTGGCCGCTGGGTGGACGTCGTGGTGGATGACAGACTGCCCGTGCGTGAGGGGAAGCTGATGTTTGTGCGCTCGGAACAGCGGAACGAGTTCTGGGCCCCACTCCTGGAGAAGGCCTACGCCAAGTGAGGATTCCAGTTCCACCCAGCTGCAGCCCAAGTCCCCACAGCAGACACCAAGCCACCGGGGGGCCTAGAGTCCCCCAAGCTATTCAGTCCTCCACACACCTCCCAAGAATCCCAAGCCAAGTGACAACCCCGCAATCCTAATATCCCAGCAGCCCTGGGCACCTTCACATCATTTTTGTTTTGTTTTTTGTTTGTTTTGAGATGGAGTCTCGCTCTGTCACCAGGCTGGAGTGCAGTGGTGCAATCTCAGCTCAACGCAAAGTCTGCCTCTCTGGTTCCTGCGATTCTCCTGTCTCAGCCTCCCGAGTAGCTGGGATTACAGGCACACACCACCATGCCCGACCAATTTTTGTATTTTTTAGTAGAGATGGGTTTTCACCATGTTGGCCAGGCTGGTCTCCAACTCCTGATCTCAGGTGATCCACCTGCCTCGGCCTCCCAAAGTGCTGGGATTACTAGGTGTGAGCCACCGTGCCCAGCTGTATCTTCAAATCTTTTTTTTTTTTTTTTTTTTTTTTTTGAGACGGGGGTTTATTTTTTTTACCCAGGGTGGAATGCAATGGCGCGATCTCGGCTCACCGCAACCTCCGCCTCCTGGGTTCAGGCAATTCTCCTGCCTCAGCCTCCTGAGTAGCTGGGATTACAGGCACGCACCACCATGCCCAGCTAATGTTTTCATATTTTTAGTAGAGACGGGGTTTCACCATGTTGACCAGGATGGTCTTGATCTCTTGACCTTGTGATCTACCCGCCTCGGCCTCCCAAAGTGTTGGGATTACAGGCTTGAGCCACCGCGCCCGGCCCGTATCTTCAAATCTTAAACCCGTCTCTCCATCTATCAATATTTCATAGAAAACATTCCTGGAGACCCCCAATCACCCATAATTCTTAAGGATCCTGAAATCTCAAATATCAGGCCCTGGATTCGCCAAATCTGAGATTTATCCCCTCAGGTGACCTGTATTCTTAGATTGTCTCTCCTGGTCCAGTGAGAAATCCAAAGCACCCCCAAAATATTGGGTGTCATTTTGGGACCCTCAAATCTTTGCCTTTTCCCCATTTTGAGGCTCTGAAATTCCTGACAAGCCCCCATACAGATGACCCCCAAAGCGGACATCTCCCAGAGGCTCAAGGTTTCAGACACAGTACCAGAACTGACAGAATTCTTTTTTTTTTTTTTTTTTTTCTTTTGAGACTGAATCTTGCTCTGTCACCCAGGCTGGAGTGCAAAGGCATGGTCTCAGCTCACCACAACTTCTGCCTCCAAGGTTCAAGCAATTCCCCTGCCTCAGCCTCCCGAGTAGCTGGGATTACAGGCACCTGTCACCATACCAAGCTAATTTTTGTATTTTTAGTAGAGATGGGGTTTCACCATGTTGGCCAGGCTGGTCTCCAACTCCTGACCTTGTGATCCACCCACCTCAGCCTTCCAAGTGTTGGGATTACAGGCATGAGCCACTGCGCCTGGCAGACTGTCATAATTCTAACAAAGCTCTCCCCTGCCCCCTGCCAAACCGAAGTCCTGGGTGCCCACGGGACCACAGACCCAATCTCCAAGGGTTTGTGTGTGTGCCACAGTTCCCCATCTCGAGTCAGAAAATTTTTGAGCTGGGTGTGGCAGTGTGCACCTGTGGTCCCAGCTCCTTGGGAGGCCGAGGTGGGAGGAGGATTGCTTGAACCCAGGAGGTTGAGGCTACGGTGAGCTGAGTTCATGCCACTGCACTCCGGCCTGGGCCACAGAGTGAGACCCTGAGAAAAGCCTCAAATCTTCAGGAATTGCCCCCAGGGATTCCACACCCTGAGATAGAGGCCCCTGCCGATCCCAGGACAGGGGTACCTGAAATGCTTGTACGGCTTCAACCCTCACCCCAGATCTGCCCCCACAGGCTCCACGGCTCCTACGAGGTGATGCGGGGCGGCCACATGAATGAGGCTTTTGTGGACTTCACAGGTGGCGTGGGTGAGGTGCTCTATCTGAGACAAAACAGCATGGGTCTCTTCTCTGCCCTGCGCCACGCCCTGGCCAAGGAGTCCCTCGTGGGCGCCACTGCCCTGGTAAGAAACCTGGACTCCCATGGGGACGCCCTACCAGGACCAGAGCACAGTCGGGGGTGTGGTGTGGTGGGGTGGGGGGAGTGCTTCCTGCTCTTCTCTGCTTCTGTTATTGGCTTAAGCTCGCGCATAAAACTAGTCAAAAATAAACTTATTTGCTCCCATAATGAATCAGGTCAGGCACAGATGGATCCAGGATCTGAGGGTGTTGCAACCATGTTTATTTCTCCAACTGCGTTAGTGTCGCTCTCGGCCAGCTTCTCCCCTCATGGGCATAGAAGGGTCCTCCAAAGCTGCACATAACACCTACCACCCCAGGGTTTATTTTTTTAAAAAAAGAGTGCTACTTTCTGAGAATTTCAGCAAAAGTCCCAGGAATGATTCTCATGGGCTTAGCTTGGGTCATGTGTTCGTCTGTGACCCCATGACACACTCATTCACTGAGTTGTTCTAACTCCTTCACTCAGTCATTTATTTAAATCCTCTACTGAGTTCCTACTTCTTTGTCTTTTGTGTCACTGTGTCTTTCTTTGTCTCTATGTCTCTCTCTCCTCTTTCCATCTTTTTTTTTTTTTTTAAATAGAGACAGGGTTTCACTGTGTTGGTCAGGCTGGTCTTGAACTCCTGATCTCAGGTGATCCACCCGCCTTGGCCTTCCAAAGTGCTGGGATTACAGGCGTGAGCCACCACGCCTGGGCTTTTTTTTTTTTTTTTTTTTTTGAGATGGAGTCTTGCTCTGTCACCCAGGTCAGAGTGCAGTGACATGATCTTGGCTCATTGCAACCTCTGCCTCTCAGTTCAAGCAACTCTCCTGCCTCAACCTCCCAAGTAGCTGGGCTTACAGGTGCACACCACCACGCCTGGCTAATTTTTGTAGTTTTTGTGGAGACAGTGTTTCACCATGTTGGCCAGGCTGATCTCGAACTCCTGACCTCGTGATCCATCTGCCTCAGCCTCCCAAAGTGCTGGGATTACAGGAGTGAGCTGCCGTGCCCAGCCCTCTTTCCATCTGTTTTGTTTTTTTGGAGACACGGTCTCACCTCACTCTATCACCCAGGTTGGAGTGCATTAGTGTCGTCACAGCTCACTATAGCCTTGACCTCCTGGGCTCAAGGGATCCTCCTGCCTCAGCCTCCTGAGTAGCCAGGATCACTGGTGTGCACCACCATGCCCGTCAAATTTTAAAATTTTTTTGTAGAGTTGGGGTCTTGCTATGTTGCCCAGGCTGATCTCGGACTCGTGGCCTCAAGCAGTCCTTCCACCTTGACCTTCCGAAATGCTGGGATGATGGGCGTGAGCCTGTGCTTCCATATTCTGTTGTCTCTTTCCTATCTCCCTTCCTCTCCTTTTCTCTCTCAGCTTCAGTAACTAACCCGGACACGGTCTCTGAGCTGCGTGCCATTCAGCTCAGTGCTCTGGTTGGCTCCTGCCTTGGTGGCAGGAGGTTAGGGGCAGGGAGGAACAGTTACTTTCCTGTCCCCGGCCTCGGCCTCACCATCCCTTCCGTTGCCCAGAGTGATCGGGGTGAGTACCGCACAGAGGAAGGCCTGGTGAAGGGACACGCGTATTCTGTCACGGGCACACACAAGGTGAGTGTACCCCGTGGGTGGGGTGACAGGCCATGTCCAGGCATCACGCCCACTGACGATGCTGCCCCCAGGTGTTCCTGGGCTTCACCAAGGTGCGGCTGCTACGGCTGCGGAACCCATGGGGTCGCGTGGAGTGGACTGGGGCATGGAGCGACAGGTGGGATGGGCATGGGGCGGGTGTGGGGCTGGACCCCACCTGCCCGCCCCTCACACCTGTCTCTCTCCAGCTGCCCACGCTGGGACACACTCCCCACCGAGTGGCGCGATGCCCTGCTGGTGAAAAAGGAGGATGGCGAGTTCTGGTCAGTTCATCAGGGTCCCAGCTCTGCCTCTAGGGGGCGCATTGCGGTTGAAGGGTGGGTCCTAATAGGGAGAAACTGTGGACATCGGTGGTAATTTTTGGGCCAGGTTCTATTTGGGGAAGTCAAGGGAGAACTGGTAGTAATATTAGAGTGCCTCTGATTGGAGTGGGTTTAAAAAAGTAGTAATATAAGGCCAGGCACGGTGGCTCACGCCTGTAATCCCAACACTCTGGGAGGCCGAGGCGGGCAGGTCAAGAGATAGAGACCATCCTGACCAACATGGTGAAACCCCGTCTCTACTAAAAATACAAAATTAGCTGGACGTGGTGGCACGTGCCTGTAATCCCAGCTACTCAGTAGGCTGAGGCAGGAGAATCGCTTGAACCCGGGAGGTGGAGGTTGCAGTAAGCCGGGATCATGCCATTGCACTCCATCCTAGGTGACAGCGAGACTCCGTCTAAAAAAAAAAAAAAAAAAAAAAAAAAAGTAGGGGAATTTGGAGGCATAGTTATCTATGGAGGGTTGGAATGGATGAGCAGCAGTATTTAGGGCAATGGAGGAAAGCTTGGTGACATTTGGGGCATTTCTTGAGACTTGGCAATGTTGAGGGGCTGATGGATACCTGTTGGTAATTCAGAGTCTGAGGGTCTTGCAATTTGGGGGTTGGTGGCAATTTAAAGGTATTTGGGGGCAGTTTGTTAATCTTGGCGATTTGTGGGTCATGCCTGAGGACTTAGAGGAATTTGGGGGAGCTAGAGGCCCGGCCATCTGGGGGCCATTTCTGGAGCCTGAAGGGTACTTGGCAATATTTAAGAAATGTGGGGGGCTTTGGGATCTGGGGGTCTGGGGACAACCCTCGAGGTGTGGGGCCAGGCACAGTCTGACCGCGCCACTATACAGGATGGAGCTGCGGGACTTCCTCCTCCACTTCGACACCGTGCAGATCTGCTCGCTGAGCCCGGAGGTGCTGGGCCCTAGCCCGGCGGGGGGCGGCTGGCACGTCCACACCTTCCAAGGTCGCTGGGTGCGCGGCTTCAACTCCGGAGGGAGCCAGCCTAATTCTGGTGAGGCCTGAGGGGCCCTGGTGAGGCTCGAAGGGGTGGGGGGTTGCTGTGGCCAGCTGGGAATCCCCCCTTTCTTCCTCCTCCCTTAGAAACCTTCTGGACCAATCCTCAGTTCCGTTTAACGCTGCTGGAACCCGACGAGGAGGAGGACGAGGATGAGGAAGGGCCCTGGGGGGGCTGGGGGGCTGCAGGGGCGCGGGGCCCAGCGCGGGGGTGCCGCACGCCCAAGTGCACAGTCCTCCTATCGCTCATCCAGCGCAACCGGCGGCGCCTGAGAGCCAAGGGCCTCACTTACCTCACCGTGGGCTTCCACGTGTTCCAGGTGAGGTCCTGGTTAGAGCTAACGCTGGAGGGAACCCCGAGGGTGAAGGGGCGGGGGCAAGGGGATCAGGGGAGGAGTGAGGGGCGGGGCCAGTGGGAGGAGGAGAGGAGAGGTGAGGGGCGGAGCCGAGGGAAGCAGAAGAGGCGTGGGGGGCGGGGCCGAGGGAAAGGAGGAAGCGTGGAGGGGCGGGGCCTAGGAGCAGGCGAGGAATGGAGGGGCGAGGCCAAAGGGAAGAGGGGAGCTGTGGAGGGGCGGGGCGGGAAGGGAGGGGGGGTCGAGTAGGGCTCAGACGGGATAGGGAGGTAAGGAAATGAGAGGGAGGGGGTCCGAAGGGCCACAGGGGTCCAAGGAGACAGAGAAGGCGCTGAGAGCGCAGATAGCGGAGGAAAGGTTGGGGAAGGGAAGGCGAGGGGTGGGTCGGGGACTGCGGGGGCAGAGGTTCAATAAGGGTCTAATAGGACGAAGGAGGAGGGAGAGGGCAGAGGGGTGAGGAGGGGCGAGGCGGGGCAGGGAGGGGAGCCTGAGTGGCTGCCACCTCTCCCCTGCTCCGATTCCCCTTGCTTCTGCTTTCAGATTACAGAGGAGGTAAGTCTGGGATGGGGTCAACCGGACCCGGGGCTTGGTCCACCTGCGCTGGGGATGGCGGGCAGAGCCGGGGTCCAAAGGCAAGGGGAGGCGTGGAGGGAGGGGGGTGGGCAGAGTGGACGGGGCGGGCTGGAGGGCGGGGGGGTGAGCCTGGTCCGTGGTCACGCCGCCCTGTCCCCAGCTGCTGGGCCTCTGGGACTCCCCGCGCAGCCGCGCGCTCCTGCCCCGGCTGTTGCGCGCCGACCGCTCGCCCCTCTGCGCCCGCCGCGACGTGAGCCGCCGCTGCCGCCTGCGCCCCGGACACTACCTGGTGGTGCCAAGTGCCGCCCACCCCGGCGACGAGGCCGACTTCACTCTGCGTGTGTTTTCTGAGCGCCGCCATACGGCAGTGTGAGCCCCAGGGACCCAGATCCGACCCCACCCGCGCCTAGACAGGCCTCGAGACCCCTGAGACCTGACCCACGAGGATGAGTCCAGAGCCCCACCATCCCCACCTAGACCCCACCTAGACCCCACCTAGACCCCACCTAGACCCCACCTAGACCCCACCTAGGCCCCACCTAGGCCCCACCTAGACCCCACGCGAGTCCAGCTGAGATCCCGCCCGCCACAGCCCCAGCTGGAACCAACAGCCCCCTCCCCACCTCCTGTTTGTAATTTGCAGGGAGATTGACGACGTGATCAGCGCAGACCTGCAGGCTCTCCAGGTGTGGGCTGTTCGGGGAGGGGAGGGCCACGTTGGGGCGGGGGTTTTGGCCAGAACTAAACTTCCCCCATGCCACAGGGCCCCTACCTGCCTCTGGAGCTGGGGCTGGAGCAACTGTTTCAGGAGCTGGCTGGAGAGGTGAGGAGGGGGAGTAGGTGAGGGCCTCCCCCTGCTGCCTCCCCTTAGGAAACCCCACCCCCACATCACAGGTGTCTCATTTTACTTTACTTTTTCTTCTCTTGAGCTGAAATCTCCTGGCCTCCTTTTCTTGAAATGCTAACAGCTCCTCCCTGCCTCAGGGCCTTGGGCTCAGTCATACCCTCTCTCAGGACCACCGTCTATCTCCAGACACCTCGGCCTGGCTCAGGCCTCATAGAAGGTGCTCAGCCTGAAAGCTCTCCCTGACCCTCCCCCAGGCTGGTGTGCTGCCCGCCACCGGCTCCCACAGCCCCTCGCTTCCCCCATCACAGCCCTGGCCCTGTGGGAATAGGTCTGTCTACCCGACTCCTGGAGCTACAGCTCTGAGGCTGTCAGCCCCTGCTGTGTCTCTAGCTAGGCCCAGCACTGCTGTGAGGCCATGAGTAAATGGCCTCACAAGCTCTTTCCTGGACTAGGAGGAGGAACTCCGTGCCCCTCAGCTCCAGGCCTTACTAAGCATTGCCCTGGAGCCTGGTGAGTTGGCTGGGATGGGGTGGGAGGACGGGTCTTAGCCAGGGGTCCTGTAACCAGAGCCACCCCCTGTCTGTTAACCCATCGTGCTGCTGGGAGTTGGGCCCAGGAAGCCAGGGCTCAGCCTGGTAGCATCTCCCTGCACTGGACCTTGTGTGGGCCCCTGGATGTGGGCCACGCCTACTCACAAGGTCCCCTTCTGCTGAGAGGCAATGCTGCCTTGAGCACAGCCTGGGAAATCCCTGCCTGGATCTGAATCCCAGTTGTGCTCGTCACAGCAGTCACTGGCTCCCTGTACCTTGGCATCTATAACCCAGGGCTGACAACAGTGCCTGCTTGAGGGAGTCATGTCTGAGGGGCCCTTAGAGTGGTGGGCAGCATGCAGGAAGTGCTGTGGTTTTTGTTGTTCCTATAGCCAGGGCTAACACCCGAACCCCTGGAGAGATCGGGCTCAGGACCTGTGAGCAGCTGCTGCAGTGTTTCGGGGTACATGGGGGGCATTGCCTAGGTGAGGGAGCGGGGAAGGGGACGTTGGGCTCTCTTCCTCTTCTGGAGACATTGACCTTAACCAGATGTCCCCCCCCCCCCCCAATCCTGCAACACAGCATGGGCGAAGTCTGACCTTGCACCACTTCCATCGGCTCTGGGGCCACCTCCTGGAGTGGCAGGTAAGTGGGAGACTGGGCCTTCAGAAAGAAACCTTTACTGACAGAGACCTAGGCTATCACGGCCCTGGGGAACACGGGCGCCGTGTGTGTGTGGGTGGGTAGAGGGGGGAAGGGGGGAGGGACTGGACTATGCTGACTTGGAGCGATCTGGCTGGGATATCCCTGCCCTGCCTGGCCTCAGCTTGTCCTCTGGGGACATTGCTTGCTTTTTTTTTTTTTTTTTTTTTTTTTTTGAGATGGAGTCTCACTCTGGCTGGAGTGCAGTGGCATGATCTCAGCTCACTGTAACCTCTGCCTCCCTGGTTCAAGCGATTCTCCTGCCTCAGCCTCCTGAGTAGCTGAGCTTACAGGCACCAGGCACCTGACACCACACCTGGCTAAATTTTGTATTTTTAGTAGAGACACATTTCCCCACTTTGGCCAGGCTGGTCTCGGCCTCCTGACCTCAAGTGATCCGCCCACCTTGGCTTCCCAAAGTGCTGGGATTGCAGGTGTGAGCCACCGCCCTTGGCCAACAGGACATTGCTCTACAGATTGAGAAATAGAAGTCCAAATCGATTAGGCCGCTTAGGGGGGTCCACACCAGAAGAAAGGGAGTTGGGATGGACACCAGGCTGTCTGGACTGGAGGCCCCATTTGCAGCCCTCTTCAGGGCCTTGGGGGCTGACCCTGACTCATCCCTCCTGCTCAGGCCATATTCAACAAGTTCGATGAGGACGCCTCTGGAACCATGAATTCCTACGAGCTGAGGCTGGCCCTGAATGCAGCAGGTAGGGACTGGGTCCTGGGGTGGTCTTGGGAGGACCTATTCTCTCTCATCCCATTGTCTCCAAGTCCACCCGCTCAGGACCTTCTGCACCACAGCCATCCAGAAGTTCATACCTTAGTTTGTTGTGGGCCTGTCTGCCACCACACAGCAGAGGGAGCCATAGGGAGATGGGGGCTGGGGTGACTGTGATGGAGTCAGAGAGCCGAGGCTGAGAGTTTGGCTATGGCTGTGAATGTAAGACCCAGAGAGGTGTTCAAGTGTCCAGGCCTGTGTAAGAAAAGAGCCAGCCAGTCACAGTGGTTCACGCCTGTAATCCCAGCACTTTGCGAGGCTGAGGTGGGCAGGTTGCTTGAGCCCAGGAGTCTGAGACCAGCCTGAGCAATGTAATGAGGCCTCATCTCTTTTTTTTTTTTTTTTTTTTTTTTTTAAAAAGAGAGGCCAGGCATGGTGGCTCACGCTTATAATCCCAGCACTTAAAAATACAAAAATTAGCCGGGTGTGGTGGTGTGCACCTGTAATCCCAGCTACTTGGAAGGCTGAGGCAGGAAAATCACTTTAATCCAGGAAGCAGAGGTTGCAGTGAACCAAGATTGCGCCATTGCACTCCAGCATGGGCAACAAGAGGGAGCCGACTCTGTCTCAAAAAGTCAGGGAGGGGGTGGAAGACAGCCAAGGATTGGAAGATGTGGGGCAGAGAGGGAGAGGCTGGGCCAGAGGTAGACGGGAGCAGAGGTGAGGGCGCAGGGACTCAGAGTGCAGGTGGCAGGCTTGTGTTCACACATCTGGCACCACTGAGCGCTTGCTACATGCCAGGAGTTATTCCAGGAAGAAGGAAACTGATAAAAGTGCCCTTGAGGACAATTTCTTGAATGGGAATTCCTGCAGGCGCAGCTGAGGGGCTCCAGCTCTTCTCGGGTCCTTCCACCCCATCTGGCTGGGTAGCCCCGGTCATGGCAGCCCCTATGCCAGAGGGAGAGTGACCTGGGGCAGGTCCCTGGGGGGCTGCAGGGCTCAGAAGCAGCTTCCCCCAGGCTTCCACCTGAACAACCAGCTGACCCAGGCCCTCACCAGCCGCTACCGGGACAGCCGTCTGCGTGTGGACTTCGAGCACTTCGTGTCCTGTGTGGCCCAGCTCACCTGCATCTTCTGTGAGTACCCCCCCTGGCACGGGAGAAAGGGTATGGAGACTGGTGGGCATTGACCCAGCTCCTCTCTGTACAGGCCACTGCAGCCAGCACCTCGATGGGGGTGAGGGGGTCATCTGCCTGACCCACAGACAGGTGAGCTAGGTGGGAGGGACAGGGTGGCTCGGGCACTGTCCTGGGAGCTCCCTGCCTCAAGCCCACCGTCTTCCTTCTTTTACTTAGTGGATGGAGGTGGCCACCTTCTCCTAGGATCTCAGGACGGGAGAACTGACCAAGACCACCGCCCCTGGCACAGGTGTGCTGCTCTGTCTGGCATCCACCTGCCTGGCGCTGGCCTTGGGCCCGTGTCCTCCACTCAGAAACAAGGACAGCAGATGACACAAGCTGGTCCACATTAATGGCTTAGGACAGTGCTAATTCTGCCCTGGCTCTCCTAGGAAGTGGAGAACAGATGCAGCAGAGGGGGGGAAAAAAAGGGACACTGCAGGAATCCTTCTGAAAAATATTACATGTTTTATTATCCTGTCCCCAGAGGGTGGTTTATCCAGAAACCGAGGGAAAAAAATCAATCATCAGAATAAACTCAAAAAAAAAAAAAAAAAAAAAAAAAGGTAGAGGGAGCAAAACCATCAACCACCAGGCAGCCACGCCAGCAGCCCACCTCCACCTCCGGAGGGTCCCCAGAGCCCCATGCCCAACGCAGACCCAGAGGAACGTCAGGGAGGGGATGGGCTATGTCTTCATTGCAAGAGCAGGAGAGACGGCAGAGATATGTTGCTAGGTGAATATATATTTATATAATAAATCCGTAAGTTAATAAAGTAAATAGTAATTCTCTGAAATTTTTTTTAGTTTTATGGTTTTGTGGTTTTTTTTTTGGTTTTTGTTGTTTTGTGTTTTTTTTTTTTTTTTTTTTTTTTTTTTTTTGGTCCTTAGAAAATCGGAGACATGTGAGGCCAGACAAAGCAAGGCTGGGGCTGGTGGGATTCGGAGGGGCCCCGTCTGCTAATCCAGCTCCTCTGCTGTGAAAGCAGGGAGCTGGGTGGGGCCCCCATCTCCTGGCAATGGCAAGTGAGTATGGAGCAGGGAGTGGAGAGGGGCTGGGTGGGGACCCAGCTGTCGGGTGGTGGCGCCCTCTGCTGGCCCCAGGCAGTTCCTGGACAAGGCACATGGGGCTTTGGCCTGGATGGGGGAGGCCTTGAAGGGACCTCAGGGGCAAAGAAAGAGACCTGGGTGTGGTGGGGCATTCCCAGGGCATGGAGGGGACTGGTTTTGTTGTGGGAATCCAGTGGCCCCTCCACGATGGTTTAAAAAGCACAAGCCCCAAGTCTCCCAGGCCCCACCTGGTCTGGGGAACCTCCTGGCCAAACCAGAGAGAGAGCCTGCCTCAGCCCCTCCCTGGCCACCCACCCACGCTGGAGGACTGCAGAGTGCTTTGCATAGATAGAGTGGAGGGACAGGACTGTGGGGCTTCCGCGGCCCCTCCTGGAGGCCGTGGGGGGGTGTTTGGTCTGGGTCTCGGGGGCCTCACAGGTCGCTCTCGCCATACAGGGCGGTGGAGAAGGACTTGTAGTCGAGGGCACCGGGCACGGCATCAGGGCCCTGGTAGGGTGCCATGCGGGCAATACAGTACTCGGCCTGGTCGGGGGGCAGCTCTCTCCGCAGTTCCTCGGCTGTGATGAAGTTCTGGGATCGGCAGGATGGGACTCTGAGCCATCCCCACCCACATACTGGCTCCCTCAGCCCCTCCCCATGCAGGGACCCCTCTTGCCAGCCCCCATGTGCCTCATGGGGTCTCACCTTGTCCCCTGCCAGGACCTTGAAGGAGGCGATGACCTGGTCGGCCGTGTCCGTGTCGGTGGTCTCTCGAGACATGAAGTCGATGAAGGCTTGGAAGGTCACAAGGCCGCTGTGGTTGGGGTCGACCAGGCTCATGATGCGGTTGAACTCAGCGTCACCCTGCAAGGAGGTAGTGGGGTGGGGGATACCCAACATTGAGTGGGGCAGGGGCAGCCAGGCCCACACCGGTGGGGTCTCCAGAAAAACAGCCAGGAGAGCAGGGCCCACCCCACGTGCGCATCCGCCCTGTTCCCTAGCTGCTCCGGCTGCCCCAGGCCCCCAGTGCCCCAGGCAGGGGAGCAGGGCCCCTTTGCATCCTCCCCTCCCGTGGTCTCTGACAGCAGAGACCTGGGGTCTACTGCCCTCAGCACAGGCTCATGAGTTAGCTCTGGAGGGTGGGGAAGAAAGAGAGAAAGAGAAAGAAAAGGGGGAGAGCATGGGAGAGCTGCCTTCCCTCTCTGGAGACTTCTAGGGAAGAAGAGGGGCTCAGGAAGTCATCGGAGGGACCCCACCCCGGCAGGTGCAACAGAGGAGGCAGGCCCCGCTGCACTGCTCGGGCAGAGGAGTGTCCCCGAGGACGAGGAAGCTCTGGAGGTGGTGAGGGGGAGAGGCAGGACAGGAGGAGGAGCGGGTGGCTGGGGAGACAGAACTGCATACCAGGCTGTATCCTGTGGAGATAAGCAGAGCCCTGAAGTCATCGGAGTCCATGCTGCCTGTCTGCTTCTGCTCCGAGGACGCAGGCATAGCAGAGGAGGCCGGGCCCAGAGTAGGCAAGAGGGGCCGCCCCATGTGCACAGCGGGCAGACAGGACAGTGGCGGGGAGCAGGGAGACAGCGGCCCCGAGAGACCAGGTAAGGGGGAAGGTGTCCAGGGAGACGAGGGCAGGGAGGCAAGAGAGCCGTGAGATGGCACACAGGTTGCAGGGGTGGGATGGCGAGGGGAGAAAGAGAGAAGGAGAGAGAGAGAGAGCAGTTAATGCCAAGGTCCGCTGGGGCCCAAGGTGCAGTACCTGCCGGTCGTTCTCCACGTCGTAGCCCAGGCTGATGAGGCAGGCCTTGAACTCCTCGGGCCCCAGCGCCCCGCCATGGTCCTGCCGGGGCCATCCGAAGGCAGGTGTACGGGAGGGGCGGCATGGATGAGGGATCAGGGCCACATGCAGAGGGCAGGGGGAGGGGACACGTAGGGGAGGGAAACACAGAGTTAGAGGCGATGTGGACAAAGAGATGGCCAGGGCCCCATGGGGCTGGGGGCGGCTCAGGCCCCTTTCATCCTGCTCCCCACCTCAGAGGCTCAGAAGCAGGCAGAGGCCTCCCCCACCTCTCTGCCCATAGCAGGGGTGGAAGCTGGGAGCTACAGACTTGAGGATGAGTCCCAGGACTGGTGGGGGGTAGGGGGACTCTCCTTGCCTTTGGAATTTGGAGTAGGACAGAGGAAACTGCACCCCATCCTGGGGCACACCAGGTGCAGAGCTGAGGCTGCACATGCCTAGCCAGCTGGGGGATGCGTCAGCCCAGCAGGGTGGGCTGGGGCGGGCAGCAAAGTGTGGTGCTCAGGGGTCTTCTGATGGGGCTGCCGGACCAAATCTGAATTCTAAAAGCACCGTGTGGGATGTCTGTGTCCAGATTCACAGACAGGGTCACAAAGCCTGTGTGTGCTGAGACTTCCGCCCCAGAGGGCATGACTTGGGGCCCCCAGCCCCCTGTCTATGTGTGTGAAGTGGCCTAGGTTAGGGTCTCAGTGCTGCATGGCCGCACCCCGACAGTAGCAGGGCCCTGGGAATGTCGGCCAACAACTCAGCAACTGTGACGGGAATGGACAAACAGACGCAGAAACGAGGGGGCAGGATAGGACAGCAGTGGTGGGGAGGGGAGAGGCCAAGGAGGTGGCAGGCCACTCACCTTGTCAAAGTGGTTGAAGGACGCCCGGAACTCCTGCATCTGCTCCTGGCTGATGCCCTTGGCGTCGCGGGTGAGGATTTGGTTCTCCACCTCGTTGATGGTGCGGGCGATGGTGGTGAGCAGCTGCTCCCAGCCCACGCGGATGTGCTGGGGGAGGACAGGGGTGTGACCGTGGGCTGGGCATGGTGGAGTGTCCTCACCTTTGGGGGATGGCTTCAGGAGCCTGCCCAGCCCTGGAGAAAGCCCCCTGCTCTCCTGTATGCCTCACTAGGGCCACGGGCCGGGGTACCTCTGCTGCCTTTGCCAACCTTGGGGTTTATGTCTCCACAGTAAATCTGTTTCCTGGCTATGGGGGCAGCGAAGAGGCAAGGACTTATGCCGGGATCGCTGTGGAGATGGGACATACGCTGGCCAGTCTCATCCCTGGCTCTCAGGGGAAAAAAACAAAAAAGCCAACTCTGGTTGGAGGCATCTGTGGACCTGTACTGGGTGGATCAACAGTATGCAATCTTTTGGCTTCTCAAGCTAGCCGTATGACAGTGACCAGCTTGTAACGTCCCTGGCACGTTAGCCAGTGGGAGCTGCTGCACAGGCTCTGGCCCCAAGAAGGCTGATACTGCGGAGGCCACAGGGCAAATGGTGCCCTCAGTGAGCCTCTGGACCAGCTTGTCCTGTGAGGGGCATTGTCTTGGTGATGAGCACTGCTCTCATTTTGATCTAGTCATTTCAATCCTTTTTTTTTTTTTTTTTTTTTTTTTTTTGGAGACAGGGCCTGGCTCTGTCACCTAGACTGGAGTGTGGTGCATAACCTTGGCTCATCTCAACCTCCACCTCCCTGGCTCAAGCAGTCCTCCTACCTCAGCCTCCTGGGGAGCTGGGACTATAGGCATGCACCACCATGCCTGGCTAACATTTTCATTTTTTGTGGAGACAGGGTCTTGCTATGTTTCCCAGGCTGGTCTTGAACTCTTGGGCTTAAGCCATCCTCCCACCTCAGCCTCCTAAAGTGCTGGCCTTCCCAATCATTGTTAAACAGAGTGAAGAAATGACAGCAGACAGCTATCTTCTCACTGGCCCAAACCACCTCCAGTGAGGAAGCCAGCCATGCTGGTGGAAAGGCCAGAGGGTGGGGCGGCCACGCACCTCCATGGTGTAGTTGGTGTGCTTGTTGTCGAAGATGAGGGCCTCCTGGATGAGCTGGTGCTGCTGCTCTAGCAGGTCCAGGTTGGGCTTGTAGTCCACGATGCTGCGCTCGTACTGCTTCAGGTGGCTCAGCTGGTCCTCCAGGGTCCCGTTCATCTCAATGGAGATGCGCCCGATCTCCTACCGGGTGGGTGCAGGCGGTGGGGTGAGGCTGGTGGGCCTGCCAACCCTGACCATCTAGGGGAGCCCACTCCCACTACGGGCCTGCATCTCCCGGGGCCCCTCCAACTAGGAGCCTTGGCCTGTGGGTTCCTGGAAGGGAAGGCCCGCCGCTCATGACTGTCCCCTCTGGTCCTGCCCTCTCATGTTAAAGCAGCCATGACTGACAAGGAGGAGGCTTTCTCTGCCAAGCGCTCCCTATGCCCAACTTCATTTTACCCTTGACCTCTCTGTGAGGCTGGGACTGTGGCAGGCCCTGACTGCAGAGGTAAAAACCGAGGCTCAAGGAGGACAGGTGCGAGGGATTCCAGGCACAAGCTCTGTGGACTCTCCTAACCCTGCAGAGTGCTCAGGGCCCCCAGCTGGTGAGAGTTGGGACCTGCTCTGCCAGGCGTCCATCTGTAGGCCCTGGGCTGGCCAGGGACCCCTCACTAGGGGAGCTCCCTTGGTGCCTTCTCAGCTCTGCCAGGCTGAACCGGTGCCTCACCTCCATCTTGGTCTGGATCCAGGGCCCTACGACGTTGGCCTGGCTGGCGAACTGGCGGCGCAGATGCTCGTTAGACTGCTGCTTGCTCTGCTCCTCCAGGAGGGCATGGTCCCGCTTTGGCACCAGCTGCTGTACCTGGTGGAGGGGACGTGGAGCGGGAGTGGTCAGGGAGGTGGCCCCCAGCCCCACCAGCCTGTCCCAGCCCCTTCTGACAGCCCCAGCCCACCTTCTCCCACTTGGAGTTGATGATCTGCGGGGTGACGGTGGTATAGGGGTTGCTGCCCGACAGCTTGATGTGGTTGCTCTCAGCAATCCTCTGGGCCTCCTTGTGGATGGCCAGGATGGCCTCGCGCTCCCTGTCGGCGTCCGGCAGCGTGGACTTGAACTGGTCGTGGGCTGAGATCAGGCCCTGGGGAAGGAGCTGGAGTGAGGGGGCGGCCCAGTCCCACAGAGGCCCTTGGAAAGGTGAGGGGCCAGGGGGCGCGGACCTCAATCTCCTCGATGGTGTGGACGATGAACATGTCCTGGAGGTCCTCCATGGCGCTCTCCATCCAGTTGTTGAAGGGGGCTGCGCGCTTGGCATACTCCAGGTGCAGCTGGTCGATGGCCTCCAGCTGCTTCTCTGTTTTCTGGCGTGTGGGGGAAGGAGGCAGGGACAGAAGGCAGGCAGGTGAATATGTGAGCAGGATCGGCGGGGAGGGGCCCGGAGGGCACTAAGGAGTCAGAGAATGTCCTCTCTGGGAGCTGGGGGAGCTCACAGGTGTGGGCACTGTTCACACCACCAGCCCCAGGACATCAGGGGCACAGGGTTCCATGGGTGATGTCACCCCCTCCTTACCTCCAGGGCTTCCCTGCGACTGTGGGTCAGAGAGCCAAGGGCATCCCACTGGTCGCAGATCTTCTGGCACCGGGTGTTGACATTGTGGGAGTCATAGTAATCCAGCTCGCTGCGGGCCGGGCAGATAGCAATGAGACCCGGCAGGGGCAGATGGCGGGCGGCTGGGACCCACCTACCACCAGGGCTCCCAGGGTGGGGTGTTGGGACAGTCAACATTCCAGGACATCAACAACAATCACTAATCAATCAATCACTGCTCCGTTCTGGCCCCTGGGATCCCCAGGGGTGCTATCAGGGGCCGCCTCCAGCTCACCCACCCCTGACTCATTCTGCCACTGTCAGCTAAGAGTATGGCCCTTCCAACCAGGCCTGGAGGCCTGAAGAGTAGAGGGCAGGGAATGACCTTGGGAGGAACAGGACATGGGAACCAGGGGAGCCAGCCACAGAAGGGCAGGCAGGGGCTGAGGCCGTGCTCCACAGTAGGGCTGGGGGACTGGGCTCCATTCCTGTCTCAACCACTCCCTTGCTGTGTAACCCTGGCAAACCCCTTGGCCTCTCTGTGCCTTGGTTCCCTCAGTAACGCGCTGCTGGGGGGATTAAATGAGCTGATACACATACAGTCTGGAGAGCGAGGTGAGTTTTTGCTGTCGACATTAATCAGCGCTCAGCGGGGCTGCCCATCGGCTCATCCTAGACGGTCCACAGGCCTCTGTAATTCCCCCTCAGCGGAACAGACAGCACCCAGACAGCCCTCCCTTCTGTTCCTCCAGGGCTACCATCCAGAAAGCTGCTTCGGGACCCACGTTCCCAAGCAGGGTAATGGGTTTCACAGGGCATTGCCCAGAGCCTGAGAAGGGTTTATTCTAAGTCTGTTTCCTCCCAGTTTCCAGGGGCTCCCCCGTCACTAGGGAAGATTCCTGTGTCCCACCCCCACACTGCCAAGGGGGATGCGTGTGTGGCCTTGATCTCCTTGGCCTGGACGTGGTGGTGGCAGGACCCCTGGGGTGCCCCAACTATGCCGAATAAGCAGCTGTGGTTCCCAGTGCTGTGGCGGCCCCAGTGCCTCTGGCTGAGGCCGTGGGGAAGCCTCAAAGCACCTGGCACCTGGGCGCGATGGCTCACGCCTGTAATCCTAGAACTTTGGGAGGCCGAAGTGGGTGGATCACCTGAGGTCAGGAGTTCAAGACCAGCCTGGCCATCATGGTGAAACCTCATCTTTATAAAAAAGAAAAAAAAACACCTTAGCAGTGAGGGGTAGTGAGTCGGGGAGGAATCCAGCTCTGCCCAGCATGGGGCTCCACTGGGCATCAGGCCTGGGCCTTGGACTCATAGGAATAAGCAGACCTTTGGGGGTGACTGTGGTGGGGTGGGGGTGTTGGTGGAAAGAGCAGTTACAGCCAAGGATCCTATTTTTGAGCAGACAGCTATTTTGGGAGCCCCGCTGCCCCTCGAGGGCCTGTGAATTTTCCATGAAGTAATGGCTTGGGCCTCCCGCTGCCTGGGCCCGCCCTGCTGCTGGCCGATGCACTGGTGGAATAAGGCCCTATTCACCAGCTTGAGGTTCAGTGTACTAATTGTGTACACAAGTTTATCTGACTGGGGTGGGGAGGGGAAGGAACGCGGCTGCCTGGAAGCTCTTACAATAAGTGTATTCTGAGCAAGAAAAGGAAGGGCCTGAGCAGAACAATAGGCTCACTGTGCAGCCTGGTTCCCTCAGGGAGCAGCGGCTGCGAGCAGCGGAGGTCGGGGCCCATCACATTGGGGGCCAGGGCCTACTTGGGGTGGCCAGCAGGAGAGGTGGTGCCCCCAGGGACTCCCAAAGCCTGAAGAATCATAACAAGGGGCCAGACACCTCCCTCCGGCTAGAGAATCCAGATCCTTCAGGTGTTCCATCTGGGGCTGAGACAGGATGGGGAAAAGGCCTCATTCCATAAAGCTTTTCCCTGGCGGCTGGAAGGAGGTGAAGGTGGGGCACTAGGGACACTATTCCAGGCCTTGAGGCAGGCTGGGCCTTGGTGTGCTGCCGCCACCACTCTGGGCAGGCTGTGGTGGGAGGCAGGTGATGGGAGCGCCCTGGGCCCGCACGTACTTGAGCTCCTGAGCGATGGCCGCTATCTGCTCCACGCGGTCCTGGTGTGCAGCCAGGTCACTCTCGAAGGCCTCGTGCTTGCGGATGAGGGCTTTGATGTCCGACAGCGTGGCCGTCTCGTAGTCCCGGTGTTTCAGCATGGCTTCCTTCCCTGGGGTGGGGGCACAGAGGTGCTTAGACAACAGCATAGCAGCTGTGAGGCAGGAGTCTGGAGGGGCTGTCTAAGCAGAGGGAGAGAAAGAGACTGTGGACCCTACATCCTTCCACGCCAAGGACAGTAGCATGGAAACTTCTAGAACCTTCCTACCCACCAGGGATCTCTAAGCCCAACTGTAATCTGGATGGACCTGGATGGACACTTCAGGGTTGGTGAGCCTGAAAGAAATATTCCATCTCAACCCATGTGTCCAAACTTAGCATCTTTTGTTGGTAGAAAACCATATAAATAGGGCCCTGGTAGCACGGCTTGAAAAGCTAGCACCTGTTTCTGGAGGGCTTTGATCTGGAGAAGTGCCTGGGGTCAAAGCCCATGTCCCAGCAGGCTTGAGGAAGTGGAAGCATTGGCCAGGTTCTTCTAGGAGCCGGACCCTGCACCTGCACAGGTGGTGGTCCTCTCCCACGTCTAAGTGCCCCACTGTTCTAAACTGTCCTGTGTGCAGTGGGGTGGGCCCACTGTCAGGCCCTTTGAAGGAAAGGAGGCACACTGTTATTAGTCCTGGAGCCTGGCTAATTACACACGCCAGAACCAAAGCTCAAGGAAGCCCTGCAAGCAAGTAAAGGTCTTTAGGGAACTGCAGGGAAAATTCTGGCCTGGGAAGGTGGCTGGCACCCCAGCTCCTACATAGCCCTGCCTCAGGTACACCCCCTTGGGCTTCGCCGGGGTGGTAGTGGAGATCCCCTCAGCTCTATCCCAGCGCATCTGACAGCAGCCCGCCTGGTGCAGCCACCAGGGGCTCTCTGGGTCTGTGCATTCACCTGTAAAATGGGGCCAGCCTCAGCACCCGTGTCGCGTGGGACTATTCTAAAGTTTCAGTGAGGTGGTGTTCAAGCACAGCAGGCATGGAGCCAGGAGCAGCCTTACCCCAGCCTCTACTGGTCTCATCTGGCAGGCACCTACCAGCCACCCCCAAGGATTGGGCCTGGCATTGATGGGCAAGAAGTGGGCAGCCTAGGAGACTTTGGCTCACTGGCCCTGCTGCCCATCCCCGGGACAGAAGGCTGAGCCACAAGGCAGCCTTGCAATTCCCTTCTCCAACTGCTTCCTCCCAGGGGTGGGAACCAGAAACAGCAGGTGATGGCTCCCTCTGCCTCAGCAGAGTCCCAGCAAGGGTATGCTGAGATGATGTGGGCAGTGGACTATGGCAATGGCTGCCGGGGATCCAGGGCAAGGGGCAGCCAGAGCAGGGACAAGGGGTCATTGGGGGCTGGTCATATTGTCAGGAAATCAAGTCCCTCAGAAGCATCCGTGGTGACCCTCCCCCTGCAGGCTGTAGGGGATGGTAGGGGCATGGAGTGACAGTGGCCCACCCACCCCAGGGCAGAGGAGGCCACTGAGTCCCGACCCTGGGTGTGGAGAGCCTGTCTGTCCTGTTTCACATAACTGCTGCTTGAGAGGACAGAGGCTCTGGGTCTTGGGATTGAGTGGGCCGGCCTGCCTGGGGGCTCTGGCAGATGCCATGGGCAGAGCTAGGTGGATGCCCAGCCAGGCAGGGGTGGGGCAGAGATGTGTGGAGGCCACTGAACCAGTTGGGCCCTGGCCAAAGACTGAGCCAACTTCTAAATGCCTCAGGTGAAGGCCGCCCCAGAGCCCTTCCCACGGGAGGAGTGCTCAGTGGGGAAACCACACCCAGCCCCTCGGCATCAGGAGACCATCTGCAGGGTCTCACAGAGCCCTGGAGAGGGGCTGAAGAGCTGACAGGTGGGCAGAAAGACCCTCAGAAGAGATAGCCACAAGGCGACGCTCAGGCCTCCATGGATAAGGATGGCAGGAGCCACTTTGAGCTGTCTGTTGAATGAACGAGTGAATCTGTGAATGGATAGAGGCCACCCTCCCACACAAGGTGGCACCAGTGCCAACATGCTCTCCTCACACAGGTGCCTTTCTGCAAGGCAAGAGGGAAGCGTAGCACCTGGCCTGGCCAGGCCCTTCCTCCCTCACTGTCCATGCTTTCATCTGCCCTCTTTCCTAGCAGCAAAAGGTCTGGGCTACTCGGGCTGGCAGCTGCCGCGGGCACAACAGGCTGGGCTCATGTAAGGAGGGCACAAGCTGGGCTGTGGGCAGGGCTGTGGGATGTACAAAGCTGTACTCTCATGCAGGCTGGGGTAGGGAGGGGTGAGAAACTGCGCTGAAGAACTCGAGGAAGGGCTCATCTGGACAGAGTGGTGGCAGGAGGGCGAGCGAGAAAGCACTGGGAAGGAGGTGGCCAGAACGGGAGAGGAGTCCTATGGGTGGCCCCTGTGGCTCTCCCAGGCACTGGCAGCTTTCTGAATGCTTCCAGACCCCTGGGATCTGGAATCTCAACCTTGGCGTGACTCGAAGGAGGGCCAGGGACGTGATGGAATCCCACATCCGGAGCCAAGGGCCAGGCAGCTGCAGGGCTGCCGAAAACAGAAAGTGTTCAGAGGTTTAGGAGAGAAGCCTCCTGTAGGGGGAGCCAGGCCCTGGAAGGAGGCCCTGGGAAGGGATGGGAGGTGGCAGGAGCTCGCAGGTGGGCCATGGGGAAGGGTGGGCTGAGGGCGGTGGCTGTCTGTGGCTCCAGGTGGGAGAGGGGAGCTGACTCTGAACACAAGGTGCCAGGGATGGGAGAGGCCTGCCCCACATGCTCGCCCTGGATGGGGAAGACAGGCAGAGGGGACAGGTATAAGGTCACTTCCCTGAAGTGCTGGAGGGGGCTTGGCTGTGTTCCTGGATGACTGACAGGGGCCCACCTGTAAGTCCCTGTAAGTAATCTCTGAGGTCAGGGCAGATTGGGTAACAAAGAGGACCTGGCCCCAGAATGGTCCCTGGGGCTGGGGGAACCCCAAAGCAGCATTTCTTTGCTTTTTTTTTTGAGACAGGGTCTTGCTCTGTCACCCAGGCTGGAGTGCAACGGGACAATCACAGCACACTGTAGCCTCCACCTCCCTGGCTCAATTGATCCTATCACCTCAGCTTCCTGAATAGCTGGGATCACAGGTATGTACCCCATGCCTAATTTTTAAAATTATTTTTAAATTTTTTGTATAGACAGGGTCTTGCTATGTTGCCCAAGCTGGTCTCAAACTCCTGGGCTCAAGTGATCCTCCTGCCTTGGCCTGGCAAAGTGCTGGGATTATAGGTGTGAGCCACTGCACCTAGCTCTAAAGCAGCATTTCTGACACTTACGCTCCCAAGCAGCAAGAAAGGGTGCCCGAGAAACAGACGCAGTGTGGTGGAGGCTGTACGTGCACACTCACGCGTGCCTGAGACCGGAAGGGAGCGAGGGAGCGAGGCTGGGCCGTACCATCAGTCCAGGCCTCGTGGATGGAGGCCTTCTGCCGGAACTTCTCTGCCAGGTGGTCGAGCCGCTCCAGCCTGCGGATCTCATTCAGCAGCCACTCCTCGTAGCCCTTCTCAGCCTGCTCCAAGTGCTGCCAGCCGTTGTTGATGTCCTGGGGCGGGGCAGGGGCAGGCAGGGCTATCCCAGGGGAACAGGGGCACCCAGGGGGATGTCTCCAAGGGATGCTGATGGTAAGTTAGCAGAACTTGGCTGGGATCATGGCTGTGCCATGCTTTGCTATTATACCTGGATGCCTAAACAAGGCCCAGCACTAGACAGGTACAATCAATTCTGGATTAACAAACTCAATGGGTAAACAGGTGAGTGCATGAATGAATGGATGAATGCCACAGATGGGGCAGCGGCAACCACCCAGAGCACACTGCCCCTCTGCTGATGAAGAACCTGCAGCACACGGTGGTCCTATAGTCATGGCAGACCGGGGCTTCAAATTCATACAACTCCACACCCACGCAACCCATGGTATGGATTTGGGTATAAAACCTTCAGTGTAAAACACAGTGAGTGAGGGCCAAAGGGGAGCACAGTGCTGAGTGAGGCGTGCCTCTCCCCACCCCTGCATCCTAAAGGCCATGCCAAGTCCCACAGGACATCAACAACAGGAAAGAATGCACTGGCCAAGTGGCAAGCCCACAGGCAGTTCTAGAGCTGCCTCTGCCCCTCACAGCTACTCGTGGGTTCAGCAGAGCACCCCACCCCCGTTAATCCTGGCACTTACCGAGACCATCTTGCCCTCGGAGGGCATGAAGGCCGGCCGGTTGCTGAGGCGCAGCTTGGTCTGCAGCGTGTTGAAGTTGATCTCCAGCTGGCACTTCTCCTGCACCTTGGGTGGCTTGTGCACACGCCGGTAGTCTCGGAAGTCCTCCAGCTTCTGCTGCATCTCCTGGATGGTCTTTTGGGGCACACGGTCCTCCAGCCAGGGGATGGTGCGTCGGATCCACTCCAGGAGCTGTGGGCCCGCAGAAGCCAGGGTGGCCTTTGTGGGGGGCCCTCAGAGTGCTGACAGGCTGCCCCCCAGCTTATGGGCACATGGGATCTGGATCTTTGAGGACCTCACCTTAGGGGCTGCCCCTGCTCCCCAGCCCAACTTCTCCACGATTCCTGCTGGAATGCCCCACCCGGAATTCTGGGAACGTGAGTCCCTCCCCGTCCCTACACCACTGTACTCTTCCCTTGTTTCTCCCTGTTCATGCCTCAGGTCCTCGCTTTGTCATCCAGGCTACAGTGCAGCGGCAGCTTCAAGCCCCCCGGCTCAAGCCATCCTTCCACTTCAGCCTCCCATGTATTTGGGATACAGATGCCTGCCTCCAAGTCTGGCTGACTTTCACTTTTAAGTTTTTATAGAGAAGTGGGGTCTCTGTATACTACCCAGGCTGGTCTTGAACTCCTAGCCTCAAGCAATCCCACTTTAGCCTCCCAAAGTGGTGGGATGACAGGGGTTAGCCACCATGCCTGGCCTATGCCTTTGCTCTTAGTCTTTTTCCTCAGGTCTAGAGGGGAGACCTCCACTCCCATGCCCCCTCAAAAGAGGTCCCCTTCTGTGCTGTTCCATGCCCTGTTGCCGCTGTCTTCACTGAGCTCCGAGCTGTCTAAGTGCCTCGAGGGCAAGGCTGACAGGCGTGCTGGGCTCAGTCTGGCTAGGCCAGTGTGTGCACTGGGGCTGGGACATAAATTAGAAAATAAAATTGAAAAAGAAATGAACACGTACTTTTAGGAGCTACTTAGATCTTCGATGGAGTAAGGAAGGGTAACAAACAATTGGACATTCTAAAACAATTCTAGGCTGGATGTGGTGGCTCACACCTGTAATCCCAGCAATTCGGGAGGCTGAGGCGAGCAGATCACCTGAGGTCAGGAGTTCCAGATCAGCCTGACCAACATGGTGAAATCCCCTCTCAACTAAAAAGTTACAAAAATTAGCCAGGCCTGATGGTGTGTGCTTGTAATCCCTGCTACCCAGGAGGCTAAGGCAGGAAAACTACTTGAACCGGGAGGCAGAGGCTTCAGTGCGCAAAGATCACACCACTGCACTCCAGCCTGGGCAACAAGAGTGAAACTCCATCTCAAAAAAATAAAATAATAAAACAATTCTAGAATAATAAAATCAGCTATGTGCCAGCACAGAGAAACTCAGAGAAGTGGCTCCCAAATGCCAACTTCTGGTAAAGTGAGAAATCCAAGGACAGAAATATCCCTGTGTGCATACATCGTGAGGCGTGTTGCCAGGTGCCCTTTCTTGGCAACGGCTGGGGTTCCAAGAATAACCTTTTTACCTTATCTTGGTGTTAGAAGTGCTGGTGGTAACAGATGGTGGTGTTTCTTTTTATTTTATTTTATTTATTTATTTTTTTAAAGACGGGGTTTCAGCATGTGGGTCAGGCTGGTCTTGAACTCCTGACCTCAGGTGATCCGCCCGCCTTGGCCTCCAAAGTGCTTGGATTACAGGCGTGAGCCACCGTGCCCAGCCGGTGTTTCTTTTTAAAACATCGATAACTTGGCAAAATGAAAACCTGGCCACATTAGGTTAAACATCAAATAGTTTTTCAAATTTTCCTGGTCCATGAGATTACAAAATCCGGGAACCACTGGTTCTAGAAGAGCAGGCAAACCACTGCTCTTTGGGAACTTAAATCACTTTTATTTTATTGAGATGTAGTTTATTTTATTGAGACAAAGTCCTGCTCTGTCATCCAGGCTGGAGTGCAGTGGCACAATCTCAGCTCACTGAAACCTCTGCCTCCCAGATTCAAGTGATTCTCCTGCCTCAGCCTCTCAAGTATCTGGGACTACAGGCATATGTCACCACGCCTGGCTAAGTTTTGTATTTTTGGTAGAGATGGGGTTTCACCATGTTGGCCAGGCTGGTCTCAAACTTCTGACCTCAAGTGATCTGCCATCTTTGGCTTCCCAAAGTACTGGATTACATGCATGAGCCACCGCGCCTGGCCTAATTTTATTTTTTAAATACGGAGATTTCAAAAATGAAGAGCCTCCAGAAGAAATGTGCTAACCACCCTTATTGCCAACTGAAGCATTAGGTTTGAGCTCTGGAGCAGGACTGTGTAGGTCTGAAGCCCAGCTCTCTGTCTCACCAGCCCCGTAACAGCAGGCCTGACCCTCTCTGGGCCTCAGTTTTCTCACTTGGAAAGGAGATAATCTGAGTTCCCGTCTTGCTGGGCTGCTCATGAAGTGCCTGCACAGGGCCTACTATCCTCCTAGTTCCCAGGCCCCTCTCCATCCTTCTGAATCGCTCTCTCCAGGGCCAGGGCACAGGAACAGGGGCTTTCAGAAAGTTCTCCGGGTGATTCTAAAGCACTGAGGTGCCCAGGAAACACTGTCCCTGAGCATCTCTGTAGGAACTCAAGCCCAGGGGCTGTGTGGTAAGGTAGCTACTGATCTGAACCTTCACCTTGTGGAACCAAATGGAGAGATCACACACTGGCTGACTCACACCCGATGGTCTGTCACTGCGAGGCCTTTTCTGGGTCACCTCACTGCCAGACCTGCTTTCCCACTACAGGAGTCACAGTAACCTCTGGCTGAAGGTAACAAAGTGGCCCTGATTTTCACTGGGGGGACACTCACATCGCTGGCCAGCTTCTCATAGTCCTCCATCAGGTGCTCATTCTCCTGGTTGACCGCCAGCACCTTGCAGATCCGGTTGGCAGCAGTTTCAGCCTAGAGGGGAGCGCACAGTCAGGGCTGCCTGGGGCTGGCCACCCTCCCTCCTGACAGTCATGTCCTTTGAAAGCAGCTGGTCCATGGCCCACAGAATTCCCCACAGAGGAGAAGGAGAGGAAGCTCAGCTCCAGCAAGATGGTGCCCTGTCCCAACAGGCCTTGTTGGCATCCTCACTGCCAACTGCAAAATGCCCCTGTCCAGAGAGCCCAGACCCGGCAGGCACCGAGGGTTGGGGAGCCCTCCCTCTGCTGCTCACAAGCCCCCTAGTGCCCCACACAGAGAAGGGTGAGGCTGGGCAGGTCAGCTGCATTGGACCTAGGACTGCAGCAGTCTCTCCCGGTGGGAAGGTGAACAGATGGGAGGCTGAGAGATGGAGAGCTGGGGGCAGCGGAGCAGGAGCGACCAGACCCCGGAGGAGCCTGGTGGTCCATACCCAGGAGCACACTCAGGCCTGTCCTCTCTGCTGCCCTTGGAGGCAGTGTTAACAGGTGCTCCAGGGGGCAGAAGTCACCATCTGGGGGGCAGAAGAGTGCTGGGGCTTTGGAGGGCAGAAGTGGTGGACACAGTCCCTGGGCCTGAACTACAAGAGAACGTTGTGCCCTGTCCTGCTGGGGAGCAGTGAACAGTGTTGGGGCGGGGACACACACAGGGAGAGGTGAGACCAGGTACCTTTCAGGAAGCACAGAAAGGGTCCAAGAAGAGGAGTTGAAACGGCAACAGAACAGGAACAGAAAGAGTGAGGAGGGTCTACAGAGTCATGGGGAAGGAAAACGGAGAGGCTTGGCCGATGGCTCGGAGCCAGCGCTGCAGGCAGCGAAGCCCAGCCTCTCCCCTCCACATGAGGCACCTAGAGACAGGCAAGGAGGTGGGGGGCAGCCGGGGCTCATGTGAGCACACACACGCACGTGCACGTGCACACCCTGTGCCATGCTGCAGGACACACACCCAGGGCCCCAGGCAGTACTCCTTGGAGATGAGGCCCAGGAGGTTCCTCGGCTAATGAACATGGGACCCAGAGCAGTGTGGGAAACACAGCCAGGGCTGCAGCTTGTGGGGGTCACAGAGGTAAGTCCCTGACTCCTAACTTGGCAGAGACAACTGGCACCCAAAACTCAAGTCCACTCTGTGAGCATGGGGCTGCTGTGGGGGCAGGGAAATCATGTTTCACCACTGAGTTCCCGCAACCAGCTCAGGGCTGGGGTGCTGGCGGTGCTCAGGGTTGCTGAATGAATGAGTGAATAAAGGAATGAGGTGGGAATGCTTCAGCGACTAGAAATAAATGATCAGGACAGAATGGACACGCCAGCACCAGGCCTGGGGTTCACTCTGCGTTTACAAAGCACGAACCTCAGAGAGTACTCGTGCAAGAGCTTGGACTGGGTCTTTGGGGAAACGACCCCACAGGAGCAGAGCATGACGAGGCTGTCCCGAGGAGCACACAGGCTCAGGTACCCAGCACTTTCCTTCCTGACTGGCCAGCACCCTGCAGCCAAGCCTCTGCTTCCCCTTCAGCAGAGGGGCCTGGTGCCTTAGCACCCTCCCATGCTCTGACCTGGGGTCGCCTGCCAGTCCCTGCTCCCCCAAATCCCTCAGAGCTTACAGACTGGAGTTCAGCCATAAGCACCTGGGAGCAGTGCGGATAGAAGAAAAAGCAATCTGGTGAGGCCGTATGGTGGGCGGGGAGCTGGCTTGGGGCCCACAGGGGTGAGTCCAACGGCAAACGTGCGGTTAGTTGCGGTCTGTGGTGAGGAATCGTCCATTGCAGCCCATCCCTGCCCACCTTCCTGCAGGGGTGTGGGTCAGGGGTCTTCCCTCCACCCTCCTGGCCAGTGCCCTCCAGCAGAACACTCCAAACATAAGCTCCAATCACATGCTTATGTGAGGTGAAGAGGCAATGAAATGTGCCTTTCTGGCCCGAAGCTGAGAAGAACCACCCTCCCCACGACTGTGACTCCCCAGCTGCCTACAGGGCACCTGTCGTGCCAGGCACTGTGCTAAGCCCTTCACCTGCAGGAGCTCGATTCACCCCAAAACAATCCTGAGACCGAACTATAGCAATGCCCATTTCACAGATGGGGAAGCTGAGGTCAAGTGACCTACCCAACATCACAGTATCACGAGGTGGTAGAGTGGGGCCAGGCCAGACTAACGGTGGGAGGCTCAAAGCAGGGGGTCCACAGAAGGTATGGCCCCCACCCTCTAGCTTTAGGAACAGCTCTCTGCTTCCCTAAACTTCAATTCCTCCTCTCTCAAACGAGGCTAACTGTGCCTAGCTCTCCTGGGGGTATGCACAGGGACCCTCTGGAAGCCTGTACATGTGAAGGCCTTAGAGAGTGCCTAGCATGTAGTACACACTCAATAAACAAGAACCAATTCTGCCACCTCCTCTGCACCTGTGCCAATGGCTGACACCAAAGCAGGCATTGGGAGTGCTGCCTGAGATACTTCAGAGACCACAAGGCAAGCAGAGGGAGAAGTGCCCAGGCCTCTGTGTGGATGGTGAGGGCCCAGCAGGAGCTGCAGGGCAGCATGAGGTCAGCCGGACCCAGGAGGGTGGCTGCTGGCACACACACTCTGCAGGCTTTGCCTGGCCTCTGGAGGGCCAGAACCGTGAGTGCAGTTCAGGCTGCACACGCTGAGCCTTTCCTGGCAGGAAGGAGCTGTAGAACTGGGGTAAAGCCCAGCGTTCTCCATGAAAGGGCTCGGCAGAGGCAGGCAGGCAGCCCTGGTACAGATGATGGACAGAGTGAGCGGGAATGCCGGGCAGTCAAATACCAGCTCTGCCATTGACTATCATGCAGGGCTTCAGTTTCCCCACCCGAGATCCTGGGATGCCACCACCCACCTCCCAGGGTGGGCTGTGTTCAAACAGAGAAGGTCTGTGGCTCCTCAGCACAGGCCCAGCACCGGCCAGGCAGGAAACCTGCCCCAGGGGACCATTCCAAGTCGGAACCTAGCAGGGTCAGTCTGCCTGGTGCGGCAGCCCGTGACCTGGCCAGGGTTCCAACCACAGATGGCCATGGTGGTAAAGGCAGGTCTGTAGCCCCAGCAGCGAGCTGTGCCCGGCCCAGCTCACCTTCTGAGCCCCCGAGAAAGCGTGGTAGAAGCAGGACACGTAAGTCATGATAGCCTTCTCATCTGGCCTCAGAGTGCCCACAATATCTGCACAGAGAGAGAGAGAAAGAGAGAGAAAGGCAGGAGAGAGTGAAAGATGCAGGGAGGACGGCCGGGCCAGCCCGAGGCTCATGCGGGAGGAAGAGCGCTTGCTCTGGACTGGAAGCCAGCCCCCGGGCCTGCGTGGGCATGCCTTGCGGGGTTTTGCTGAGTCTGAACGGGGCATGTTCCTTTTCTAACCAGGCCTGGGCTGGATACGCACTAGCTTCGGGCCCTATAAAGGCAGCTTTGTTTTGGGCTGGAGGAGTCAGTTGCTAAATGATCTTTCTGAAAATGTGAGTGAGCACCTACCATCATGGAGTAAGACCCTAAAGGGCTCCCGTGGCCTCAGAGTGAAACATGGATTTCTTATCCCCGCAACACAAAGGTCTTGTGGGGCCTGACCCATCACTGCCTGTCACTCACTCCTCCTTAGCCAGTCCTTGAATAAGCCAAGCTTCTTCCTGTCTCAGGGCCTTCGCTGTGCTTTGTCCTCTGCCTGAACACTCATGTCCCAGGCTGCATTTAGCAGCTCCTGCTGCAAATGCCGGCTCACGTCACCCCTCCACGTTGACAGTGCCAGCTGAAGGTCACCCCAGCCATCTCTGTTCCCCCATCTGGCCCCATGTTCTCTATTCCACTCCTATGACAGGCCTGCTGTGTGTCTCTCCCACTAGCATGGAAGCGCCCTGACTGTGGGGACCTTGCCAAACCCGGTCACCAGGGTATCCTCAGTGCCTGGAAAAGAGCCTGGCACAGACAAGGTACCCGATAGGTGTGTGAGCTAAGGCTGAGGAGGCAGCTACGCCAGGGAATGGGGGGTGGCTTCCAATCGGAGAGAGGCCACTGCTGTCTGCAAGAGAAATGAGGTGAGCACGGGAGGTGAGAGGCAGCGGCGGCATTGCGCGGTGGCGGCGAGGAGGGCCTGCCTGGCCCTGCCCGGTACCTTCTGCGCTCCCGAAAACGCATGGTAGAAGCTGGACACATAGGTCATTATGGCCTTCTCGTCGGGCCGGGCCGTGTTCACGATGTCTGCAAGTGAACAACAAGGGTTAAACTGCCCGAGTGGGACGGGGGGTGGAGGCGTCACTCACTGGAATCCAAGAGCTCCCAAGGCCACGGCCTTGGGGAGAAGGACCCGCAGAGACTCATGACTCGGGTGGGCTCAGCCACACCCTCAGCCCCTCCCTTCCCCATGGCTCTGGAAAGGCCAAGGCTGTGGGAAGCAGATTAAAATGAGGCCACTTCCTCTCTCTGAGAATGGCCTCAGGAGCAGCAGGACAGTCAACTCCACAGGCCTCCAGGGGCCAGAAACACAGGTTCCAGCCAGAGCAGTGCATGGCTGGGAAACGGAGCAAAGCCGGAAAAGGAAAAAACAAAACACTCCACTCTGGCGGGCTCCATACTCCATGCCTGCTGTAGGTAGGGAGAGAGAGGCCAGGGTTGCTCAAAGGAAGCTTGAAGCGTCCCCTCAGCCACCTTGCCCTTCCCAGCCTTGCAGAGCTGCAACCCCAGGAGAGCTGATCCTTCAGCCACCCGCCCCCAACCCTTCTCCATCCCTGAAGGCCTCTGGCCCGCCCAGGCTGCCCTTGCTCAGTGCCACACGGCTGTCCCCAGTTCACCTGGATTCATTCAGTCCTTCTCGCTGGCTCTCCCAGCTCCCTGAGGTGACCCAAAGCTCTGATGTGCCTATAGGGCCTCGCCTAGGGCTGGCCCTGAACAGACAGGGCCACCAGGAAGCACAGTGCTGGCTGAAGAGATGACTTACCCTCTGCATCCAGCATTTTGGGGATATCGAGGTATTTCTCGGCCACTTCGAAGGCATTGTTCAGGTTGGTGACAGGGTCGTCCTGGAAGGAGGCAAGTGGGGGCAGCAAGAAGAACTCCATCAGGGCAGGGCCCAGGAGTAGAAGGGAGGCAGGGCTGGCTCAGAGTGAGGGACCTGGCTGGGCTAGGGCTTGGGGTTTCTTCAGGCAGTTCTCCACCACGTGTGCTGTGTGAGCGGAAGGGCACCGCCTGGATAAATTCAATTCCTACTCACAGGGGTGCCTTGTGAAATCTCTGTGGGGCAAACCATGGGCTTTTTTCTAAAAAAAAAAAAAAAAACCAAACCAACCAACCAGATGTACTCTTTTCATACAATTTCCAGTCACATACCGACCCTAGATTAAGCCCCCTGCCCTGAAACTCGGGTTTTCACATTGACCGGAAGTTGTGGGCCAGGCCTCAGAGAGCACTGGGGACCAGGTAGGGGGAGCAAACCCAGAGATCCAAGGTCCCAGCCACGCTTAAGTATCCCCCAGTCCTCTCATGGGCCCCCTATTGCTTACAGGACTAAAGCCCACTGTACCCCAACTCTCCCTGGCCAGGGCCCAGCTCCCTTGCTCGCTGTGGCTGGAATGGGCTAGGTCTGGTCTGGTGCCTCCCCAGGGAAGCCCTCCTCTGGCTCTAAGTTGCCTCTTCTTCCGGGGCCCTTCCTGGCTCCTGATGGCTGAGGGTTTGCCAGCCTTCTCTGCAACACTGCTCTGACCCCATGCCCTATCACCCCATTTGACCTGAGCGTATGTACACAGCCTGGTGTGGGGCTTTGCTTGGACACAGTTTTTGTCCTGCCTTCCCCATGAGGCTGGCAGCTTCTGGTGGGCAGGGCCTGAGTCCATACAGGCTTTGTTCAGGCAAATGAGAACAGGACCCTGCACGGGCAACATGGGTTGGCAGTGATGGTTTGGAATTCCTTGCCCTCTTCCCCTTTGGGCAGAGAAGTTTCTAGAATCTAGAAGGTTGAGGAAGGGGAGTTATAAAGCATTGCTGGCCAGGTCCTTTAAATAACCCTGGGTTGGTTGCAATGCCATGGAGGGAGACTGGATAGTCCCTGAGGGGAATAAGGGAGGTGAGAGTCAGCCACCAAGCCAGGGGTTTGGGGTTTGGCGGAGCCTGCACAAGGCTCTTCTAGCCCACCCATCTGCATATAGAACCCAGATCTGGAGGCTGGCAATGGACGGGTGTGGGGATGGTGACCCAGTGTTAGGGGGTCAGATAGGGCACCTGTAGGCCGTCAAGGGGAGCAAGAGACACCCACCTTCCTCAGCTTGTCATACTCAATCAGCTCTGGTCTGTGCCGGTGGATCAGAGCGTTGAAGGCAAGACCATCCTTCCAGCTGGGGAAGGAAAGGCAAAGGTTATAGGAGGCCCTGCTCACTGTCACAGGAGGGCCGTATGGCCCTACGCACTCATAGCAGTGACTAATTCCCATTTCCTGAGGTCTGGCCTGTGCCAGGCACTACACAGAGACAGTGTGGCAGAGACGCTGCGAGCATGACCTCTGGGGCCAGGCAGTCTATGATCAAATCCTGACTCTTCCACCTACTGACAGTGTGACCTCAGGTAAGCCACGTTATCTTGGTTTCCATATCTGTACGATGGGGATAGTAACATACCTGCTACAAAGAGTTGTTGTATGGATTAAATGAGTAAATGTTTGGATCAGGGCCTGACTCATCACAGCTGCTTTATAACTGCAGCACCTTCCATGGGAGGCCACCCTGAACAGGACAGACCGCTTTTGGGGGAGGCAGCCACTGCAGGAGGCCAGTGCCTCTGCTGCGTGGCCTCCACACCCTGGCTGACCTGACTCGCAGGAAGGCCAGTCTGTGGGCTGGCTAAACGCCAGGCCGTCGCTTGGCATGCAGATCTATGGAGGAAAGGGACCCTCCCCAAGGCCACAAGTTGGTCAGTTATAAACCTGATGGGTTACATTCTCCTCCCTGAGACCTTCTAAGGGTTGGTTCCCTCTGGGGTCAAGCTCGTGGGACCTCCTCTGCAAGGCCACCCAGGGAACTTTCCTCATCCGACTCCTCTGTCTTTGTACAGCACTTCTCACTGAAGTTATGCTGCAGGATTCCTGGCAGTGGTGTTCATGGCTGGTCCCTGAACTGTGGTGTAAACCTTTCACAAATGGGGCTTTGTTTGGGTGCCACTGTATCTCCACTTGCGGCAGGTAGCGGGCATGCCAGATATTTACTAGTTGAAGAAACAGAGTGGAAAATATAGAAAGATTCAGCCAGTTAGTGGCAGGAAAAGGAAGACAACACATGGAGAAGAGTGACCAAAGGAGGGACCACATGCAATCAGGTCGAGCATGACGGGAAAGGCTCTCTGCACCCAACAAAGGTCCCGGAGAGCCTGACGCCGCTGCAAATCCCATGAGGCCCTGCTCTTCATTCCTAGGCAGGTCCACCCAGGAGACTGTGGAGCCACAGGGCAAACCGGATCTGACCTCAGGGCTGCCCTTAGAACTGGTACTCCCAACCACTGGGCAGACCCGCCTCTTGCCACACCCTGGACCTCATGTGGCACTGCCCATGCTCGCCTCAGCTAGGGTGATGGTGGACATGTCTCATCTCCCCCTCACCCTGAGGGAAGCAGCATGGCGGAGCTGAGGCTTGTTCATCTTAGCAGCCACAGAGTACATTTTCCCCCAACACTAAATTAACTAGCAACTCTAAAAACAATTCATTTTCGAGCTGTCGAAATAAAGGAATAGGCCAGACACAGGCAGTGGCTCACATCTGTAATCCCAGCACTTTGGGAGGCTGGGGCAGGAGAACTGCTTGAGCTCAGGAGTTCAAATCCAGCCTGGGCAAATACGGAGATCCTGTTCCTACTGAAAATAAAAGAAAAATTAGCCAAATGTGGCTGTGTGTGCCTGCAGTCCCAGCTACTTGGGAGGCTGAGGCAGGAGGATGACTTGAGCCTACGCTAAGGCAGCAGTGAGGAGTGATCACATTACCGCACTCCAGCCTGAGTAACAGCACAAGACCCTGTCTTGGCTGGGCGCGGTGGCTCATGCCTATAATCCCAGTACTTTGGGAGGCCAAGGTGGGCGGATCATGAGGTCAGGAGTTCAAGACCAGCCTGGCCAACATGGTGAGACCCTGTCTCTACTAAAAATACAAAAATTAGCTGGGCATGGTGGCACGTGCTTATAATCCCAGCTACTTGGGGGGCTGAGGCAGGAGAATTGCTTGAACCGGGACCCAGGAGGCAGAGGCTGCGGTGAGCTGAGATCGCACTACTACACTCCAGCCTGAGTGACAAGAGTGAAACTCCATCTCAAAAACCTGTCTCAAAAATAAGCCGGGCGCGGTGGCTCAAGCCTGTAATCCCAGCACTTTGGGAGGCCGAGGCGGGTGGATCACAAGGTCAAGAGATCGAGACCATCCTGGTCAACATGGTGAAACCCCGTCTCTACTAAAGCTACAAAAAATTAGCTGGGCATGGTGGTGTGTGCCTGTAATCCCAGCTACTCAGGAGGCTGAGGCAGGAGAATTGCTTGAACCCAGGAGGCGGAGGTTGCGGAGAGCCGAGATCGCGCCATTGCACTCCAGCCTGGGTAACAAGAGCGAAACTCCGTCTCAAAAAATAAATAAATAAATAAATAAAAATAAAATAAAATAAAATAAAATAAAATGAAGAGCTTTATTGTTGCTTCTGAAAGTCAGCTTGCCTGGGGAGGATGAAGATTCTATAAGGCCAGCGAGAGGGCTGATCTTACTGCCTTCAGCCTGGATGGCTGGGAAACTGTCTAAACTGTCTCCTCTTCCTCAGAGAGGACCAGGTGACCTTTCCATGGGCTTGTAGGGCTCGTGGCAGGGGAGGGGCTGGCTGAGGGCTGGCATCTCACAGACCACAACAAAAACACACGAAACAGAGTAGGTGGGAGGAAGGATCTCAGGTTCCAGAGGAACTGAGAGGATGAGCACAGCTGGCGCTTACCTGATGTGGAAGTTCTGCACATTGACGTTCTTATATGGGGCTGTCTTTCTCTGGCACCAGAGAAGGAGCCCTTCCTTGGCCGAAGTCTCTGCAAAACACACAAGGACAGTGAGCACTGGCTCAAAAATAAACCCTCAGAACTCAGCCCAAGTTGGATCGGACTTTCAGCCGCAGGCCTGGGGGCCAAACAAAATCCAAGGAGAGAGGACATCAGTCCTAACATAGCAGCAGTGATATCAGTGGGACAGCCACTCCCATTCGGATGCGGACAAATGATGCCAGGCCTAACTGCAAGGACATATAACCCAGCCTAATCCTCATGGCCCTGAGGAAAGTCGCTTGACCAGGGCTGCCTCAGGAAGTGGTGGCATCAGGGCCTGAATCTGTGCCGTGTGCCCAACCACCAAGCCTGTGCCTCTCACTACCAGAACACACTGCCAGACAAGCCCTTGATACCGGCCTTGGCCTCTTTTGAACAAGCTGTGGAGAGGCCTATGTGGCCCTTCTGTTCTCCATGGACAGCTTGGCTGTCCTCACAGATCAGGAGCCCTGTGAGGGCAGAAAGCACATCTCTCCCAGTCATCACTGCGACCTGGCACCCAGGAACCCCTGCATGCTGACCCAGGTGGCTCTGCCCATCCTGTGTGCACACAGATGCTTGCAGGGAAGCGAAGTTGTCCATTCCTGGATGTCCTGAGCTCCTACTCAGTCCATGGGGCCAAGGTTCAAGGACGGGATGTCAAGCAGATAATGAACCAGGCCCAGGCCCAACTCTATCACTAGTCTGCTCTGGGATTTGGGTTCCTGGACTGTAAAATGGGCCCACCATACTTGGCCACCTCAAGAGAGTGGGATGAAGGTCCACTGAGATGAGGCTGCGAGAGCAAAGGCACTCGGAGGGCATCGGAGCCAAGGGGCGAGTGGCTGGGAGGGGCCTCCCTTCACCTGCCACCCACTGACTACTCCTTCAAGGGCCAGGCCCTGTGAGTGACCCCAAAGAGGCCTGAAACATGAAGACCACACTTCAACTCTCCTCTAACCCGCCCTGACTCAGGTGGGAAGGGGGGCAGTGCAGGTGGCTCTCACCTTCCACGGAGATGTCCTGGATGGCGAACCTAAGGATGATGGTCCAGATCATTCCCAGGGTCATCTTTGCATTGCCGTCCACAATCTCTGCACACAGGGAAGAGGGCAGAGGGCAGAAGGTTGTTAAAACCAGAGTGAGGCTCCTCCACTCAACCTGAAGGTGGCCTTCCAGCCCCATCTAGAGAACGGCTCTGAACCATCCCCCAGCTGCATCTCCCCTGGGAGAAAATCCACGGAACAGTCTCTGGGCTGCACAGTTCCGCAGCCTCCTGCTGCTGAGTGCCTGCAGGCTTCTGGCCATGAGTGTCCCTTGCCCCGCAGCCAGCTCCTTCCCCTGACCCTGCTCAAAAAACTGCTCCTCTGAGAGGCTGGTCCTAGGCACGTGGCCTCCGTTCACACTTCTCTCAACTCAGTGCTCTGTGCATTCTGCCTTCATCTGCATACCTCCTAACTACAGGGGAGCGCCCCAGGCTTCTGCTCTCAAGGCAAAGGTGGTCTTTTTCATCTCCTGGTCAGCAAATGTGCACTACATTATTTTTATTGTGAATCTATCCACTTCCTTCCAATCCCACTGCCAATACCCTTGTCCAAGCCACTGTCATCTCCAGAGCTCAATACGGCTGCCTCCTATATACCACAGCAGCCAGCATGGTCAGCTTTCCTCTTTTGAGACAGGGTCTGGCTGGCTGGAATGCAGTGGTGTAGTCATAGCTCACTGCAGCCTCCACTGCCTGGACTCAAGCGATCCTCTTGCCTCAGTCTCCCTGTAGCTGGGACTACAGATGGCATGCCACAATGCCTGGCTAGTTTTTAAACATTTTTTAGGGGCTGGGTCTTGCTATGTTGCCCAGGCTGGTCTCAATCTCCTGTTCAAGTGATCTTCCCGCTTTGGCATCCCCAAGTACTGAGATTTGCAGGCATGAGCCACTGTGCCTGGCACGCAGGGAAAGGGCTTGTCTTAAAGGCCCAGGCCCTGCCATCCTCCCAAAATTCTCTAGCTGCATCCTCTGGGCAAGCCAGGCTCTTTCTTGCTTTGAGAAGCTTATACCTTCTGTCCACTCACAAAGCACACCCCCAGCCTGCAACCCCCAACTGGCTGATCCTTCTCATCGTGCAAGCCTCTGCTTGTGTCACCTCTCACGGTGGCTTCCCTGACAGCCCGTCCCAAGGAGATCCCCCACCTGTCACCCATTCCTCTCTCCCTGGCCCCTGTGCTGTCCCCCAGGCATTACCACGTGAAATCATATGTTGGTTGGACTGTTTACTTGTTCACTGCCTGCATTCATGAGGGTGGGACTGCTCTGACCACCACTGGATCCAGTGCCTGGAAGGCCAGTAAGGAACAAGCGCAGCTGCTGTGTTGTTAGGAAGGGGAGAGCAGGGGCCCGAGGCCAGGTGGCCAGGTGGCCAGGTGCACGCTTTCTGAACCAACCTAAAAACAAACATTTGCAGCTGAGCGTGGTGGCTTAATCCCAGCACTTGGGAGGCTGAGGCAGGCAGATCACTTGAGGTCAGGAGTTCGAGATCAGCCTGGACAAGATGGTGAAACCCCATCTCTATTAAAAATACAAAAATTAGCTGGGCATGGTGGCAGGAGACAGGAGAACTGCTTGAGGCCAGGTGGCAGAGGTTGCAGTGAGCCGAGATAGTGCCATTGCACTCCAGCCTAGGCGACAAGAACGAGACTCAATCTCAAGAAAAAAAAAAGGAATTTTGCTGAAACTTCTCAAAAGAAGAGCTTGGACCATGCCTTCCTCAGCCTAAACAACTTAGAGAAAAACTATCTCTGCAAGGCCTAGGGCAGCTGTGTGTCTGCGGCTGGGTGAGAGAAGGGAGTATTTCCTCCCAGAGTCCCCCAGCCAGGCGTGCCTAGGGCAGTCGTTTCCGCTTTGTCAATACGCCAGATGCAAGGGGCATGGTGACATGGCTTCCGAAGAAGACAGAGGGGCTCCACTGCTGCAGCCACTCTCGGCGAGGGGCTGGGCAGAGGGGTGAGTTCCAAAGCTAACTGCAGAGCTAAAGGCCGAGGACACCACAGGAGACCCTGCTCACCGACCTCTGAGCAGAACACTCCAGGGCAGGCTTGCTTGGAAGAGGTGGAGAGGTCATAGAGAAGATGGGGACCACCTTCCCTGGGGACACACCCAGAGGAAGTGGGGGGCTCCATGAGCTACAGCTGAGAAGCTCCCACAGCAGGGTCACAGCTTTTGGGTTTTGGGAGGAGGAAATATGCTCATTCTGTTGCCTGGAGACAGGGGAGGGACCCAGTGTCCACCCTGTCCTACAGTTCAGAGCCCCAAACCCAGAAACTGAGCAGCTCCACCTGCCCCTTAGTGCAGCAAGGCAGCTCAAGCCTCAAGGAATCTATGCTATGCACCTCCCGAGGGCTGATCCTGCAGAGCCAGGCGAGGCTGCAGCTCCCCAGCCCAGTGGGTACAGGTGCAGCTGGTCACGGAGGGCTTATGGAGTTCCGGTGAGGCGAAGAGGGCCGTGTTTCTCATGACACATCCACCAGCTGCTTCTCTGACGTGCAGCTGTGCCTCTGGCCCCTCTCATCACCCCCATAGGGAGGCCATGCTCCTGCAACTGCCCGACTGTGAGGAAGGACAGGGGGACAGGGTGGGACAGGGTTCTCAGGTACTCTGGGACCCAGGAGCGCCTCCATTTGTTCCAAGGCCCCATGGTGGCAGAGATTGGGAATGAACCAATTTGGGCACGAAAAGAACAGTTTTAGACCAAGTTTTTCTCCAAATGAAAACTGATGACTGCCATGGGTCTCTCCTCTTAAACCCTTCTGTATTTAAAGACTAGCATTTGAGCAAAATAAATGCAGCTGTGAGAAGCAGAAGGCTGGAGCAGAGCCCGGAGGAAAGATCCATGCAAGGACAGAAAATCTCAGGGCCTGACTGAATTTTTGGGTTGTGATTTTTTTTAAACAAACACCAACCACCTCGACTGTGGCATGCAAGGCTTGGCACCCCTCCTTGCAGAGGTCCTGGGCTGGGGCAGAGCCTTGGAACTCAGTATACACATTCTGGCCCGGAATCTTGGCCAAACTCTCAGGCCCCTGTCATTAATGGCAATTAGTTTTCTTTGTTTTTCTAAAAACTGGGACAACATGGATGTCAGGGTGAAGAAACCCTGCTCTGACTAATGAGCGGAACTGCGGTCCCAGACTGCTGGGGAGTTTCTGGGCTCCATCAGGCCTTGCCTGTCTCTAAAAGCACCTGGGAGCTCAGGCCAGGCGTCTTGCTGAGAGTCCTCTCCACTGCTCTAGTGAGGGCCTGCAGGCGGTGAATTGCGGTCCTGGTTATCTACATGGGGCCCAGGAGGATCCTCAGGTGGTCAGAGGCCAAACTCTCCAAGCCTGTGCATGCAGGGCAAAGTCTGAGTACTGACCTTTGGCCATGCACTCCCTGCCCCAATGCCTGACACAGAGAAGGGGACTCCCTTCTCTGATTCCAGGCAGGGAATAATGGCAAAGGTGTTTCTGGTACAGAGAGAGGCCATGGCACGAATTTGTCACTGTCTGCTAAGCCTGGCCCAAGGAGAACCAGTGAGGGTGACCTGAGTCCGAGTCAAAACCATTCCTCCCCCCGCAGAAGCCACCGCCCCTCGTGGTTGGATGGGTTACACTTTCCAGATTTGGACTGCGCCCACTGGATTTTTCTGAGGGGTTGGGGGAGCTTATTGGCCCAGCATCGTATCATCAAGAGCAGTCGCTGTGATCACTGCTGAGTATGTACTGGGGCTTTGAGTGCCCCAAGTGCCCTGCCACCAACAAAACTTCTCTTCAGAATGCAGATGTCTTGCCTCAGAGCCTGAAGGTCAGAAGCTGAGCAGGACCCTGGCTGCCCCATCTCCAGCTCACCTTCCGCCCCGATGGAGACCAGCTTGACGCCTTTGCTGGCAATAAAGTCCAGCGCTTTGTTCACGTTGTTGATTTTGTGCACTCTCATCTTCCCCCGCTCCGGCTTAGGTAACCGCTCCCCTGAGAAATACAGAGAAGCCTTTAGAGTTTCCTCTGTTCTCCAAAACCAGGTCCCCCTGCTGGCCCACCAAACCACTCCAGCCCCACCCACCAGGCTGCTGTGCAGCTGTTAAGGGGTCCCCTCTCATCCCCAGGAGCAACAGGACAGCTGGGTAGGCAGGATCTCTGGGGACCACCGTGGCTGAGCACCTGTGCCAGCGCTGGGCGGCACTGCGTGGCTGGGAGCCTCACCTGATATGACCTCCAGGAGCAGCATGAGCTTGAGCCCATCTCGGAAGTCCTCATCGATGTTCTCGATCTGTGTGCCTGCCTTCCGCAGGTGGGAGTTGCACCACGCAGTGAAGGTCTGGGGAAGCAGAACAAAGGGTGGTGCACAGAGTCAGCCTGGCCATCGGAACTCTCTCCACATACCTGCTGGGCCCAAGCCCCGACCTCAGGAGAACTGCAACTGCCACAGAGCACTTGCCGACACCCTCCATGACCAAGACACACATTCTTTTTTTTTTTTTGAGACGAGTTTCACGCATGTTACCCAGGCTGGAGTGCAATGGCGCGATCTTGGCTCACCGCAACCTCCGCCTCCTGGGTTCAGGCAATTCTCCTGCCTCAGCCTCCTGAGTAGATGGGATTACAGGCAAGCGCCACCATGCCCAGCTGATTTTTTGTATTTTTTAGTAGAGACGGGGTTTCACCATGTTGACCAGGATGGTCTCGATCTCTTGACCTTGTGATCCACCTGTCTCGGCCTCCCAAAGTGCTGGGATTACAGGCTTGAGCCACCACGCCCGGCAAGACACACATTCTTTCTGATCCTCACAGTGACCCCGGGAGGCAGACCTGAGGAAACTGAAGCTCAGATTAGTTAATGACCCACCACAAGATCATCCAGGTGGTAAGTGGCAGAGCTTGGATTTGAACCCAAGTCTGTCCATTTTGGCAACACGTGCTTTTTCCACACCCCCAAGCTGCCTTGAGGAAACCCAGTACACACATCAGACAAAAGTGCCTCAGCCTGCCGCCTGCTCACTTGGTCACACGAACACGACTGAACACCAGGCTCGGTGGTGTGGAGTCAACAGGTTGGGTCCCTGCCCTCACAGGGCTTATGTTTTTTTGATGAAGGTCAGCCCTTCATCTGCCAGGCAGACCCACAGGCCCCAGCTAGACCCTGGCTTCCTTGACCCAGAGCCACTCCTCTCAGGCAGGAGCTCAGGCTGCCACATTCCAATCACTTACACAGATACAACCCGGGTCAGGAAAGCGGCAGGAAAAGAAAAGCTCCCATAAATAGAGGGTTTCTTTGAGTCTCTCCTCTAGCTTTGGGTGGTCCAGCGCAAGCCCTAAGCCCTGCGTGCACGCCTGTGTAGTCTGGCTTCCTGCGAGCAGGATTCCCCTGAACCTCTCTCTCCTGGAGAACATGTCCCATCCTTCCTACTCTTTTTTTTTTTTTTTTTTTTTTGAGATGGAGTCTCGCTCTCTCACCTAGGCTGGAGTGCAATGGCACGATCTCGGCTCACTGCAATCTCCACCTCCCAGGTTCAAGAGATTCTCATGCCTCAGCCTCCCAAGTAACCGGGACTACAGGAGTGTGCCAACATGCCCAGGTAATTTTCATATTTTTAGTAGAGATGGGGTTTCACCATATTGGTCAGGCTGGTCTTGAACTCCTGACCTTATGATCTGCCCGCCTCGGGCTCCCAAAGTGCTCGGATTACAGGCATGAACCACCGCACCCAGGCCTATCCTTCCTATTTTTAAGACCCAATGCAGCTTAGAGAAGACTGGAAGGCAAGTGGGAGGCAGGCCACCCTCACAAGGGTAAGAAGCCACATCTAAGGAAAATGTTTCTGAGGATCAGCTGGAAGGGAAGGAGGGTGCTAAACAAGAAGTCTAAGTCCCTGACCCTAACAGAACAACGATGCTGACAGGGTGTAAGTGCACCCAGGCACAGCGCATACAGCCTCCTGGTGGTGCCTGGCTACTCAGCCTCCTGCGAGCTAGGGCATGCTCACAGACATTAGAGCCACAGAAAATCTCAGATCAGTTAACACCAACACGCCCAGGCACCTTCAGGGAAGCCAGCCCACGCACCCTCCCACAGCAGGGCCTGGGAAAAATCCCAGGTGTCTGCTTCTTATAGGAACCCCTGTACCCCACCCCCTCCATCTGCAGGGGCCAGTGTAGAAGTGGGCAGACTGCCAGGGACACACAAGAGCACATTCCACGCCCAGGGTGCAGGCAGAGGCCACGTGGAGGACAAGGGGCTTCCATGGAGGCTCTGGCCAAGCACCATGTGTTTTGACAACTGTGGCCAGCCCTGCTTATTCAGGGAGACTCGACACAAAGTCCCTTCCCAGACAAAGCAGCTGCCTAATTAATACACCGCACCACAGTGTGGACCCAGCATGGGGTTACCAAGCGTGGACAGCTAGACCACCCCCACCCCACCTCTCGCCATGGAGGATTCCTCTGCCTGGGAAACAGAGACCTCTCCTGGTGGAACAACGCTGTTCCCCACTAAGGATACCTCTGCTCCACCCTGCCCCGCCATGTAGCCAGCCCTTGGCACTCCTCAAGTCAGGCCAAATGCCACACCTGAAGGGCACCCACACCATGACTTCCCTGACCTGGCTCTGACTTGGACGCCCTCCTCCCTGCAGATCACATCCCACCCTTGCTCTCTGGTCTCTTAACAGTTGTGTTAGTCTCCCACCCTCCCATGGCTAGGAGCTCCTTGAGGGGAGGTGAGAACCAAAGCAGGTTCTCATTACGAAGCTCACTAACTCACCTTCCCAGCCTCCCACATTCAATGGTGAATTCAGAGCCCTGGGCTGGAACCCTGCTTATACCACTCATGTCGACACGTCACCCAACCTTCCTTTCATTTCCTCCTCTGCAGCGTGGGGATGAAGATACCACCTAGGACACGAGCAGTGTGAGGACTCAAGATGGCCATGCCTGCAGTGCACAGAGCAGTGCTCCGGAAGTGGCAGCTCTCTGGATCGCCTTGTGCCTCCCAGGGTCTCCTCCCTCCTCACCCTGGTCTCAGGAGTCCTGCCCACTCTTTCCACAGTATGCCAGCTCTGTCCCGGCCTGCCCTCAGCACCACACAGCCCTTGGTATCTCTCTGGCAGCATCCCCCAGTTACTTTTGGATGGTCTTATTGGATGTTCCATGAACATGAGCTCTCTCTTCTACCATGTGTGAGCTCCGAGGGGTGGGAAGCATAGCGCCTGAGCCTTTATAGCACCAGAGCACTGCCAGTCTCGATGGTGGGCAGCAAGCAGGTATGGAGCCCAGCAGCCCTGCAGAACAGAGGGCAGCAGCAAATGGGCTGGGAATGAAGTGCCGAGGATGCCGGGCCTCTCCTCTTGAATGTGCCTGAGAGCAGCACTGTTGGGCAGCACAATAGCCAAGACATATTCCACAGCCAGAGGACACAGGAGGGCTATTCCTGAGGGCGAGGCCCCTGTGCTCTGGTGTGGCTGGGCCCAGACCTAGGCACCTGGGCTGCTGGGAGGGCCAGGCACACGTACGCACAGCACCCCTCACAACATCAGCCTGTGTGGGCTTCCCCTGCAAGAGCAGCGACCTGGGTTTGAATGCTTCTTTACCTACTTAAGTCTGTTTCCTTCCCTGTAAGATGGATTTATCAGAATCTACCTCTTGCAGCGTACTCTAAGAATTAAACTGGGGAAAATCCATTTAAAGCATCTGACACACTCCTTGGCATAAAGAGCCTAAGAGCCAGATGAATCACACACATGTGTGCACGCACACACACGCACAACATGTGCTGTGATCCAGTCTCCTATGCAAAGGCCCTCAGCCCACCCCCTGGTATGCAGGGAAAATGAGGTGGCAGGAGACTCTCCTTGGATGGCCCCCACCCCACCCTGTGGAGGAGGCTCTGAACAAACCTTGCCCCTTGGGTTCCGCCACTTGTCCTCAGAGGGGCTGCTGCACTACCCACTCTCCATACACACATCCCACCGCGCTCATTTTCACTGGGTAGTAAACAAGAGCTTGGGCGTCACAATCTTGCCTCTGTCACTGAAGCCTTGGGCAAGCAATAAGCCTCAGTTTCCTTACTGATAAACAGGGATCATAACCGAGAGGTTGAGATAGGGATTAAACAAAATGATACATGTCAATCAACACGTGTCAAAGGAAAGTCTGCTTTGAAATCAGTGGTAACTCTTCTGTGTGCTCCGTCTTCCTGACTGAACGCAGGCAGAGCCCCAAGCACAGAACCAGTGCTCAGGGAGGACACCCACTCGCCTGGCATGGATGACGCAGGAGAGAACTCCCACCCGGACCCGGACCTGACACAGGCTTGCGGAACCCAACTGATGGCCTCCTGGAAGATGAGGGGCATCTATTGACACCAGAGGCTCACAAAGCCACGCTCAGAAACCGGGTGACCACAACAGCCACTTCTCCATATGGAGAGACCGGTGAGTGGGAGCTGGAGTTAGAACGGGACATTAAAAATTCATCGCTTTTTCTACTTGGTTACAAAAATAACACTCTGCTTCCACTCTTCCTCTCCCTACCCAGTTTAGACTATGCTGCGTAGGGTGGATGGTGTGGAGAGGTGGTTTCTATAGACGGAGGCCCCATGCGCTACTCCTCCACCATGCAGTATTCTCAAAGTGTGAGCGGCCGACCCTGCAACGCCCCAGGCCACCATGAGTCCGTACATATTCATTTCCTGGGCAAGCATGTGCTGGGGGTCAGCAGAGGGCCAGGCCCTGTGCAGAATCTGTAACAGTGAGCAAATGTGGACACTCATGAGGCTCCTAGTCTGATCTCATTAATCAAGCAATCACTCCACTCCAGAAATAACGCCCATAGGAAAAGTGGTAATTATAATAGCAGTAACTGCAGCAGATACGTCCATAGAGTCTACTAGGGGCTAGGCACTGCTCGAGGCACTTGGTCACCTACCAGTTCTCTCACCCTCATAATCAGCTTATGAGGGAGGTGCTAGTGCTGCCTCCATTTTACAGATGAGAAAATGGAAGGCCTGAGAGGTGAAGTGGCTTGGCCCCATCAGGCACGAACCCAGAAAGTTACAGAGCTGGATTTAAAGGTAGGTGCTCTGGCTCCCGGGGCCTGTAGGGTGTTCTGCCGCATTTGCGCCCCTGCCCTGTGATGGGAGCTGAACAGCAGGGTCAGCATGGCGGGGAAGCACCGAGCAAGTGGCAGGGCAGACACAGAAAGGTGAACCTGAAGAGGTCATTCTCAAACTCTGAGCTGAAGGATAAGGAGTTAGTAAGACAAAAATGAGATATCTTCCAGATACTAGGAAGAGTACATGCAAAAGCCCTCCTGAAGAAGGGACAGACCCCCCTCGGAGAAGGAAGAGAGTGAAGTAGTGAGGCTGGCAGGCTGGCCTCACAAGGCCATTAAACAGTCATGCTGTCCCTGCCATGCAGGGAAAGAGCCAAAGGGGACAAGGGTCAACAAGTGATGGGCAGGAAGAAAGCAGGGTGAAGAGCCCCTCAGAGAAACTCCCTCCCTCTGGCAGGAGGAGGAAGGCAGAAGTGCCCTGTCGGCACACCAAAGGAGAATGTAAACTCAAGGTTTCCATTTCATTTGGGAGGAACCAGAGCGGCCAGCCCTCTGTGGGAGGAAGGAAAGGCAAAAAGCATTGAGCTCTCCTAGGCTTCATCATCAGGGTCACCTTCTAGGGGCAGCAGCGACTCTGACCGTCCAGAACATGGCAATGTCTGTGCCCTCAGCCCCGCACCTAAGAGGCATGCACCTGCCTCACAAATACTGACTCGGAGCCCTATTATGTACTGGACACAGGTGGACGCAAAACAGTTATCATTTACGTTCTGGCTGGATACTGTGGCACACAGCTGTAATCCCAGCACTTTGGGAGGCCAAGGCAGGAGGATTTTTTTTAGCCCAGGAGTTTGAGGCCAGCCTAGGCAATGTGGCAAAATCCCATCTCTACAAAAACTATAAAAATTAGCCAGGTGTGGTGCTGCTTGCCTGTAGTCCCAGCTACTTGAGAGGGGGAAGTAGGAAGACAGCTTGAGCCTGGGAGGAGAAGGTTGCAGTGAGCTGAGATAGTGTCAGTGAACTCTAGCCTGGATGACAGAGCCAGAACCTGTCTCAAAAACCCTCCCAAAATTACATTCAGCATTGGGGGGGGGGGGGATGACATATTAAAGGTAATTATGCAATAATAGCTAAATGCTGGCTCTATTTACACATTAGCCATTCTTTAAAACCTCCAATCCCATGATCATGTGAGGTATCATCTCCAATTGATGAGGAAACTGAAGCAGGGAGAGGTTCAGTGACTTGCTTAATGTCATGAAGCTGATATACACAAACACGGGGTGGGCATTCATTCCATGATGTCTGAGTGGAATGGGAGGCGCCGGCCGGTGAGGGAGAGACAACTCTGCTGAGTCAGGTCAAGAAGGCCCCAGCATGGGCTGCGAGCGGTGGGTCCAGCCTATAATCCAGCACTTTGGGAGGCTGAGGTGGGCAGATCACTTGAGGTTGGGAGTTCGAGACTAGCGTGGCCAACATGGTGAAACCTCAGCTTTACTAAAAATACAAAAATTAGCCAGTGTGGTGGTACACACCTGTAATCCCAGCTACTCAGGAAGCTGAGACACGAGAATCGCTTGAACCTGGGAGGTGGAGGTCGCAGTGAGTCAAGATTGCGCCACTGCACTCCAGCCTGGGTGACAGACGTAAGACTTTGTCTCAAAAAAAAAAAAAAAAAAAAGGCCCCAGCATGCCCTTGGTCCCTGAGCTGGAGGTGAACTCACAGAGCAAGGCAGGCAGGCAGAGCAATGACCCAGCAGCTCGCCTGCTTCTCAAAGCATGGCCCCACTGCTCCCAGCCTGTCCCTGGCCCTCCTGTGAAGGGAGCTTGCACCCAGCCCTTGACCTATCTAGGGAGGAAGGAAGGATACGGACTCGTCTGTCTTTGAGAACACACATGAAACAAACCAGAGACGAGGCTTCAGAGCTTGCCCTGCACACAGGCAGTCTATTAGAGAGGCTTCTCTGGTTGCTAAAATAGCACAGGGTGTGAGTGGGGGAAGGTGGCAGGGGTTGGAAGAACAGAGAAAGGCAAGCTTGCTGGTTGAGTTGGGATCCACTGTCATCCCTCTGTGTGCTGAGGCCAGTGGTGACCCGGTTAAGGCAGGCTTCAGGGAGCCCCAAGAGCTGTTTCTGCTTTGTCACTGTGGGCTGCAGGAGGGAGACGGGGACCTAGCATCTCTGGTCACAAAGTCCTTCCTGCGTCACAGGGACCCCTCCCAGCTGCCAGGATGTGGGGCGGTAGGTGAATGAATGATGGATATTGTTCACGAGGTGACCTAAGCACCCAGGAATGTGGCGGCAGTGGGCTTTAATGAGCCATTCATCAATGACTCCCTCCCCCAACCCAAAGAGGCAAAGCCCTCTCTACTCTGGGGCACTGAATAAGAAACAAACATTCAGCAGACACAGGGCAACCGAGTGGTTCCAGTGGGTAGAGCGATGGCGAGCTCAAGGGAAGAAAGGGCTCTGATGAGATGCGGCTGACCCAGCTGAACAAACTCGCCTTCTCTTTTCTTCCTGCCTTCCTGTTACAAAACATGTTCTCAGAACTGAAGGGGGTGGAGGGAAATGGCTGTTGAAGCTGGAATTCCACTAAGCCCAGAATAAAGGGAGTCTCTTGCAAAGTCGCTTTGGGCCTAGAAACAGGCTCGAGCCATCCCTCAGGATGGGTGAGAGTGCCAGCTCTGCACCACGTAACACAGGATCCAGACCAGGTCAGAGGCTTCACTCTCCCCACCCACCAGGCTGATGCTCACATGGGAATTCCACACACTCCACGCACGGCAAGATTTTAGAAAAAACTGTTTGCTGCCTCATGCCACAACCCCCTTCTGCTGTGTACACCGCCCACCCACTCAGCAGGATATCACAGGCCAACAGGCTGACCTAGGAGAACCAGCCTGCGTGCATTTTCCCCAGGCTCAGAGCTGACTGCAATTGGCCACAGAAAGCACCCCCCCCAGGTAGCTGAAGGCCAGACAGGGCTCCCTAGCACCCTGGGAATTTTCAAACCTTGGCTCTGAAATACCGTGTAGGGTTTGCTGCTCCGCTGGGGCATCAGCTGCTTTGAGGGGGAGGGCGTGGTCCCACCTCCTGAACGCCCACCTTGCCTGCTGCGGCCTCTGATGCTGCCCATGGTTCCTGCTTCCACGGGTCCTCAAGAAGGGTGTCTGGGGCTTGGGCACAGGGGAGGGACAGCTATTTATTCCTGGGGTAGGCACCCAGCCTTCTTATCGCCCATCTGCCAGTCTATTGCCAGACTTCGGGCAAGGGCTAGCCCCGCTGGGGCATCTTTTCAGTTCCTGAAAGCAGAAACGGCTTCCCGGCCCATGGGCTTCATCACCAACTATAAAGGCGCTTTCAGGGCCCGACGGCTAAAACTTCTGGAATCTGGGTTACCAGAGGCACAGGCAGAGGTGCTTGCCCTGGTAAGGGGGACTGTGGAGCCTCTCGCCTGTGAGACTGCACACCTGAGCACTTTTTGAACATTCACTGTCACCAGATTCTGAGGAAGATAAAAGCCAGGGAGCAGGCTGAAAGAACAGAAAATGAGCAGATCACGGTAACACGGCCACAAATTAGATGGGTGCAGCAATGTGGGACTCGACAGCCCCGCCTGCCCAGGTGCTCAGGTTTGGGGACACACGGGGGCTGCCCGTCCAGGACCCAACCCCAGCCAGGGGCAAGTACACTGTGTGTGCCTGTTGCATGATGACATAACCTAATCTGAAAGCAATTACAGTGAAATATGGAATGCGTCTTATGTCCTGGCCTGAAGTTGCCTTATTCGGAGGTTTCTCAGCCTACATGAAAAAGCTCTGACTTCGCAGTTGGAGGAGAGGTATAAATACCGCTGAATGGGGCAGCGAGCATTCCAATGGTCCTGCGTATCCACCCAGAAACAGCTTTTTGCCCCTGGCCCCCTCCCTGCACCTAGTGTTCCAGCCTTGGCCAATCCCCTTCAAGGTGCCAGAAAGCGTGTGTGTGTTGCTGCTACAAAGGATGGATTTTGTTCTTTTTGCTTTTTTTTTCTTTTTGAAACCAAGTCTCGCTCTGTAGCCAGGTTGGAGTACAGTGGCACAATCTCGGCTCACTGCAGCCTCCACCTCCTGGGTTCAAGTGATTCTCCTGCCTCAGCCTCTCAAGTAGCTGCAATTACAGGCAACCACCACCACGCCTGGCTAACTTTTATATTCTCAGTGAAAATCAGTTTTCACCATGTTGGCCAGGCTGGTCTCAAACAACTGACCTCCAGTGATCTGCCCACCTTGGCCTCCCCAAAGTTCTGGGATTATAGGCATGAGCCATGGCACCAGGCCAAAGAATGGATTTTGGAGTGCTGTCTCTTCCTCATGAGAAACACGGGTCTAAGATCTTCCTCTAGCTCTTTACAGGGCTGGTTTTGTCTCATGACTCAGGACTTGCCTCAAATGTCGGCATCCCAGGAGGCCTTCCTGGACTCTGCCACCTCCCCCAGGCTACCAGTCTACTCTGCACTGTTTTACTCACTGCACCTATCACCATCAGAAGCTATATTCTTTGTTCATAACCAGTCTCCCCTCCAAGTGCAGCATAAGCTCCCCAGAGGAGGGTTCTGTTTGCTGTGGGAACCCACTGCTTGGAGTGGTGCCTTTCACATAGTAGGTGCTCAGTAAATCCAGGGGTGGAATCAGGTTGGGACATCTTGCATCCAGCTTTTCTTTCTCTTCCTCTCTTTCATATATTATTTAAAAATATGCACAGCTTGGAAAATTAATTTTTAAAAATTGAAATGTAATTCACATACCCAAAAATTCACCCTTTTATGTAAAACTCAAGGAGTTTTAGTATATTCACAAGAGTGTCCAACAATCACCGCTATCTAATTCTAGAACAAGGCCAAGCATGGGTGGCTCACGCCTGCAATTCTAGCACTTTGGGACACCCAGACAGAAGGATCGCCTGAGCACAGGAGTGAGACCTCATCTCTACAAAAAATTTAAAAATTGCTGGGTGGCAATTTTTAACCTGTAACCCTAGCACTTTGGGAAGCCGAGGAGGGTGGATCACCTGAGGTCAGGAGTTCAAGACCAGCCTGGCCATCATGGTGAAACCCCATCTTTAAATTTACATTAAAATTTTTTTTATATTAAAAACAAATTAAAAATTAACTTGGTATGGTGACTCTTGCCTGTAGTTCCAGCTACTCAGTAGGCTGAGATGGGAGGATCACTTAAGCCTGAGGAGTCAAGGCTACAGCGAGCTATGACTGAGCCACTACACTCTAGTGTGGGCAACAGAGACCTTATCTCAAAACAAAAAACAAAACAAAAATACAGTAATTCCAGAACATGTCTATCACTGCAAAACTGGTAACAGTCACTCCTCAACTCCACTTCCCCCGTACCCAGCCCCCAGCCCCTGGCAACCACTAACCTATTTCTGTCTCTTGTGATTTGCCTATTCTGGACATTTCATACAGATAGAACCATATGGTATATGATGTTGAATTTGGCTTCTCCTTAGCATGTTTTCAAGGTTCATCATGTTGTAGCAAGCATCAGTACTTCATTCCTGTCTGAATAAAATTCCATCGTATGGATATACCACATTTGATTTATCCATTCATTGGCTCATGGGCATTTTGGGTTGCTTCTATCTTTTGGATATTAGTGCTGCCATAAATATTCATGTATGTGGACATGTTTTCAACTGCTTTGTGCGTATAACTAGGAGTAAAATTCTGGGTCATATGATACCTCTTATATTTAAAAAACTGAGGAACTTGGCTGGGCTTGGTGGCTCATACCTGTAATCCTAACACATTGGGAGGCTGAGGCGAGACCAGCCTGGGTGACATGGTGAAACCCCATCTCTATAAAAATACAAAACATTTATTTAAAATTTGAGGAACTGCCAGACTGTTTTCCCAAGAAGCTGCACCATGTTACACTCTGACCAGCAATGTGAGGGTTCTGATTTCTCCCAACCTCAGCAATACTTATTATCTGACTTTCTGATTATAGCCATCATGGTGGGTATGCAGTGGTATCTCATTGTGGTTTTTTCGTTTTACGGTTGGGGTCTCGCTCTGTTGCCCAGCCTGGAGCAGCGGTGTCATTATAGCTCATTGCAGCCTTCAATTCCTGGGCTCAAGCAATCCTCCCACCTCAGCCTCCCAAGTAGCTGGAACTTCAGGAGTATGATACAATAACTGGCTGATTTCTTATTTTTATTATTAATTTACTTATTATTTTGAGATAAGGTCTCACTCTGTCACCCAGGCTGGAGTGTAGTGGCGTGATCTCGGCTCACTGCAACCTCTCCCTCCCGGGTTCAAGTGTTTCTCCCACCTAGGCCTCCCCATTAGCTGGGATTACAGGTATCTGCCACCATGCCCAGATAATTTTTTTTTTTTTTTTTGGTAGAGACAGGGTTTCACCATGTTGGCCAGGTCTTGAACTCCTGACCTCAGGTGATCGGCTCACCTTGGCCTCCCAATGTGCTGGGGTTACAGGCATGAGCCACCACGCCCAGGCTAATTTTTTATTTTAATTCTCTGTAGAGATAGTGTCTCACTATGTTGCCCAGGCTAGTCTCCAATTCCTGGCCTCAAGATATCTTCCCACTTCTACCTCCCAAAATGCTGGAATTTCGGTGTTGTGGTTTTGATTTGCCCTAATTAGTAATGACACTGAACATCTTTTCATGTGCCTATTGACCATTTGTAGATCTTCTTTGGAGAAATGTCTATTTGAATCCTTTGCCCATTTTTTTTTTTTTTTTTGAGACAGAGGTTCACTCTTGTTACCCAGGCTGGAGTGCAATGGCACGATCTCGGCTCACCGCAACCTCCGCCTCCCGGGTTCAGGCAATTCTCCTGCCTCAGCCTCCTGAGTAGCTGGGATTACAGGCACACGCCACCATGCCCAGCTAGTTTTTTGTATTTTTAGTAGAGACGGGGTTTCACCATGTTGACCAGGATGGTCTCGATCTCTTGACCTCGTGATCCACCCGCCTCGGCCTCCCACAGTGCTGGGAGTACAGGCTTGAGCCACCGCGCCCGGCTCCTTTGCCCATTTTTAACTGGCTTGTCTTTTTACTGCTGAGTTGTAAGAGTTCTTTATACATTCTGGACAGCAGAGCCTTATCAGATATACAATTTGTAAATATTCTCTGTGTGTTGCCCTTTTACTTTAATAGTGTCCTTTGAAGCAAAAAAGTTTTCAGTTTTGAAATAGTCTAATTTATCCATTTTCTTTGTGTTTCTGCTGTCATAGCTAATAACAATTCCCTAACCCAAGGTCATAGACATTTACACTTGTGTTTTCTTCTAGAGTTTTACAGTTTTAGTTGTTACATTTAGGTACCTGATCCGTTTGAGTTAATTTTTGTATATGGTGTGAGGTAAAGGTCCAACTTCATTCTTTGCAGATGGGCATCTATTAATAGTTGTTCCTGTACTATTTGTTGAAAAAACTACTCTTTCCCCCATTGAATTGTCTTGCAACCTTGTTGAAAATCAACTGACAATAGATATATGGGATCTGGGAGCTTTTTAAAAGTACCTGAATTTCACCACAGGCAAAATATGTCAGATTCCCTCAAGGTGGGCCCTGGGGGAATGACATTTGACAAAGTTCACCTAGTGAGTCTAACAGGAAGTGAGGGCTGAGCACCAATCTAATCCAACCCCCTCATTCCATAAATGAGAGATCTGAGGTCTCAGTAGAACCAGAGAGTCTGGGTGCGATGGCTTAATTATGGGGGGGACTCAATTATGCAGATAAAAGCCCCAAATTCTCTCAGTGCTACAAACTGATCCTGTTTCTGAACAGGACCTTCTTGCCCTGGGTTCAGAGAGTAGGAACCTGTGGGGACCAAGTATACATGAAACAAGCAAACGTCTGCGACACTGCACATGGTCCAGATCACAGATTTCCGGACTAAGCTGGCTCCACCCTAGCTGTGACGCCCACCTCCAGACACCCCCTTCTCTGCTTTGGGAAGCTGAGGCAAGCAGATCATTTGAGGTCAGGAGTTCAAGACCAGCCTGGCCAACATGGTGAAACCCAGTCTCTACTAAAAATATTTTTAAAAATAGCCAGACATGGTGGCGTACACCTGTAATCCCAGCTACTCAGGAGGCTGAGGCAGGCAATTGCTTGAGCCCAGGAGGTGGAAGTTGCAGTGAGCCAAGATTGTACCATTGCACTCCAGCCTGGGTGACAGAGTGAGACTCTATCTCAAAAAAAGAGACATTGCCGCCAGATTTGTGAGACTGGATTGGACCCTTGGAGCTAAAAGAAAACCCAGGGGTAAGGGGGATAGGCAGCCCAGGGTAGGAGCTGTCCTCATCTGAGGCTGCCTCTGTTCTCAAACAGACTTCCGGAGTCATCCCACACAAGGGAAACCAACCAACCAACCAACCAACCAACCAACCCAAACCACTCAGATTCTATGTCAAAGAACTGGGTCCTCCCCAAGGAGGAAGAGCCTGCGCTCCCCACAGAGTCCACTTGCACAGGAAGAGATGGGTCTAAACTCAAGGCAGGTGGGGCCCACATAGCAGAGTGGGAGACAGAGCTCAGCCCTCCAAGCAGAGCTTCTCATCAGGAGGAGGAGATGGTGAGGCCTACCTTGAAATAACTACCTTTAACAGAGGAAACTTCCACTCCCAAAAGGCAGTTTTAAAATTAGGGCAGCAGCAGAGGCTGGGGCCTTGCCCTCCACCTCCTCTGGCCCCAACTGGCATTTTGCTGTGAAATGATCAGGCACACGGGGCCCTTCATCTGGAGAACAGGGAGTGTGAGCCACAAACACCCCATTTACTTTCAATGCTTACAGCTGAGCTCAGGTTTCGGGATGGGGGTGGGGGACTAAAGATCGTCTAGTTTAAACTTCGATCTTTCAAAGATAGCCAAGTAAGCCAACTCTGGCCTTGAGACGGTATAGCCTGGAATCGTAGCGAGTGCCTAAAGGGCCCAGTCTTTAGAATTAATGTTTTAGTCTGGACAAATCCGCCCAGGTATTTGTTCATCCAGAAAGGAGCCATTTGGCATTTGAGGAGAAAAGGTCAGACAGGGCACTGATGGGATAGTTGTTTAGGCAAGTGCTATACACCCCTGTCCTGAGCTAGCAGGACCCTGGGAACTCCTGAGTAGACCCTGCCAGGTTCAGGAAGTGCCACAGGAAAGGGCATCTGGAAACAGGGCAAACACTCCAGTTTCTCCCTCTGTTCATCTCTCCAGCAAGCGGCTTGGTTTTTGCTGGTATTCAAGTAATCTGTAAACTGGGCCCTGTTGTGGAAGGGCAAGTATGCCAGGCCCCGGAGTAATCTTTAACCTCTTTAACCATGGTAAGGGTTTTGTCTTTAACAAATGAAACTCCTACTTGGTGATCCTTTTCCTTTTTCCTGTTTCAAGAGGTTCTGATTCAACAGTCCACCCAGCCAAGTCAGGGCCATTCTCCTATTCCAGCAAGAGCAGAGAGGGGGTATCTGGGGGTGGGCATCACAGCTAGGGTGGAGTCAGCTTAGTCTGGAAATCTGTGATCTGGACCATGTGCAGCATCGCAGACGTGTGCTTGTTTCATGTATACTCGGTCCCCACGGGTTCCTACTCTCTGAACCCAGGGTAAGAAGGTCCTGTTCAGAAGCAGGTTGAGTTTGTAGCACTGAGAGGATTTGGGGCCTTTATCTGCATAATTGAGTCCCCACCCTACTGAGTAGACAGGCACTGGAAGGAGCCCAACCCATGGAGGTGTTTGGCACTCACCAACCTGCCCGCCCTTTGCCGAGGCCACAGGGCTCCCCTTCAGGCCTGCACCTCGGAGGCTCTGTGAGCACTGGATGAGGGGGTAAATGAATCCATGAGTCTAACTGGGAGGTGCCTCCAATCAGAAATTCCAGGCTTGGAGTTTGAAGTTTGCCAGGAGGCAACTGGTGGTGTTAAGAGTCATCCAAGCGGGCCGGGCGTGGTGGCTCAAGCCTGTAATCCCAGCACTTTGGGAGGCCGAGACGGGTGGATCACGAGGTCAAGAGATCGAGACCATCCTGGTCAACATGGTGAAACCCCGTCTCTACTAAAAATACAAAAAATTAGCTGGGCATGGTGGTGCGTGCCTGTAATCCCAGCTACTCAGGAGGCTGAGGCAGGAGAATTGCCTGAACCCAGGAGGCGGAGGTTGTGGTGAGCCGAGATCGCGCCATTGCACTCCAGCCTGGGTAACATGAGTGAAACTCCGTCTCAAAAAAAAAAAAAGTCATCCAAGCTTGTCCTTAGCCCCCTGTGAGTGAGTGTTGGCTTCCAGGCAGTAGGATGGTGTGGGGTGCACTATTTGGGAGGGTTAAGAAATCATTCTGGATTTGGGGGTCTCTTTTTTTTTTTTCCTTGACCATATTCAGTCCATCTCAGACTCCTTGGATGCATGAGATGGACAACATTAACAGTCTTTTGGGAAGATTTAAAAAAATAAAAACCTGACCATGACCACAGAGAAGGTCTATAGAAAAAAAGAAAGAAAGAAAAACCAAAATAGGATTCTATAGCCAAAGAGTAATTATAGGATCGGGAGGGACCAGTAAAGAGAGACTGAAACCTCTGACTCATAATTGCTCCATTAAAAATGGTGAAACATCTGCCCTGGCAGAGGAACAGGGCTAGACTCTCACCCTGGCGTGCCCCACCTACAAGCCTTCCTGGAGCTGGCAGTAAGGCCTGGCCAAACCTCACAGCAGCCATAAGGGGTGGCTGTCTCCAGGAGTGGTGTAATGTCAAAGGACAAAGGGGCCCCTGCTGCTCTCAGGGGCAGATCTGACTCCTGGCCCCAGAACAAGGGAGGAGCGGTTTGTCCTGCAGGGGGTGGGGGACCAGGGTGGGGCAGCACAGGGAAGATGTGGGCTCAGTTTTCCAGGGAGGGCCTCAGTGGTCCTGAGTGCTCTCACTACAGCGTGGGTAGAGGACTGAGGAGGACTCTGGGTATCATGTCAATCTGCCCCATAAAAGCTACTAAGGGCTTAACCTGAACCAAAGATAGCAACAGTTATTTTTTTTTTAGTTGGGGGGAGTCTCACCATATTGGCCAGGCTAGTCTCAAACTCTTGACCTTGTGATCCACCCATCTCAGCCTCCGAAAGTGCTGGGATTACAGGCATGAGCCACCTCGCCCGGCCTGCAAGAGATACTTTTTTATGATTGGGTGGGGCATAAGGCCTACTCTACTCTAATTACACTAATGACTCACATTTATTGAGCACTTAATGTGTACCAGGGTTTGTTCTGCATGCTGTAATTTTACAGATAAGGCTCCAAATGCTGGGGGATATGCCCATGGCCACACGGCTGTTAAGCAGTAGAGCTGGGAACCCATGACCCCCAAACTAACCTCAAGCCTCACCAAGACTGCTTTCCATTTCTTGTGAACGCACTGTCAGGCCCTGTATGAGCTACTTCACATGGTTCCTCTCATTTGATCTACTCTTAAGGAAGGCACAAAGCCTAGGGCAGTCCCAGGAGGCCCTTGGCAGATTCCAGCAGCCACAGTGCAGCAGGCCCTGTGCTGAGCCACTCGGTGAGTCATAGGGGAGGGCGGGCCAGTCAGGTGACCTGGGTGAGAATCAGAGCTATGCTGAGGTGGCCTGGTTACCTTGACATTCCTGAGATTCTGCCAAGGTAAAAAGTAACCCAAGGAGTTTGCCTTATATGGGCATGATGACAGATTTCAACAAGACAACCTGTTAACTGACCCGGTATCAAATCCATTCCAGACTACACAGGCGACACCCGATAAAGCTGTTCTGAAAGCATAGGAAATAACAATTTATGACAGGCTATCACCAGTGACTCACAAAGGTACAGCCCAATTGCCATTGTGTGTCTTTTAGAGAAGTGGGGGAAAGGTTGGTGGCCTGTGGGCCAAACAGCTGTGTCATTCTTCCTCCCACCAGCAGCCTGGGAGGCCTGGCTCAGACCCCTCCCTCTGTTCACAGGACTGGCTCAAGGAGGGCTGGAGGAAATCAATTTCAAGCTGGGGCTGAACAGCAAGTCCTGTCTGGGTTAGAGAGCCCTCGCCACCTGCTTTATCCCTGGGTGGGGTGAGAAAGAGGAGAGGCAGGAGCCACACTGGGAGGCAGAGCCTTTCAAGCCAGCACAGAACAAAATGGTTAGGTCTGAGGGAAAGCACTACATGAGAACCAAAGAAACCGACCAGGCCTCATAGGATTCCAGAGTCATCCCAGTCACTCCAAACTGCTGGGACCAGGTAGCCCCTCCCAGGCACTCCCCAGTCCCCCCAGAATGGGGAGACTCACTGCTCTGAGCCTCTCCCAAACTTCATTCATTCACATTTTAAAAGGTACTAGGTATATATATACCACACCACACACTACCCTGAGCACTGGGATTAAACAGACATCCCTGCCCTCATGCAGCTTACAGTCTAGCAGAAGAGCCAATACAGACAAAAACAAGCTAAGGAGACAGGGATAGGTACCATAATATGGGGTAATGTTACGAAGAGTGACTGGGGAGAAGGGAAGCAGGGAGGGGAGGGAATCAAGTTCAACCGATCACGAAAGACCTCTCAATGGAGGTGATATTTGAGCCTGAATAAGCTGAAAGAGCCAACAATGGGAGAGATCATTCCCAGGGAAGGCATTAGGTGGGAACTCAGGCCCGGGGGGTGTGGCTGGAGCAGAAAGAACCTGGAGGGGGTGGGAAGCATGAGGAGCCTGGGCTGTGAGTGTGGGTTTCTGCCCAAGAGCAACAAGAAGTCTTTGGAGGGTCTCACCGGGGAGAAGAACAGCCAGATTTTATGGGGAGAACACTGCCCCAATCCTGGTGGCTGTGTGGACTGCAAGGTGGTGGCTTGGACGAGGGTTCCAGCAGTGAGGCTGGAGAGAACTAGAAGAACCTGGAGTGGAGGCCGGGCACAGTGGCTCAAGCCTGTAATCCCAGCACTTTGGGAGGCCGAGGCGGGTGGATCACGAGGTCAAGAGATTGAGACCATCCTGGTCAACATGGTGAAACCCCGTCTCTACTAAAAATACAAAAAATTAGCTGGGCATGGTGGCACGTGCCTGTAGTCCCAGCTGCTTGGGAGGCTGAGGCAGGAGAATTGCCTGAACCCGGGAGGCGGAGGTTGCGGTGAGCCGAGATCGTGCCATTGCACTCCAGCCTGGGTAACAAGAGTGAAACTCTGTCTCAAAAAAAAAAAAAGAACCTGGAGTACATTCTGAAGGCAGAACTGACAGGACTTCCTGACCTTCATCAATGAGTCCCCTCTACAGGGCCAGGTATGGCGGCTAACACCTGTAACCTCAACACTTTGGGAGGCCGGGGCGAGAGGACTGCTTGAGGCCCAGAGTTCAAGTCCAACCTGGGAAACATAGTGAGACCCTGTTTCAATTTGGAAAACAAACAAACAAAAAGACAGGGCATGATAGCTCAGGCCTGTAATCCCAGTACTTTGGGAGGCTGGGGGGGGGGGGG
>NW_022437008.1:3185681-3186156 GCF_009761245.1 Sapajus apella
CATGGTGGTAGGTGCCTGTGGTCCCAGCTAATCAGGAGGCTGAAGCATGAGACTCCCTTGAACCCAGGAAACAGAGGTTGCAGTGAGCCAAGGTGGCACCACTGCACTGCAGCCTGGGTGACAGAGCAAGACTCCGTCTCACCAAAAATAGAAAGAAAATAGAAAGAAAAAAAAAAAAGGATTGAAAATTGAAACTTGGGCCGGGCGCGGTGGCTCAAGCCTGTAATCCCAGCACTTTGGGAGGCCGAGGCGGGTGGATCACAAGGTCAAGAGATCGAGACCATCCTGCTCAACACGGTGAAACCCCGTCTCTACTAAAACTACAAAAAAATTAGCTGGGCATGGTGGCGCGTGTCTGTAGTCCCAGCTACTCAGGAGACTGAGGCAGGGGAATTGCCTGAACTCAGGAGGCGGAGGTTGCGGTGAGCCGAGATCGCACCATTGCACTCCAGCCTGGGTAACAAGAGCGAAACTC
>NW_022437008.1:3186256-3220173 GCF_009761245.1 Sapajus apella
AAAAAAAAAAAAAAAAAAAAAAAGAAAATTGAAACTTGCCTTCAGGTAGCATCCCACCTATCAGAACTGAGATTCAGGACAAGACGAGAGAATCACAACAAAGGGTCTGGGGGAGACCCTGACAATGCTGCTCTCGAGGAGTGCACAGCTTGGTCAGAGAGGGACACTGGTGAGCCAGTCGCTGCAGGGTGGTGTGATCTGAGGACAGCAGAGGTCAGGTGACACCTGATCTAGGCCTTGAAAGGAGAGCACGATTGCAATCAGGGGTGACCTGGAGAGAAGGTCGTTCCATAGAGTGGGAACATGAAGGGCAAGAAAGACAAAGTACCACAGACGTTTGGGGACCCCAGGAGAAGTGGCAGGGAGGTGTCAGCTGGGGCCAGAAGGTGGAGAGACAAGAGCTCAGAACCTGCTCTCTGGGCAGTGTGGGGGGCAGAGGTCTCCCAGAGTGACCTGACTAGATATGAGTCTCGGAAAGATGGGGTCTAGGGAGTTACAATCCAAACCAGGAGACTAGAGAAGGCCAGTCAAGAAGCTGCTGCAGGAGACACAGGCACAGATGACAAGAGCCAATATCAGAGTGTTTCCTGTGCATCAGATACCATCTTCACAGCGTGGTTAAGTCACCTGTGCAAAGTCACACAGCTCAGGTAGCCAGCAGCAGCACTTCGACTTTAGAATCTGCATTTTTTTTTTTTTTTTGAGACAGAGTCTCACTCTGTTGCCCAGGCTGGAGTACAGTGGCGCGATCTCAGCTCACTGCAACCTCCGCCTCCAAGTGATTCTCCTGCCTCGGCCTCCTGAGTAGCTGGGGTTATAGGCACACACCACCACATCCAGCTAAGTTTTGTATTTTTAGTAGAGATAGGGTTTCACCATTTGGCCAAGCTGGTCTCGAACTCCTGATCTCAGGTGATCCACCCGTCGTGGCCTCCCAAAGTGCTGGCATTACAGGTGTGAGCCACCATGCCCGACCTAGACCCTGCACTTTTAAACCCTCACTATGTGGTCCTGAGTAAGGACAATGGTAGGAATAAAGTGGAGAAGCAAGGTGAGGGTTCTAAGATATATTCAAGAGAAAGAAATAAAACTTGGTTCCCGTTACAGGGCGAGAAGTCAAAAGCCCACTCCAAGGTTTCTGACTCAGATGACTGACGAATGGGGCAATGCCAAGCCCAGGAAGTGGGACTCGAGAATGAGTTTGGTCTCAGACACACTGAGACTGAAGCACAACCAGTGGGCATCAGGAAATGTCAGTCTAAAATTCAGCAAAGAGGTCATTTGTTTACGTAGCCATTCATTCAGTCACTCATTCAAATACTTCCCAAGGCCCAGCAGAGTGGCTCAAGCCTGTCTGTAATCCCAGCACTTTGGGAGGCCACAGTGGGCAGATCACTTGAAGTCAGGAGTTCGAGACCAGCGTGGCCAACACGGTGAAACCCCATCTCTACTAAAAATACAAAGATTAGTCAGACATGCTCGCTTGAACCCAGACGGGGTACTTAAGGCCAAGGGTAGGGGTAAGTTCCTTCAGGGAAAAAGGGCATCGTGAAATGCCCATGTTTAAGCAGTGGACAGAGGGGGAGAATTTAGCCATAGGAGATAACAAGGAAGAGTCAGAGAAACAGAGAGAATGTGATGTCAAGGAAACCAAAGGAAGAAGTTTTTATTTTTTTCTTAAGACATGGTCAGAAGCATTAAATATAACACTATGTGGTTATGTTTAAAAATACACACACTGGCCAGGGGTGGTGGCTCATGCCTGTAATCCCAGCATTTTGGGAGGCCAAGGTGGCAGAATGGCTTGAGGCCATGAGTTTTGAGACCAGCCTGGGCAACAAAGCCAGACCCTGTCTCTACAAAATTTTTTTTTTTTAAATTAGCCAGATGTGGTGGCATGCGCCTATGGTCCCAGCTACTTGAAAGGCTGAGGTAGGGGTATCACTTGAGCCCAGGAGTTCGGAGGCTGCACTGAGCTATGATCTCACCACTGTACTCCAGCCTGGGTGACATGGCAAGAACCTATCTCTTAAAAAATACACACAGACACACACACACACACACACACACACACACACACACACACACACCCCTATTTGAGCATGTACAGGTGATGTCTAGTAGGAGTATGTTGGGAGACACTGATGAAACAAGTCTGGCAAAATGCTGATACTCACTAATGGACGTGACAGGTCCAAAGAAGTCCCACTACTTTTGTATACAGCCCGTGTGTGGGGTTTTTGGGGTTCAGTATCCCATATTGCAGAGGTTGAGAGGAATGAGGTGGGGAACAGCATCTGTATCCCCAGCACCTGACACAGTGACGGGCACACGGGAGGTGCATGGAACACCATGGTAAGTGGTGCTGCGCAGATGCCCTTGGGGATGGAAACCAGGCAGTCTCTGGAGCAAGAGAAGATTCAGCGGACTTGTAGGGCTGAGAAGTATTTGGGAAATGAGAAAATGAAATCCGCAAGGAAAGGCTTACACATAAACTGTACCCAGGCCAATAGCCAAGCACATCTTTTTCCCAGGATGTAACCCAGCTTGTGGGCCGTACAGCACCATTCTGCTTTCCTACAGGAGAAAGACTCACTTGATTGCTCCAAGGTAAAAGATGAACTTTCCCACTCCCACACTCCAGTTTCAAATTCCCACTAAGTTCCCTGTGTTTTCCTTCTCTCATTATTCTGCAAAGGCCGCTGGGCAAAGCAAAGCTGGGCCCTTTTCAAAGGCATATCGGAGCACACCCCACTACCATCAAATAAACAAGCCACCTCTTTCTTGCTTTTCTCCTCTCCTGCAGAACAAGTTTGCATTTAAAAGGAGAAACAGTCCCCGGTTTTGTCTCAGAACAGAGTGAAGGTCCAGGGGCAAGGACTCAGGGGAACACAGGGTGGCTGATTCCACAGGATTGGTCACCACTGACAGCCAAGATGGTGTGGAGAGACACGGGAGACAAAGCCCAAGCCCAAGCCAAACGGCAGGGAGAAAAAGGGCAGCTGTGTCGCCCTGAGTCCCATGGCCCAGAGAGAGCCAGGGAGCTATCAGATTCTGCTCAGCCACACCGTGTATCCTCTATCTTTCTCCAGATTTTCCATGGTACTGACTTCTCTGCCAATGCCCCATAAATAACAATGGCCACCAAAGACAGCAGACTACGCTTCCTTCCCTAGTATTGCAGGTTTTAAGGCTCAGCGCAATAAACGGAGACAAGTGGGCTGTCCCAGAACACGGCACCATAGTAAGCCCAGCTGTAGGAAGGTGGTCAGCCAGCCAAACCACAGGGCTGTGTTCTAAGGTCTTTAGCTATCCCTAGAAAAAAAAAAAACACTTTACCGTCGCTTTCACGATGTAACTTAATTTTACCTACAGGTAGCAATTTCTGTATAAAAAGGAAATCTCAAAAAGGAAAAAATCAAAAGGTCTCCAGCGTTTTAGCCACACGTATTATTTTTAAGGGCAAGGGCCTTCTCTTTATCTTGCTCATCTCTGTGTCCCTGCTGCCTGGACACAGGTCAATGCTAGCTCAGTAAATACATGCACAAAATAGGATGAATACTCCTGTACTAATTTCCCACCTCTCCACTGGACAGTGATGTCTCCCTCTTCTGCCCACCTGAAAAGCATCCTGTTAGGCCTGGCACGGTGGCTCACGCCTATAATCGCATCACTTTGGAAGGCTGAGGCGGGCAGATCACTTCAGCCCAAGAGTTTGAGACCAGCCTGGCCAACATGGTAAAACCCGGTCTCTGCTAAAAATACAAAAATTAGCTGGGCGTAGTGGTGCACACCTGTAATCCCAGCTACTCGGGAGGCTGAGGCAAGAGAGTCACTTGAACATGGGAGGCAGGGGTTGCAGTGAGCCGAGACTGCAGCACTGGACTCTAGCCTGGGCAACAGAGCAAGACTCAATCTCAAAAAAAAAAAAAAAAAAAGGAAAAAGCACCCTTTTTCCTTTTTGTAACTAGCAGGCACTGATGCAGAAGTCAGGACAGCTGGCTGTCTGGCTGTCCCACTGGGCCTAGAAGTGTCCCAGGTGAGGACTTCTCATGGCCTTCCAGAGCACACAGCTTAGCGTAGGGCCAGCTTTTAGATGAGATGCAATGGGCCAGGCAGGGATGAGTCAGGCCTGGACAGTCATGGTACACTACTGGTCCTCAGAGGACAGAGCATCAGTGATTAATATCTACTCCTAAAGCCAAGCAGAAAGACAGAATGGACCTACCACTCATCCATACACCCACTAGAGTGTCTTGACAGGTAGTGTCTCCCTCTCTGCCCACTTGAAAAGCATCCTGTTTGTGTTGTGGCAGATCCATTCTGTCTGCTTGGCTATCTATTCATTCAATACATATTTCTTTAGTGCACACCTACATTTGCCTTGACAATGTCCCACATGGTAGGGACACAGCAGTGAACAAAATAGGTTCTCTCTCTGCTTTCGTGAGCCTCGATAGGCAGAGCCAAGGATGGATCGAATACAGGCGATAGACATGCTCCTAACCTAGGTGGGAGGCGTCCGGTGCGACGGCGCTACCAATAGTGAAGCCTAAATTGACATCTGAAGAATGAGGAGGAGGCAGGTGGGGAGCTGAGGGGTAAGGGCAGAGGCTAAGGGCCCGGCGTGAAGGCCCTGAGGAGGCAGGAATGAGCATGGAGCAGAGAGGCAGCTGGCATGCGCGCGGAGCACAGACAGGAGAAAACAGATCCTGCAGGGCCTCGGGGACTTGCAGGTTTGATCCTAAGGGCAGGGATACTGATCAAGATGTCAGGCAGGATATTGCTTGGCCCCCACATGGAGAATAGATTGGAGTGGGTGGGGGATGCAGGGAGACCCGCCAGGAGCTGTTGCTCAAGCTCGCATCAGCACCTGGGCCACTCTAGTTCTCCGCTGGTGCCCTGGGAACTAGAGCACCTGGTCATGCTCTTGCAAAGGCACAATGAGGCTGCTTCAGAAGTGGGGGGACCTCAGGGTTTCCTGAGATGAAAAGCTCCTACTCAGGCCTTTCCGGGCCTGTCTGTGGTGGAGAGCAGAAAGGCAGCCTGTTTACCTTCCACATCCAGACCCAGAGGCCCTGCCCAGGTGGAAGGTTTCCCAGAGGGAAGGACACATGTGGTGTTCTGCAGGATGCAAAAGACCTCAGTAAGCCTCCTCCCGTGCACTGCGGGGGGGCCCCTGGCCTCCCTCAGCCTGGTCTCCAGCCCACTTGCAGGACACTGCTATACAACACACTCGTCTCTACCAGCTCATGTTCCTTGTCTAGCAAACTAAGAGTCAGCCCCTAAACCACAAGGGCTCCATCCACCACTCTGAGTATCTTATGATCTGGGATAAATAAGAGATTGCTGCTTCTTTCCAGGAATCTTACTTCCAGGCCCCCTTAAATGCTCAATGCTTACTTATCTAGCAGTTGACTTGCTGGAACTCAGGGTAAACCTTCAAAAAACTGCTGGCTTCAGATGCAGATGCCATAAGACATCTCTATTGCCTTAGTTCTTTGGCTGAAGTTTCCTAGTTGAATAAAGATTCCCAGATCCCTCGTCCCTCAATGAGTAACTCCTATATGGGACTCCAGATCCCAAAGAACAAGACCCTATAAAGGCTCCATCCCACTGAATCCTGACAGCCCTGTGGTAGACACATTATTGGCCCCATTTTGTAGAGGGGAAAATGGAGTCTTCCTTGCCCAAGGTACTACAGTAAGTAGCAGAGCCAGGCTCCGAATCTGAGTCCGTGGCTTCACAGCCTGTGTTCGGGAGAAGCCAAGTCTACAGACTTCCAACGCAGGCAAGCTGCGGGCAGTCTCTCAGCACCCAACAACACACCAGGGTATGGCTGGGGCCCTCTGCTTGACCAGGCTGTGTATGGCAAGAGCCCCAGGAACCCCTGTACCCAGGCCTTGTGCTCTGTGAGGCCTCTCAGTTGGCTAAAGAGGAGCTGGGCCCATCCAGCTGACCTTTCACCAGGAAACCTTGTGGTAAAGGCTAAAACCTCTGCTCAGCACCTCAACAGCCAAAGTACACATGATAGCAACATGGACTTGAGCCTTTCTGATAGGTGAAGGCCTTCACAGCCAGTAACCGAGAACATGGCTCAAGATGTTCACAAAGATCCTCCCACTTGAAAGAAATTTCTGGACTTATTAAAAAAGCAACAAAGTTACAACCCCCCACTGCTAAATTTGACTGGCTTTAAAAAAAAAAAAGCAACAAAGTTGCCAGGGGCAGTAGCTCACGCCTGTAATCCTAGTACTTTGGGAGACTGAGGCAGGAGTTCAAGACCAGCCTAGGCAACATGGTGAGACCTCATCTCTACAAAAAATCAAAAAATAAGGCAGGACAATTACTTGAGCCCAGGAGGTCAAGGCTGCAACGAACCATGATTGCACTGCTGCAATCCCACTGGGTGACAGAGCAAGACCCTACCTCAAAAAAGCAATGAAACCAAGAAGGCAACACCCAAGCCATGTTGGCTATACTATCCTCATATGCTTTCCAGGCCAGGATTAATTCTTCGGCTGGTTTCAGACCTTTGATATAAAAAATATCTAGTTTGTGCTTGCCTTCAAAGGAATGTAGCTGGGCACCTCCCACCAGCAACACGGAAAACAGCTCCTACTGCCACCACCTGTTCTTTGAGATCAAGCCATATATAGGCAGAATGAATCCAGAGGTTTGGCCATAGAGCTAATTTAACTCTCCAACTCCACATGGCTGTTTAGACAGCTTACTCCCAGACACGTCACTCAGACATATGCTTGTCTCCAAACTCAGATGCCTGTGTGAAGGTGAAACACCCAAGGACTGGTACAACTCTGGGCTACTGAAGCAGCAACATCACAAGTTCTCCCCTTTCGCCATATCCTATCCTCCAAGACCTGAATCATAGGCACTGTGATGTCACCACATGCCTGAATTCCAAGAGGCACTGTGAGTCCTGTGCCTTAATACCAGGGATGCGAAGTTGGAGGGAAGAATTGATCACTCAGCCCTAATGTGAGAGAAATAACCTAAAAAGGGAAGAGTCTGGTTTGATTCTTGGTTCAGTCCTTTATTGACCAAGGGGCCTGGGGCAAGTCACGTCACCTCTCTGAACTTTAGTTCCCTCATCTATAAGGCAGGGATAAAAATACTGGGGCTGACGTAAAGTGAAGCTGAAGAAAGAGATGGAACAGTGCTATCTGCTTTAATGAGCTGTTAGGGATCTGTCCCAGCATTGAAACAGATAAACAGATATGCTCCACAGCATTCCACTCAGCTGGTAGCCCCCTGAGGGCAGGGAAGTTTCTTTACTCATGGCCCTTTAACCGGTACCTAAAACAGTGACTTGCATGCAGTAAATATTTGTAGAATCAAAGCTCTCAATGCAGATAGAATAAAATCCAAGATCCTTGCTGGAGATACGTCCTGGCTGCTGTTGCCCCTCTGACCTCAGCTCACACTGTTCTTCCCCACTGTCTTGGTCTCATTTTATTTCTCTTTTCCCACAACCCTGAGTCCTCCTGCCTAGAACACTGTTCCCTTCTTTAAGGTTGGCTCCAACTCTTGAATCTCCCTCTAGGCTTCACTTCACTGTCACCATCTCAGAAAGTCTCCCCAACAGCTCCCACCCAATCTATTGCAAGTCCCACACTGTCCCCTCTTAAAGGACTCTGCTCTTTTTCTTCATAAAAATAATCACACTGGGTGCAGTGGTTCACATCTGTAATCCCAGCACTGTGGGAGGCCGAGGCGGGTGGATCACAAGGTCAAGAGATCGAGATCATTCTGGTCAACATGATGAAACCCCGTCTCTACTAAAATACAAAAAAAATTAGCTGGGCATGGTGGCGCATGCCTGTAGCGCGTGCCAGCTACTCGGAGGCTGAGGCAGGAGAATTGCTTGAACCCAGGAGGCAGAGGTTGCGATTGCACTCCAGCCTGGGTAACAAGAGCGAAACTCCATCTCAAAAAAAAAAAAAAAAAAATAGAACTGCATGTAAGAAATACTTCTGCGTGGCCCATACGTCTGGCAGCAAAGCCCACTATGAGAAATCCTGCCACTTTGGTCCCCACTCTAATGTACCTTAGGTGGCACATCCAGGGAGAGTGAGAAACTCTCTCATCTTAATTGCTGTAGTGTAGTAAAATAACATGACAGTCTACGCTGCCCAGCTCTTTTTCTGGATGGAAAGGCCTTTCCCTCACAGAATTGCCATCCATGGAGAGCAGTGAGCAATGCAAAGCATTACAACCATTTTTCTTCCAGCTATTTCTAGGCACACAAATAACATCTAAGGACTCAAGGCCAGCTCGAGAAAACAATCAAGCCAGGAAATACTCAAACCAGTGCAGAGGCAACAGAGCCTAAAAAAGTTAAAAGCAGAGGGCGATGCCTTCATGGGGTGAGTTTCCTGGTTTTTCCCAGACAGACTGCCTGCTCCAAATGCGAAGTTTGATAAGGGTTGTGGGCCTAGTAATCCAATCAACAGGGACTTTATTAGAGTTTAGGAAAAAAAATCACCTGAATTTTTCAGGGATAAGTGTCCAAATTTGTTTTCAAGTCAACAAATTCATTGTACATCTACTATATCCCATTTTCCTGAAATCCATCAACTCTTCTAGCAATAAGAAATGCTGTGTTCAGGCTTTTCCAATTACAAAGATCTCAGGATTGATCTGTCACAAAACCTGGACTGCCAATATCTTCCAGAAGTCAAATTTAAGGGATCAATCCTAAAGAAACTATTTCTGTCCATCTGCCACTTGGGTGCAAATTCTGAACTGGCACTTCATTTATTAATAGAATGCTGGCACTGTTCACCAGGTTATTTTGTGTGCAGAGTGGCTGCCTCTGTAGAAAAGTGTTGCTTTGGGCTACCCAAAACATACAAACAAAAAAACTTTCCACTATTTTGTTTCCCAGAAACCTGAAACCTAAAAATATGCAACATGGTGGGAGGAATTCTGAGGAGTCAACGCTTAATTATCTATGGTAATGGGAAAGGGGAAGAGTCCGGAGGCTGGAAAACCACAGCTAAGGCAAACTCTTTTTACCACCATCCACTTCAACCACCTTTTATCAGAGCTGTCACTAAGGGGCAAATTACAATTTTCTCCCTCCAAGTGAGAGGATTAAGCAGCAGCAATTCAGATAAGAGGAAAGGGGAGACTAGAGGAGAGCTAGAGACAGGGTCAAGACCATGCAAGGTCAGGGGTCACAAATGGGTAGCTTGACATGCAATAGGTCCCGTTTTATATGGGCTGCAGGGTTTTTAAGTCGAATTACTTGCCCCCATAAAACTCTCCATTTCCACCTTCATGAAGTACCAGGCCCCCATTCCAGCAGCCGGAGCTCTGCAGTGGCCACCCAGTCCCCACCCAGGCTACTTTCTTTGATTTTGTCATCTGCCCTGTGATAATCCAGGACCACAGTCCCTCTGTCCCAGGAGGAGAACCAGTAACACACACATCCATTCTCCTCATCATGGCCCAAATGACAGGATCACCTGCTCTGAGCAACAAGATACATGCCAGCCTGTCCTCGCTGTTCCTGAAAGGGGGCTGCAGGTGGAGCTGCCCTGGCTTGGCTTCCCTCCATCCCATCATGCTCCTGGGCTCCCACAGATGCCCTGAAATCCCAGGTGGAAATGGAGGGTGTTGTGTGATCCCCAAATCCCCTGAGTGGAAACACCAAGTTTCCTACAGGACCTAGGAGATGTTCTTTCCAGCCACCCTATCTGAATGGTGGGGCTGGGAGGCTGGGGGCTGGCATGGGGCAAATAGAGGAGAAAGGGGTGGCTAGGAAAATGTTAGAAACACCAGACACACTGGCTCTGGGGACCCCTGAGGAATGACCCCCCTTCAGCTGCCAACAGTTTCCAACTGGCGCTAAGGGTGAACAGCTATTTCCACTAAAGATCAGAAAAGCACTGAAGTTTCCATACATTGAAGACTGAGCCTTGAGATTCTTGGCTGGGCTGCAATTGCCTCTCCCTCCTTCCCCCAACTCTTGCTTCAAGCTGCCCAATGAGTCTTTCACTTGTGGAGCTAGTGAGCCAGCAATTCAGAGTGACACATTCCAAAGTGTCCCCCAAAAAACAAAATCTCAGGGCTGCAACCATGAAAGTGTCAGCTGTGGTACTGTTACCAGCCTATTAAAAAGTGGTGCAAACCTCACCGACTTCCTGAGGCCACGCTGGGCTCCGCTTCCTGGCAGTTACCACAAAAAGGTGGCAACGAATGCAGCTACTGAAACAAGCAGCAGCTCAGGCAACCCAAAGACCACCGTCTTCCTACATGATGGCTAGGGACGGCTTCTGCCACCCACACCCACAGTGAACACCCCAGCTACCTGTGCTCTAAGTGAAAACAGCATGCTTGCAGCTTCAAGACTAGTCCCCTACCCGGGCCCATCTACTCCAAACCAGGCTGGGTCACCTATGCTTTTCCCATGTAGAAATTCTAGAGATGCCATTAATGGGGGACACCTGCAAACTCTAGTTTCCTTGGCCAGGAGATGGATCCTTCTTGCCTTAATCTGTCATTCCTTTCCAGCAAATATCCCAAGCCAGGAACTAAGAAAAAGCTGGATCTTGGCTGAGCGTGGTGGCTCACACCTGTAATCTCAGCACTTTGGGGGGGCCAAGGCAATGGATTACCTGATGTCAGGAATTCGAGACCAATCTGATGAACATGGTGAAACCCCATCTCTCCTAAAAATACAAAAATTAGCTGGGCGTGGTGGCAGGCGCCCATAACCCCAGCTGCTTGGGAGGCTGAGGCAGAAGAATCACTTGAACCCAGGAGGCGGAGGTTGCAGTGAGCCAAGTGCACACCACTGCACTTCAGCCTGAATGACAGAGAGAGACTGTCTCAAAAAAAAGGGAAAAAAAAAAAAGCTGGATTCCAAGGTGACTCCTCAGCCCTGAGGAGCCTATGAAACCACACTACAAGAACCAAACACACGACTCACCTGGAGGTCGATTTATAAGGGAGGCAGCTCTGAACACCTGAGCTCCCAGATACACAGAGCACATTGGAAAGATCCTTTCCAAACCCATGAAGGCAAAGGCAATGGGTCTACTTCAGTGAGTCAGTGAGCAGTAAACCAAGACCACATTAACATCTGCATGTCACCCTAACACTGTTCACTTCCGTCATGCAATTCATTGTCCATCTTTTCTATAAGGACAGAGCCAGGTTGGTTTTCTTTCTTGTTGTATCTCCAAGCCTAACACGGTATCTGGGTAAATGTCAGGTGGATTGAAAAGAAAGCATATTAACAAATCACAGGATCCAGCATCACAGGAAACTTACATGGCTCTCCTGTTTAATCTTCAAACTTCCTTCTAAAGCTGTTAGGATGTTAGGAGGGGCACAGGAAAGGGGGCACTCTAACCTTATCCTGATCCTGCATTAGCATTTCAGAGGCCGTTGGTTCCAACAAGAAACTGACTGTGCAAAGCATGAAACGAGACACTGCATTACAACTCATCTGCGTAATCACCCAGGGTTTATTTGTAATTCTAAGGAACAGGCACCTCAAGAGACATAACTCCTTCCTTAACCAGGCCTGGCTCTTCTGCATTCTGCCGTATAAATAGGAAGCCAGCTTGCATATTTTGCATTCATGTCTTCACGCAGGGCTGCTTTGAGTTTATTTTTGTTGCTTTCATTTTAAGACTGTGTTTATGCCTCTCAGACTTCCAGCCAGAGGAAAAATGACAAGATACAAAGCTTGTCCTTTTTTCAGGGATGCTCCAGACGGTTCTTGGAGGCACATGGGAAGATTAGCAACTTAGAGATGCCAAGTCACTGGCATTGGGTAGTTCTCCAAAATGTTTTTTTTTTTTTTTGGGGGGGGGGGGGGGTGGAAGAAACAGATACATCAGACTAGCCCAGCATCTCAGTTTCCACACTTCATAACTACATGGCACCGTTAACCTAGTGTCTAACTTACCATGCTGTCTCTGGGCCACAAATTCCATACCGTAACAGCCAATTACCCAAAACACTAAAAGGGGAATGGCTCAAAAAAGGCTGTCTTTGAAAAAGCAGCAGCATTTTGAGGAACAAAAATAGTAGGAGAGGATTTTTTAAACTCAGAAAAATGAGGAAAGTTGAACCCAGCTAAGAATATTTCTGAGAACCCCCGCCTTGTGATTTTTCTCCCGCTAGGCTTTTCCCTTGACTCGCCTCTTTAGAGACTGCCAAACACACAAACACACACACACACACACACACACACACACACACACACACACACTCACTCTCTCTCTCTCTCTCTCTCTCTCTCTCTCTCTCAATCTCTCATTTTTTTTAATCCCACCAACTCTCCTCGCCCCAAGGCCAGAGGCCTGGTGGTGACATCTTGGAACAATGACATCACCCCAGGTTTGCCTCCTTGGCAGGGTCACCAATACTGTTTGCAGTAAGTTTCCTGTAAAGGCTCTTGAAGGCAGGAAACTAGTCCTTTGCCTTGAGTCCTCCCCCTGTTCTGAGCCATCCTGTCAGGTTAAAACAAAGGGTTTTTGTGTTTTTTTTTCCTTTAAGAAAACAAGACTTCCCCCGTTAATGAGCACCTTAATTACAAGCTAAAGAATTAGATATATTTATGGATGACCTCATGCTTGTTGATAATTAGCAATTTGAAAGACGTGGCACATCCCTAGACCCAGTTCTTTCTCCTTCACCCCCTCCCCTAAGCATTCAGGTTAATTACTAAGCTTGACCTTCCAAAACAAAGTGGGTTGGGCCCAGTCAGTCCCTACCTCCCCCAGGGCTCCTCAGCACCGAGGGGCTTGCTACTCCCTCCCACTAAGTCGAGAAAGGAAACTGCTTTAGAAAGGGCTGATTAGCCTGGGATAATGATCTAGGAGGGGTGACAAGTTTCTGGGGGGCCCCACTCTAAGTGTTGACAAGTTTTAATTAACGCCCAGGCTAATTTAACCCTGGCACAGTCAAGGGGAAGAAAGCTGCTCATCTCAGAGGCAAGAAGTGTGTTTGGATTTGCACAGTCCCAGCCATGACGGCGGGGAGGTGTCTCTGAGCGGGCTCCCACTGAGGAAGGACCTCTGCATCTGTACTTCGTGTTATCCTGGCATGTGGATCCCACAACTGGAGGTGCAGCTGACTCAGGTGGTTACTTTCCATAAAGTTCTTTACGCTAGATGGGTGTCAACAGCCTGATCTGGAAAGCACAAACTGGGTGGCCCTCCCTTAGGGTCCTGCCCCAGGCCAACAATGAGCAGCTCCTGAACAAGGCTGCACTGCCCCACCCCCAGCCCCAGTCGGTTGTCACTCCGTTGTAACATTTTCCAAATTTGCTTCGGGCCGGCGCCCCGTAAGGGGAGAGACTGGGAGGCGGACATTCTCCTCATTCTTTTGCCTTATTAGGTTGTGGATTTGATTGCTTTTGGGGGGGGATAGGGGCGAAGTTGAAGAATGGCATCAGGAAGTGACCCCAGGAAAGGGAGGGGGGCGCAGGAGGAAGGAGGAAAAGGGGACGGAGTGGCAGGCGTGAGAAGCACTGTGAGGAAGAGGCCTCAAAGGGGCAAGGCTCCTCTAACCCTCCAGAGTGTCATGTTCCAGGTCGGCAGCTGGGCACAGGCTCCTGCACACCTCTTGGCCCCATCTGACAGCATTTCTGGGCAGTTATTTTTAAGGTTATCAGTGGGAAGCCCTTCCTGCTTCTGTATCACTCATTGACTGAAGAGAAGGCGGCCTGACTCCAGGCTGTGGGATGTTTCTAACTTGAGCTGGAGTTTGTATAGGAGGGTAGGGGACCCAGGGAAAGAGCCCCCACCCCAGCTGATAGCAAACTTAATAACAAGTTAAATTACTCATGAAGGAATCTTCCTGGCACTGCCTGTGGCGCATCCCAACACAAAATTGTTCAGGGCTTGTGACGCTGAAACAAGAAGCCACCTCCCAGATAATGAGGCCCAGATGGATGCAGGGGCTGCTTTAAGTCACTTGCTCAGGTGCCCACTGCCACTTGTTGGAGGACACTTCTTTGAAGTTGCAGGCTGGGCTCAGGGGTTGGCGCTCCCTGGGGAGCGCAGGAGGGAAGGGGTGTATGTTTTTGTTTCCTACTGAGCTGTGTATTTCAGCAGGCCCCTTTGAGGAAAAGATTCAAACAGCAGACCCCACCTGGATGCAGGGCCCTGGGCCATAGAAATCATTTTGAGAAGCTGCATTTATCGAGCACTTACAGTGTACCAGGCACCAGGCACTGTGCCAAGTGCTTCCTACACACTATCATGTCTAATCCTCAGAATCATCTTGAGGGTAGGAAAATGCCCCCTTTCAAAGGAAGACACTGAGGTTTAACCCCTGGCACCTGCCCACGGTCGCACAGCCAGCAGGTGGAGGAGGTGGGTGTGGAGCCCAGGTCTGCCTCCCTCCTTGCTCTGGCCCAGCCTTCTTTCCACTGACACCTTTCACTACCTCCTGGTTCTGGAAAGTGGGGGATGTCAAAGGCACTCTCCCACAGGAGCTTCAGGGCTCTTAACACCCCCTCGCGGGGGTGCAGCTAACTAGCTGCTTGGGCCCGGAGACAGCCTGTGGCACTGCGAATCCCAGTGACATCTGAGCCGCCTCCTATCTTGGTGGGTAGGCTGGGTGCTATGGGCTAACCACCAGCTGAGCAGGCGGCTCCTCCCAGCCCCTGGGACCATGCAGGAAACTCTCTGATCCTGAGTATCCTGTAACTTCTCCCAGAAAAACCTCGCCCAAAATGGAAGTGAAGCAACATATGCTCCAACTACAAGTAATGAGCTCCAGGTTCTCTTCTCAGAACATGTCCACCTCCTTATCATCTGTGCCTTTCGAAATGGAGGAAGGCACCTCATAAGGACTGCTGGGCAGGCCCTCCCCAGAAGCCCTAACCAGGTGGAAAAGGAAATAGGAACTGACTGTGCTAATATCCCCCAGCCCTCTCCTTCATGGCACTGCAGTGTTCTCGTGCCCAGGCTGCAGAGACGGGCTCAATCCAGCATCATTCGCCACCCTTGCCATCTCCACGGAATCTTTCTATGGCAAACCTACTGATCCCAGGCAGTCTAATCCTTCAGGGATGGAGGCTGAGTTCTCCTGGATGACTTCTGCCCCTACTTTACTTGCATGAGCTGAGCTATATTATAGCTATTATGCGTCATCTGAAGTGGGGAGAACCTATTTGAAACCACACAAAGAGGCAAGTGCCAGCTACCCCAACCTTATCCCACAATGGGACCAGAATGCAACTCGGTGTGTCGGTGTGGGGAAGGCAATAAAAAGGGCACTGCAGTATTTTAAGTCACACATTTGGCCATGAGCATCTGAATGAGGTTTTTTTTTTAAACACACTAGAGTATTTCCTGGGATGGGAACTCTAAGTTCCACAAGCCAGCTCCAAGGCATTTATTTAAAGAAAAGAATAGCACCTGGAAGCTTAGCTTGGCAGGCAGGAATAAACTGAAGGCAGCACACTCCTAAGCCACCCATGTTGCAGGGCAACAGAGGAGCTGTGGCAACCAGACGTGCCAGCCAACTAGGAGCCGATCCCACTTCTCAATACAGGGTGGCTGCTACGCCTGTGCGTGGTCATCTGGACTGGGAGGCTGTGTGCAGCACCACACGCCCTGAGATGCTGAGGCACAGGGCTTGGGGAGTCTCTTGGGCATGAGAAGAAAGTCTCTCTCCATGCCTCTTTTTGTTGAAACCTGTGCTAATTCTGAAGACGCCATCAGCAGGCTGAAAGCATACGCCTCAGAAGGCACCCCCTCCCACCCGGGGAGAAGAGTCTGTCCCACCCAAGATATCTGTGGGTGACAGTGACAGGACCCATGAATGAATATGAATCCAGAACCCTGGGTCGTGCTATTCAGAGGTCTAACCCATGGCCAAGATGAGCATGGTACCTCATCCCTTAAACTGGCAGGTCCCCAAAGATGATGCTCATGGGGGCAGGAACTGGTAGGGCTAGTACAAAGAGGCAGCTAAGAAATGTTCAATTACACGCAGGACCGTCTAACACTTGCCCCCGACAACCTGCCCACAGTGGGGGCAAAGGCCCGCCCCCTCCTGCACACTCACCTCCTTTATGAAAGTTTCCATGACTGACCCCACCTGCCCTGATTCACCCCTTTCCTCCCAGGACACGGCTAGAGTGCTGTGGGCTTGTCGGTGTGCCGCTTAGTGTCCTTCTGAGGTGTCATGTGGCTTTGCTCTCTCCCCAACTACACCGTGAGCTTCCTGAGAGCACGGGCTGGGTCTCCGGTTTCTCTCATACCCCTAAAGGCTCAGCACAGTGCTCTGTTCTGCAGAGGGGCCCAGCGAAGGCTGCTATCTGGCCCTAGCGGTCATGTTTCTACCTGAGTGCTGGACTCTGGGGCCCAAGAAGCCCCAACTCATGTTACACAAGAAGCCGGTTGGCTATAAAATGTGGCCGGGCACGGTGGCTCACACCTGAAATCCCAGCACTTTGGGAGGCTGAGGTGAGTGGATAACCTGAGATCAGTTTGAGACCAGTCTGGCTAACATGATGAAACCCATCTCTACTAAAAATACAAAAAATTAGCTGGCTGTGGTGGTGGGTATCCGTAATCCTGGGAGGCTGAGGCAGGAGAATCGCTTGAACCCAGGAGCCAGAGGTTGCAGTGAACCGACATCATGCCATGGCACTACAGCCTGGGCAACAAGAGTGAAACTCTGTCTCAAATAAAAAAAGACCTACTTTGCTCAGCAGCCCCTAATTCTGTTACCCAAGTAGTGATTGTTGGAGTCTTTCAGAGGACCTTCCATGTCTTCATAGTATGATAAAAAGAGGCAGCTTCCCCTCCAAGACAGACTTTCCTATCTGCAGCAGCTTGGAACAGGTTCAGCTCAACATAAATGCATAATAAGCCACCCACCATGGAAGCTTACAGCTGTGTCCCTAACGTGGGGTAGGACTCAATCTAATCCGACACATTTTCCATGTGCCATGCACCTCTTCCCGTTCTGAATCGATTTTATAAAGGCGAAGTTTTGTTTTTGTATTTAAGGGGATAAGAATAAACACACATGCACTTAATCTCCCCTCCTATACAGCCACTTAAAAGATTTAACAAGTTCACATGGGTATGCTGCCAGAAGAATGAAAATCTTGCCATCTTGTTTCCAGCGGAAGCAGCTGGGTTGGCTGTACCATCACAGGCCACCATATTCATTCGCTCCCTTATATTCTGCCCACAGGGGTGATTGAATCGTCAGCAGTAAGGCTGAGAGAATCCCAGCCCATGTTCACTATAGATGACCCGTGAAGGTAGCTTCTTGGAGGCTGCTGTGTGTACAGAGGCAGGAGTGTCTATCAATAGCCCGGAGCTCTCTGTTGCTGTTTTTCCCTCCCTGAGTAAAAGCCACATAACTTGTTTGACAAGCTCTGCCTTCAAATGGGGAGTTGTGGGTCCAATGAAACCTACTAAAACCTATCGTTTTCCTGCATTGGCTTCCAGTAGGGTACAGAAAGCTGAGCACTCCGACTGAATCAGCCTGTATGCCTGTCTCCTTCTCTGAACTAGTACCACCCTCGCTCCACCTGACCAAAGGAAACAAGGAGGAAATAATACTAGGTGAAAGAGGGATTTATGGAAAAGGAAAGGACCTTGGGGAATAACCAGCTTAAAAATCAGGCTGCCATCTTCTACAATATTTATTATAGGAAAAAAAAAATCAGGTTTCTTGGCTTCCAACTTCAAAGGAGACTCAACATCGTACAAAAGATGCTTTGTAAAGCAAGCGGCATCCCACAGGTAGAAATGGCCTCTTGATGGGACCAATCGGGGCTGGAACTTGTTCATGTTGTAAAAGTTAAGCTCCATAAGAGAGCCACACTACAAAGCCATTATGAGTACACAGTGCCATAAAACTCCAGATTCAAAGTCACCAACGCTTTAATCAAATACAGGTGCAAACCGCAGAAATCATCAAAGAGGTAACTGCAGCCTTTGTTTGGCTTAATGTGCTACCGTCTTGGGGTTCCCACTTTAGAAGTCAGTTCTGGTTTGGCCTGTCCAGGAGGACTGGGAGGAGAGGGTGGCAGTGCCAGAGTCCTGAAAACATGAGGTTCCTGACCTACTGGTGTCTAAGAGGAATTGAGTTTGCAGGCGCAAGTTGACCGTAGACTCATCAGCACTTCTGACAACAAAGCTCTAAGCAATCTGGCTGTGTCCATCTCTTCCACTTACGCTGCTCTGACCACTAGAGCCTTTCTGCTCCTCCGGGGCCCCACGCTTGGTCTCCCCTGCTGGAAGTACATTCCTCTGGCACTCTCTTGCCTCCCTCTTTCTCATCCATTAAGGAACAGCTGAAATGCCATCTCTTGGAGGCCTTCCTCTCCATCTAAAGTACCTGTGCTGCACCCTCCTCCCTTCATCACCCTCTCCCAAAGCCATTCCCAATCACTAGACTTCAGTGTAGTGTAGAAATAAGAACATAAACTTGAAAACCTGAACTTCTAAATTCAAATCCTGGCACTGTCACATGGGCAAGTGGCTTAATGGCCCATGGATCCATTTCTGCATTTAAGGGTAACACCACCTACCTCACAGGATTATGCAAGTCAGTCCATGTAGAGCATTTAGAATAGTGTCTAGTACAAAGTAAAATGCTAGCTGTTATTTAATTTACAGCACACAATCCTATCTGAAGTTAACCTGTTCATTATTGACATGTGTGCTGTCTATCCCCACCAGCCTGTGATAGATCAAGAACATATAAAAATACAGCCGGGGGCGGTGGCTCATGCCTGTGATCTCAGCACTTTGAGAGGCTGAGGTGGGTGGATCACCTGAGGTCAGGAGTTTGAGACCAGCCTGGTCAACATGGCAAAAGCCCTTCTCTACTAAAATTACAAAAATTAACTAGGTATGATGGCCACAACTGTAGTCCCAGCTACTTGGAAGGCTGAGGCAGGAGAATGATGGTTTGAACCTGGGAGACAGAGGCTGCAGTGAGCTAAGATCGCGCCACTGCACTCCAGCCTGGGCAACAGAACAAGACTCTGCCTCAAAAAATAATAATAATTTAAATATATATATATGGAGGAAGTTTTGCATTTGGTCATCTGATTTCCTTGGTGGCCACAACCAATCCCAAATGAGGGGGCAGGCTCCCCAAAGACCCTCACTGACCACACTGACATAATTTAACCCTCAGAGCCTGAGCTGCTGCTCAGAAGTCTCATGTTTAAACTATGCTTGGAATGTCTGATAGGAACATGCATTTATTTTTAGGCAAGAAAGTTGTCTCCTAAGCTAACCCTGTGGCCCTAGAGCAGGCCGTATTTGGCAAGAACTGCTTTGTGCTTGTTTATTAAAGAAGCCTAAAACTTTCTCAACTCTAAGGTAGCTGCTGAAAGAACTCGATGCACTGTGAGTCTTCTATATATACACATATATATATATACACACACATGTGTATATATATGTATATATACACATGTATATATATGTATATATACACATGTATATATACGTACATATTGAAACAGAGTCTTGCTCTGTTGCCCAGGCTGGAGTGCAATGGCGCATCTCGGCTCACTGCAACCTCCGCCCCTCAGGTTCAAGCAATTCTCCTGCCTTAGTCTCCCAGGTAGGTGGGACTACAGGCGCCCCTCACCATGCCTGGCTGATTTTTTGTATTTTTAGTAGACATGGGGTTTCACCATGCTGGCCAGGCTGGTCTCAAATGCTTGACCTCAAGTGATCTGCCCACCTCGGCCTCACAAAGTGCTAGGATTACAAGTGTGCGCCACCGTGTCTGGCCAAGTGTTCTACATTTATGGTCAACGTTTGTTTCCTGTGAATCTCCGGGGTGTTTCTATAAGGCTGATGGGAGTCAAGTGTCACCCTTTACCAGCCACAGCCCATTAACCAATCATCCCTCAATTGGCTCCCAGCTCTCAATGGATTGAATTCTATCCCATGGCTTGTGCCTCATCAATGTTAATGAAAGTTATAAACGGGCCAGTCGTGGTGGCTCATGCCTGTAATCACAGCATTTGGGGAGGCTTAGGTGGGCGGATCACGAGGTCAGGAGTTCAAGACCAGCCTGGCCAACATGGTGAAACCCCATCTGTGCTAAAAAAAAAAAAAAAAAAACACACAAAAATTAGCCAAGCATGGCGGTGCATGCCTGTAGTCCCAGCTACTCGGGAGGCTGAGGCAGGAAAATTGCTTGAACCCGGGATGTGGAGGCTGCAGCGAGCCAAGATCTTGCCACTGCACTCCAGCCTGGGCAACAGAGCGAGACTCTGTCTCAAAAAGAAAAAAGTTACAAAGGGAAAGGGAAAATTTGTTCAAAAAATGGCCAAGAAGGCCCTCCCCTAACTGACCTAGGTATTTCCTCTCACCCCATCATGAGACACAGTGTTGGGTAACTACAGCCGACATCCTTGAAAAAGACATCTAGAGATGGCCCCTTTCTGTTTTACACAGACAAGTCCTACCACAGTCTTGGCAGTGTAGCTCAAACGATCCAAAAAAAAAAAAAAAAAAAAAAACAAAAAAACACACTGCCTCACAATCCTGGTGATGTTTACCTTCTGGATACCTTCCAGGACTTGAAAATCTGAATCATGACTGGTTCATAGACAGCCTGTAAGAAGGGTTGATTCATCAGACTGCCCTTGAACCAGCCTGGCAAGTTGGCTGCTTCAGACATTTTGAATTTTGAAACTGACTATATTTCATAGGCCAGAACTGGAAGATCACAGAAGTCTTCAAATCTCTGACCCTTCCAAATGTAAGGCATGCCAATAATAGCCAAAGAAGTACTTTGTGAAAGCATTTAATATTATCATCCAATATACAGTTTAATGTAAGGTACTCATTTTCTTAAAGTGGGGAGTGACAGGGCTGTTAGAGTTGCAGAAGGGAAGATGTGGATTTTTTTTTTTTTTTAAAGTTACTTGTACTTGGGATTTGCAGGGAACTTTAGAGTTCTTTTTAATTTATCAGTGTTTGCGGAAGTAGGCAAAAGAAACAGGCATATTTTGTCCTGCTATTAAGAAGTCACATAGCTGAGATTCCAATTCTAAACTCCTAGAGAAAAAAGCACTCGTCTAGGCTACAAAGCCAGCAGAGGCTTTCATGGTGTGCCCTCCTTTTTCTTCTCCCTCTCTCATGCACAAATGCACACTCCCCATTAATACGATCAACTGGCCCAACTCCTGCCCCGGGGACAGAGGCCCCTCATCCCCTACCCGTATGCTAGTAGGTATTTTCTTGTGAGACCAACTGGCAGCATCTTTTTTTCTACCCAGGGGCCTAACACTCCACCATTAGCACCGTCTCTGGTATGGGGGCACTCCCCAAAACAGTAAGTAAGCAACTCGGTTTCCATGGTGATAGCAACTAAATACCTTTTTTACTCACACCCAGATGGAGATTGATCATGGAGCAGTAATTTGTTAACTGTTACACATACCAAGGCCTTGATGACACTGACTAAAGTCAGCTTCCAGCACTGCCCTTGGCCTTGGTAAAGAAAGCCCTCTCACTTTGGTAAGGCAGGCTATAGACCCACAATCCTCTTATCATGACTTCCCCCTCAGGCAGGCCATCAGGCAACTTCCCAGCATGGCCAGATGCTAAATTACCTGGGAGCTTCATTCCATGATGTCTTTTTTTTTTTTTTTTTTTTTTGAGACGGAGTTTCACTCTTCTTACCCAGGCTGGAGTGCAATGGTGCGATCTCGGCTCACCACAACCTCCGCCTCCCGGGTTCAGGCAATTCTCCTGCCTCAGCCTCCTGAGTCGCTGGGATTACAGGCACGCGCCACCATGCCCAGCTAATTTTTTGTAGTTTTAGTAGAGACGGGGTTTCACCATGTTGACCAGGATGGTCTCGATCTCTTGACCTCGTGATCCACCCGCCTCGGCCTCCCACAGTGCTGGGATTACAGGCTTGAGCCACCGCGCCCGGCCAAGATATTAAAACTCTTTATCGTGAGATTTTTGGAGATTAAAAGCCTGGGCAACACAGTGAGGCCTGGTCTCTACAAAAAATTTAAAAATCAGTCTGAATGCAGTGGCTCATGCCTGTAACCCCAGTACTTTGGGAGGCCAACATGGGTGGATCACTTAAAGTCAGGAGTTCTAGACCAGCACAGCAAACATGGTGAAACAATGTCTCTACAAAAAATATAAAAATTAGCCAGACATGGTGGTGCATGCCTGTAATCCCAGCTACTTGGGTGGCTGAGGCAGGAGAATTGCTTAGAGGCTGCAGTGAGCTGAGATCGAGCCACTTTCCTGTAGCCTGGGTAACAGAGCGAGACTCCACCTCAAAAAAATAAATAAATAGGGCCGGGCGCGGTGGCTCAAGCCTGTAATCCCAGCACTTTGGGAGGCCGAGGCGGGTGGATCACAAGGTCAAGAGATCGAGACCATTCTGGTCAACATGGTGAAACCCCGTCTCTACTAAAAATACAAAAAATTAGCTGGGCATGGTGGCACGTGCCTGTAATCCCAGCGACTCAGGAGGCTGAGGCAGGAGAATTGCCTGAACCCAGGAGGCAGAGATTGGTTTGAGCCGAGATAGCGCCATTGCACTCCAGCCTGGATAACAAGAGCGAAACTCCGTCTCAAAAAATAAATAAATAAATAAATAAATAAATAAATAAATAAAAATTAGTCGGCCAGGCCAGGCTCAGTGGCTCATGCCTGTAACCCCAGCATTTTAGGAGGCCAAGGCGGATCATGAGGTCAGGAGATCAAGACCATCCTGGTCAACATGTTGAAACCCCATCTCTACTAGCTGGGTGTGGTGGTGCATACCTGTAATCCCAGCTACTCCGGAGGCTGAAGCACAAGAATCACTTGAACCCAGAAGGCAGAGGTTGCAGTGAGCCTAGATTGCGCCACTACACTCCAGCCTGTCAAGAGAGCAAGATCCCGTCTCCCAAAAAAAAAAAAGAAAATTAGCCAGCCATGGTGGTGCACACAAAATTCCAGCTACTAGGAAGGCTGAGGCTGGAAGATCCCTAGAGCTCAGGAGTACAAGGCTGCAGTGAGCTATGATCAGGCCACTGTACTCCAGCCTGGGTGACAGAGTAAGACCCTGTCTCTAAAACAAAAAAACAAAACAAAACAAAACAAAACAAAACAAAACCCAAATGTGTTCCCTTCAGACACGGAGAACACGAAGCAGGGTGTACTGTCTGCCTTCTGCACTTTCTCTGATCCACCTAGACTGTGGCTTCCACTCACTTTCAAAAGACATCAGGGAAGGAAAAAGATGAAAAGAAAAACCCACTAGAAAGCTAGTGACAGACATCACTCAGCCCCACACCTTTGGGGGGAAAACGTTAAAAAACATAAAACAAACCACAAAGTCTTCTTTATTTCTGCCTGAAGTTGAAGACACAAATGCTATTGTATTGCTGGTGTTCTAGCATCCCAGTGAATCACTGCAACACCCTCCACGATATTTCCCAAGATGACTTCATTGTGTTCTGTGGGGTAGTAACTGCAGCTTCCAACTACTTCTGCCCTATGTGGATAGTTCCACTGGAAGACAAAGAATCTGTTCTGCTCTGGTATTTGAAAGAAAAACATTTAAATATGCCTGTTAACTCAGCAGGGGGACACTGCTTTCCTTTCAGAATATAGGGTTCAAATCCACTGATGGGGTGGCACTGCGCCTTCTTCATGGGAGAGGCCCAACTCTAAGGAGAAAACTGGAGCCTTACGAGGAAAAAGTTGGCTGGGCATGGTGGCATGCACCTGTAATCCCAGCTACTCAGGAGGCTGAGGCAGGAGAATCTCTTGAATCTGGGAGGCAGAGGTTGCAGTGAGCTGAAATAACACCACTGCACGCCAGCCTGGGTGACAGAGCGAGACTCCGCCTCAAAAAAAAAAAAAAAAAAGTTGTATGAGGAGCAAATGATAAACCCACAATTCTGATAGTTAGCCCTCTATATTCATGGGTTCTGTATCTGTGAATTCAAGCAACCATGGATTGAAAATACTGGAAGAAAAAAAATAAATGGTTACATCTACACTGAATAAGTACATTTTTGTCATTATTCCCTAAACAGTACAGTATAACAACAATTTACACAGCATTTAGCATTAGGTTATAAGTAATCTAGAGATGATTTAAAGTATTCAGGAGGATGTGCATAGTTAGAAATGCAAAAACACATTGTTTTATATTACATAAGGAACTTGAGCATCTGTGGATTTTGGTATATAAGGGGGTTCCTGGAACCAATCCCCCATAGATACTGAGAGATGACTATATTTACAATATGTCCTGGTTTCTTACAAGACAAAACCCCAAAAGCACTAACACTTGAAACTGAAGAAGAATCGAGCATCATCCAATCACAAGCCATATGTTTGGGTCTAGTACGGTAGGATGACTCACAAAGCCAGGAGGGGCTGTATGTTCCTGAACAAGGTGCCGCCCTGCCCACCTGAACCAAATGAGATCAAGGTTTTTTCCAAGTGTGGCATGCACACATGGGAAATTTTAAGGATTATCTCCACCTTACACTAAACCTTGAATCACAATGAGAAAGTTATTTCTTTTGATTCTCTTGTAAACCTGATGACTTCAAAGAGAAAGTCTCTGCCTGGTACTGGTGGGTCTTTAACACCTCACCAACACTTGCCAATACCTTTCTAACAAAGGGAGCAGGCCTCAGGCCCGGTGCCTTCAGCTTTAGAATCCACCTGTGAACAACAATGTTTTGTTTTCTTTTCTTTCTTTTTTTTTTTTTAGAGACAGGGTTTCACCATGTTGGCCAGGCTGGTCTCAAACTTCTGACCTTGTGATCCTCCCGCCTCCGCCTCCCAATGTGCTGGGATTACAGGCGTGAGCCACCGCGTCCAGCCCAATGTTTCGTTTTCAATGTGTTTATTTTTGCAGTTTCCTTCTATTATATTTACACCCAGGGAAGCTGGGTTTTCCATTTGCCATACTCATGTCAATTTTCCTTTTAAAACTTAATTTAAAATGCAAACTGATTCAAAGGAAATTATTATGTGTCTATAAAAGTGGTTGTGGAAAATCACAAGTGGCTGCAGTTTGGGAAGGAAAGGGATAAGCACAGAGGGGAACCACAGGGTGGTCCCTCACTCCTGGGGAGGAGCCAGCATAGCAACAGGTGGCAAACAGCAAATCCCATATAAACTCACTCCACTCGCCTTCAGATGACACTTCCATAAATCACAACCAAGAAAAACGCCACTGGCCTCTTCCAGAGTAAAAGCTGTTCAAACTAAAGGGAAGGCAAGCAAGTTACACCAATCGGCTTTTAAGACTTTCCATGGACATTCCAAGTTAATGCCTCTGTTGTTTATGGAGGAAGGGGAGGGGAGGGACGTGAAAAAACACAACCAAAAAAGGCACAACACCAAGACAAATGTCTCGGGGATTTTTATAATCCCAGGGAGACCGCTACTTGGATAAAACTTCCCAAGCACTGATGTAAGGATGCACTTGCCAGTTAAATATAAGCAAAGATTTCACTTTTTTTTTTTTTTTTGAGACAGAGTCTCACTCTGTTGGCCAAGCTGAAATGCAGTGGAACAATCTCAGCTCACTGCAACTGCACTGCAACCTCTGCCTTCCGGGTCAAGCAATTATCCTGCCTCAGCCTCCTGGGTAGCTGGGATTACAGGGTTGTGCCACCATGCCCAGCTAATTTTTTGTATTTTAGTAGACATGGGGTTTCACCACGTTGGCCAGGCTGGTCTCAAAGTCCTGACCTCAGGAGATCCACCTGCCTCGGCCTCCCAAAGTGCAGGGATTATAGGTGTGAGCCACCACCACAGCTGGCTGATTTCACTTTCTGGAGGAGGTGGGATCCTTTTCCAGGTCAGGTGTTAATTTCTTCCCTCCATAAGATCCTTTAAACAGGACTGGAATTTAAAATGATTCTGTTTCTCTTTGATTCATTGAAACTTACACTCCTTGATACCTGGGATACTGAATGAAACCTAACTCATAGACCTTCTTGAAGAAAAGTTAAGTGATACTTGTGCCACTTTCAGACACTTAATAACAAATTCTGGCGCCTACACTGTCAACACTGTAAAACTAAGTTTCCTTGTAACTTGCTTTGATGTTTCCAAGTTTAAACCCATCCTAAAGAAGACTAAGAAGCTCTCAAACTACCCAATGATAGAAAGACTTCTTTCAGATTTCCAGATGACAGTATATTTGTATCTGCTCAGGTAGAAGCTTCCGTCTCTCTTTTAACAGGCCAGTGCTTCAGTTACCACTGCCATTGAATTACCCACTTGCTATCACTTGCCTCTTATTTCCATGAAAAAAGAAAAGGAGGAAAAAGCTCTTTAAGTTTTATCTTGTTTAAAGGTAACACGAGTGGTTTTGTTATTCCGTAAACTAAATACATAAATAAAGGCCAAGGAAGGAAACGGAGGGAAGGGAACAAAATGTGAGAGACTTCACTAAATGAAGGAATAAAGATAAAGCCAGAGGAGTACTGCTCTAGCATATACTAAGGCCAGGGAAGAGATAAACATGTTGATAGATCAGCTATTCAGAAAACCTGAATGAGCAAGTGACGCCAGAGCAAACAGCTGTTCACTAATTATGTTCGCCATTCCCTTCTGCCCTTCAAAAAAGTAAAAGCAGCAGCAAGGGAATCATTTTTTTAAAAGAACAACCTAAGATCCGGTCAAAGACTTGTACAATTCCCAGCAAACCATAAATCAGTGTAGCAAAAGCTGAAAGTGTTCATCTCAACAGTTTCAAATTCCTTGGGCCTTCCCAAATCAATTCTTTTTTGGCTCCATTCTGTTTGCTAAATAGCATTGCCAGATAACTTGTACTACACACTCAGTTCGCTCTGTCTGGCCAAAGTCTGCCACGACTGGAGTACATGTGGAAATGGCAGAACTCCCCACCCCAGAGGCTTAGACTGGAATCCAAACTTGTCCCTGCTCCCCTCTGCCATCTGATTAAAAGGACATTTTGAGAGTACAAGACTACATTTTAACTGACCTCCCTGACTGTGTCAGAGCTTAATAGTACCAGCACCACCTGGATATTCACATACCGCCCTGTTTCCTCCAACACTTTCCCCTGAACTTTTCCCACGTGGCAGCCAGCCCACTTGGGGCCATGCAGTCGGCTACCATTAAATGGAAGCTTTTAGCACCAGTTCCAACTGCAGGGTGAGTCAGCTCCCTGACGCCAAAGTAGCCTCCCTGTCATCTTAAAAGCTGGAACCAGGGAAGGTGTTTCAAAAGCCAGAGGGCAATCCCAGGCCCACACCCTGGACCGCCTAGGATTAGGTGCGTGGCAGGTGCCACTCCAGGGCATCAGCCAGATCCAACTCTTAGCCAGGTGAGTGTGAGTGACCCTGCACTCCCAGGCCATCTTCCATACCTCACCTTTTCTTCAGTCATTATAAAAGTCAAGCTCTAAAATACATTCTGCAGAGGATGAGGGGAGAGAACGGAGTGCTAGCAGCTGAGTGGCTTCCCCTACCCCTGTTACAAGAGGGCAGAGTATACTTGCCTCTCACACATGTTTACATAGTCTTTTTTCTAGATAACAACTAAGTTTGAGTTTGATTCCTTTTATTTTTGGTAAGTGTGTTATTCAATTTTAAAAACTGTTAGTCTTAGCCAGATCCTAAGAGGTAAGCAATTAAGAGTAATGGAACAAAATAACAGATGGCTACTTTGGGGCTTCCATTATTGGCCTTTAAAAAGAAAAAAAAGATCCACTTTAAGAAAAACCAGGCAGGGTGCGGTGGTTCACACCTGTAATCCCAGCATTTTGGGAGGCCCAGGCAGGCAGATCACTTGAGGTCAGGAGTTCGAGACCAGCCTGGCAAACATGGTAAAACTCTGTCTCTACTAAAAATACAAAAACTGTCCAGGCATGGTGGCTCACACCTGTAGTCCCAGCTACTTAGGAGGCTGACACAGGAGAATTGCTTGAATCCGGGAGGCGGAGGATGTGGTGAGCCAAGTTCATGCCACTGTACTCCAGCCTGGGTGACAGAGTTAGACTCTGTCTCAAAAAAAACAAGAAGACTTTCAAATAATTAACTTATGTAATACAGCCCAAGCCAAAGGTCAGGGTTTAAACACTGGGGCCCCTGCAATAGTGATGTTTCAGTGAACACGAAAACTTTAAGTGAGGCATTTCTTCTTGCTGTAATGAGATTTGGCATAACCTTCAAGAGATCTTACCCTTCCAGTACAGCAGAGGGTGATGAGGTTACCCAGGCCCCCTTTAGAAACTGGGAGAGGGAACTATGACCCAGAACTGTAATTGCTCAAGAATTTGCTCAAAGACCAGAACAATGCTTCTACATCCCTCTAGGAGGGCACTCACGGCCGTCTCACGTAAAAACTGTTGCATAACCTGACAGGGGTCCCTAGAAGTCAGAGCAAAGGGCTTCCAAGCAGAAGTGAGACACACATCCCCTCTGATTTGGGCCAACTCCTGCTTCATTCCTAGAAGAATTCAATTCTACTCACTTTGAGGGCCTACAGCTGTTCTGGACACAGATTTTTTTGGAGTATGCATGTACAGGATCCTCAGGACTGTCACTCTTCCCATGCCCAGTGGTCAGCCTTGGAGAGGCAAGAAGGGCAACATATCATTCCCTAAAGTGACACTGCAATGTAGAAAAAACCCAGCCAGGCAGGGCGCAGTGGCTCACATCTGTAATCCCAGCACTTTGGGAGGCCAAGGCAGGCAGATCACCTGAGGTCAGGAGTTCAAGACCAGCCTGACCAACATGGAGAAACCCCATCTCTACTAAAAATACAAAATTAGCCGGGCATGGTGGCGCATGCCTGTAATCCCAGCTGCTTGGGAGGTTGAGGCAGGAGAATCACTTGAACCCGAGAGGTGGCGGTTGCAGGGAGCCAAGATTGCGCCATTGCACTCCAGTCTGGGCAACAAGAGCCAAACTCCATCTCAAAAAACAAACAAACAAAAAACCCCAAACCAACCAGACTGGGGTGGGTGTTTCTTAGAAGGTAGAGAGCCACACAGATTGGTGTATTCCTTTCCATTGTTCCTTCCCCCATTTCATAAAGGATCCCTACCCCATAACAGGAAAGGGCACAGAAGTGACACAGAGCAGCTACGGGTAAATATTTGCTGGAGGAGGTGTAACGCAGGAGGTACTAGAATCTGGCCCTGACTGAGACACTAAAGCAGCTGGTATTAGGTGAGCCACCCTTTTCCCTCAACCCCGCCTGGCCCTGGAGGAAGGGAGCTGGGAGGTAAGAGAATGATATATGGCAGCAAGACTTGGAGGTTCTGTGGAGTCCGGGTTTCTGCACAGAACCTAAATGCTACCCCAGCCTCACCCTGTGGGCAAGGGACATTAACCACAAGCACAGCCCACACCCTAACTCTCGGGAGGGAGTGGAACCTAGCTCGCAAAAGGAGTCACCTGGGGAGTGGCGGAAGACGGGAGGTGAGGAAAAAGGTCCTCCACCCCTATCACCTGAGAAAAAAGGTTAAGGGGCTCATTTTCTCCAGCACCTTCAGCTGCAGAAGACAAAGCCCAGACATTCTCAAAACAACACTGTGGCCCTTGCTCCCTCCAACTTTCCAGGTCTCCTGGCAACTCTTCACCTTTTCCAACCTGGCACTGCCTCGGGCAGCAAATTATTGTTAAGACTCCAGAACAGATCTCTCCTTCCTGTCAAAAAGAGCATTTATGGCAGCTATCGCAACATGTCCACCCTGCAGTAGGTGGGGCCACAGATAAGGACACCACTCCCACCAAGCCACTGCCACCCCCCTCAGTTACTACGGAAGAGAAAATTCAAGCAATGCTTGTAATGGGCCCAAGGCTATGCCCGGCCCCACCTTAGGCTGCCTTGGAACAGCAGCTCCTTCCACCCTTTCCCCTCCATCCAGGGCTACACTGCCTGTGCGGAGCTCTTGGGCACCAACTCACGCCCTTGAGAGGCTTCCAATCACTCCCCACTCTGCCAGCTCACCACTCAAAACCGTGTATTCTGTTCCTGAAAAATCTCCACCAAATCCACTCTCCCAAACTTTCAGGGCCCTTTCCAAAGTCCCAACTCTACACATGTCCCTCTTTATTAACAGAATCACCACAGGGACCCCTCGGATCCCTTTGCATTTTGCAGATAACAAAACTGCATGGAGAGTTCAAGGGTCTTGTCCAAGGCCACAGAGCTAATCAGTAACAAATCTGGAAAGAAAATCCAGATCTCCAGATCCCATGAAATGCCTCCAACTTCAAGTACCTCCCACCCACTTCACATACAAAACTCCTGAGCAACCCCTTCCCCACACACACCCACTCACAACACTGCTTTCTTTAGCTCTTCCTGCACACACTCGGAGCTCCCCCCTCAACCACACTGGATTATTCCCCCGACACACACACACACACACATAGACACCGACACCTCGCTCGAGGATCCCACTCCATTCTGATCACCTTTTCACGGCTGCAAGCCCTCCCAATTTGCTTCCCCCCGCCCCAACAGGGCCACTTGAACACAGTCTCTGCTTCAGGATCCTTTCACCTGCCCCGCTCTCTCCAAAAAAGACACAATTCTTCCTGGACACTCTCACCGCTTCCTCCCAAACTCCTTATTCTCCCTGCTCTCCAGTCCCAGGACTGCACCTCCAGGAGCCAGTGCGCCCTTCCTAGATTCCTTTCTCAGTCTATCCACCACGCGTTCCCTTTCTAATGAGACTTTCATTTTCCTAAACGAACCTCCCTACCATTATCCACCATTCCAGCTCACACTCCCTCCCAACGATCTCACCTTCTTCCTCTACACTTCCTCATTCTCTCCAACGATTTAGCGTTTCAGCTTCCCATCAAAATTCTTCAGGAAACCCCTCCCCAAATTATCCCCACTCTCCGTATCCCCACCCCCACTTCGGCTTCTCCATCCCTCATCAATTCCTTTTCTTCCTCCATCTCTCAGCCTTCTCCTCTTCCTTTTGGAACAGGGCATCCCAAACAAATCTCACCCCCTTCAACAACGTCTCATTCTCGGGCCCCTTAACTTATTCCGTCCGCACCATACCCTCCTCAGACCCCCAGTACCGCCACCTCTACCCTCCTCACATCCTCAGCCCATGTATTTTCACGCCCAATTCTGCCCTTAGCCCCTCTGTTTTCATCTTCCCAGCCTCCCTAGTCCTCCCACCCGTCTTTAGACCCCACAATCTCCATTCCAGCTTCTCACTTGATTCTTCAACCCCTTTAGAACTCCCCCAACCTGAGGCTCCCCCAGTTCCAATTTCCTTCAGATCTTTCTGCTCTCCAAATAACCCCTCCACACTCAAGCTCCTCCTCATACTTCCCAGACCCACAAATTCCCTTCCCAGCCTCCCCAAGTTCTCCCCCCAGCACCTCCAACCCATGCTCCGACCCCTCCAGCCCGCCTGAGATCCCAGCTCCATTTCAGCCTGCCCAATCATCTTCTCGGTTTCACCTAATGGCCCGCCCAGACCCTCCAGATCCTTCATCAGCCTTCCTGATTCCTTTTTTTTCATTCCAATATTCCCCACCCGGCCGCCAATTCTCTTAGATTCCCAATTCCTCCCTCGAGCTCGGCGATTCTTTCTCAGGACTCCAATTCCCTCCCCGGACCCGCCAATTCCTTCTCGGGACCCCCTGTTCCCACTGCAGACGCTCCAAAACCCTTTCAGGACCTCCCACCCCTCCCCAGGCCCCCTCGGAAAAGCCCCTCCAGCCCATCCGGCCCGCGGGCCGCGCACCTTGCGCTGCTGCTTCTCCCAGGCCGGGTCCAGCAGCAGGTCCCGGTCCCAGTCGTCCTCCTGAGCCATGTAGTCGCCCATGCTGCCCCCGCCGCCAGCGCCATTGCCCGCGCTGCTGGGGCCGTACTGGTATGACTGGTTCGCCGCGTGGTAGTCCACCATGCCGCCGCCTCAAACTCGCCCACCAGCCGGTCCGCTCCCGCCTCAGCTCCCGCCCCTCTGCCCGAGCCGCCGCCGCTGCCGCCGCTTCAGCTGCTTCAGCCCGCCCTCCGCCCGCGCCTGCGCACTGCCCTCCGCGCCTGCGCACAGAGCCCAGGTTGCCGCCCTCTCGAGCGCGCGCGCCTGCTGAACCAGAAAAGGCACCAAGGTCGCGCTCCGAAGCTTAGCGCCTGCGCAGAGTCCACCTTCCTCCGCCGCCCAACTTTGCTCGGGTGCGAGCCGCGCCCCCTCTCCCGCGTGAACGCGCGCGTCGTTCACATGTGGGCGGAGCCAGTTATGAATGATTCATAAGGGAGGTCCCTGCCATCGGGCCTGAACCAACTCAGGTTTGGAATGCACGGCTCCGGGTTCCCATTCAGCGACACAAATTCAACAAGTATTTATTGAACACCTATTGTGTGTTCAACAATCTTGTGGAGCCACCGCTCCCAGACAACACACAAAATTTTAAGAAATATGTAGGCTGCCGGGCGCAGTGGCTCAAGCCTGTAATCCCAGCACTTTGGGAGGCCGAGGCGGGTGGATCACGAGGTCAAGAGATCAAGACCATCCTGGCCAACATGGTGAAACCCCGTCTCTACTAAAAATACAAAAATTAGCTGGGCATGGTGGCGCGTGCCTGTAATCCCAGCTACTCAGGAGGCTGAGGCAGGAGAATTGCCTGAACCCAGGAGGCGGAGGTTGCGGTGAGCCGAGATCGCACCATTGCACTCCAGCCTGGGTAACAAGAGCGAAACTCTGTCTCAAAAAAAAAAAAAAAAAAAAAAAGAGAAATATGTAGACAGGCCAGGCATGGTGGCTCACACCTGTAATCCCAGCACTCTAGGAGGCTGAGGCGGGAGGATTGCTTGAGCCCAAGAGTTCAAGACCAAACTGAGCAACATATCAAGATCCTGTCTCTACAAAAATTTTAAATATTCACTGGATGTGGCGGTGTGCACCTGTAGTTCCAGCTACTCAGAAGGCTGAGGCAGGGAGGTCACTTGAGCCCAAGGGTTCCAGGCTGCAGTGAGCTGTGATCACACCACTGCACTCCAGGAGCAGGATCCTGTCTCAATAATATACATAAAAGTAAAAAATAGATGGTATTGTATTGTCCAAGGTGATGAGTATTATGGAGAAAAATCAAGCATAAGCTGGAATGTATAAAGAACTCAGGTAGGCCTCATGGAAAAGGCAGACATTTGAACAAAGGTTTGAGCCACTGCATCAGGTAATATCTTAAATTTAAATATTCAGCCAGGCACTGGTGGCTCACTCTTATAATCCCAGCATTTGGGGAAGTCAAGGCTGGAAGACTGCTTGAGCCCAGGAGTTTGAGGCCAGACTGGGTAGCATTCCACATCTACAAAAAAATTAGCCAGGCGTGGTGGTGCACGCTTGTAATCCCAGCTATTTGGGAGGCTGAGGCAAAATGAACCTGGGATGTGGAGGTTGCAGTGAGCAGAGATTGAGTCATTGCACTCCAGCCTGAGCAATAAGAGCAAAATTCCATCTCAAAAAAAACAAAAAAAATGAAAAAAGAAAAAAAAGACCAGGCGCAGTGGCTCATGCCAGTAATCCCAGCATTTGGTAGGCTGAGGCAGGTGGATAATGAGATCAGGAGTTCAAGACCAGCCTGACCAATATGGTGAAACCCCATCTCTACTAAAAATAAAAATAAAAATAACTAACTGGGGGTGGTGGTATGTGCCTGTAGTCCCAGCTACTAAGGAGGCTGAGGCAGGAGAATTGCTTGAACCCATGAGGTGGAGGTTGCAGTGAGCCAAGCTTGTGCCACTGCACTCCAGACTGGGCAGTAAAGGGAGACTTTGTCTTAAAAAAAATTTTTTTAAGACTTTGTCTTTAAAAAAATTAAATTAGCCAGGCGCGGTGGCTCAAGCCTGTAATCCCAGCACTCTGGGAGGCCGAGGCGGGTGGATCACGAGGTCAAGAGATCGAGACCATCCTGGCCAACATGGTGA